>NC_071554.1:1939911-2263661 GCF_026979565.1 Vidua chalybeata
CAGGAACAGTTTGCTGGCCCCTGCATCCCCAGCTGTTGAAGGTTTTGGAATTAACAATCTTGACCTTTGACAAGACCATTTTCCTATTTTTTTTTTTTTTTTTTGTTTATCTCTAAATTTTGTTCTTGGCAGCTTTCTGTGTAGCTCTTTTAGAAAGTGCTGCCGAGTAGAAGATCTACAAAACAAATACTTGAAACTCTTTTGGGAGCCTTGCAGTGGACTCACCTTTAGCAGATTCCTTTTTACAGGACATTTTTGAGACCTGGATTTATGGATAAGATTCTTTGTGTTGCTGCTTTAATAAATGTGATCAGGGATCAGCAATCCATATCTGCAAATAAAAAAAAAAAAAAAATGACCAGAACTTTCTGAGAGTGGAATCCTGTCCAGAGGGGTGGGAAATGCTCCCTCAGTGTCTCCATCCCTGTCTTGCAGGCAGAGAACATCTACAACGATGAAGATCCCGAAGGAAGCGTGGATCCAGAAGGTCAAGGATCCTAGATGACAACTTCTCCTCGGTTTTACTCTTTCTCCTCCTCTTCCCTCTCAGCCCTGAGATTGACTTAACACTGGTTTTGAGACACACACGTAGACTTTGTGTTCAGCCATCCTCCTGTAGATCCCATCACAGGCTTTTTCCACCCACACACGGAGAACCCACCACCCAAAAAAAAAAAAAAAAAAAAAAGGGCTCAGCCCCCTCAGCCTGCTGTGGCTCCTTGGCCAGAATTCCTACAGCAGCCTCCTTTATTGGTCTGGCTGTCCCTTTTTAACTGCCTTCATCACACAGCAAGCTTGGGATTAGTTTTTTTTTTCTCTCTCTCTCTTTTGCTTGCTGCAGCCACAGGCTTTTGCCTAATTTAAACAAAAGTCAAATTGGCAGAGCTGCCCGAGTGGGCTTGAGCCAACAGAGATGATCCAAGTGTTAATCCCCTGACAGCTCAGAAATGGTGTGGAAGGTCTTGTCCTCCTCAGTACAACTCAGAAGCCTTGGAATTCCTTTAGTTATCTGTACTTTGTTGCTTTTTCTGCCTTTGCAGATACAAGACTTGCAAGTTCTGACTTGAACTGAAATTTTTCCTTTTTTTTTTTGTCTCTCCTGGCAATTCTGGGTTTTTCATTCCTTCCTTCCTTCCTTTCCCTTTCCTCCCTCCTGCTGGGTGCCAGCGGTTTGGTTTTAGCTATTCCTGCAGAGCCTCTTTCACCTCCCATGTTTTTTGCTCTATTGTGTGTTTCTTGAGCTGTGTTTTCACATAATGTTTCTTTCCTTTCTGTGAAATGGTTTTTTAAAACTTGGGGGAGCCCTCAAGTCGTAAAAGGTGTTTGTTTGTACCAACGGATGACCCCGGTGCCCTCAACAGCCTTGGCAGCTGGTGGAAAACAAGTGAAACGTGGATGAACTCACTTTTTTTAGGAGTTCAGTCCTTGACCACAAGGTCCTGCACGTCTTCCACTCGGGTGTCCAGTGCCACCAGCAGCCTGTTACTCTCCATCTCCTCATGACTAATTGCGTGTAAGTCCTTCAGTTGGAATAAAGTTTTTCTACGTAAACGCTGCCAAGGTTGGGGAGTTCTGTGCTTTTTTCTGCATTTACTGCTTTGTTGAGGGTGTTTTCAGGGAGATGAATGTGGTTTCTACCTATGTGTGTCCATGAGGTTGGGTGCTGGTAGAGATATTTTATAATTTTTTAAGACAAATTGGATATTCCCCCCCCCCCTTTCATTTCTGCTGCTTTGTGAAATAAATTAATGAGCACTCGAACCCCCAGGCAGACACCAAATCACTGAATTGTTCTTCCCTTCAAAGCCCTGCTGCTTTCTGCATTTTAACTCTGCCTTTTAACCCTTTCCACAACTGTTTTTTGTTATCCTGCAGCACGACTTTGATGCAAACACCTCAGTTTGGCAGACAAATTTGGGCCTTTGAGATGCAGCTGAGAGTGAAAAGGCTCCTTAAACTCTGACCTTTTATTTTCAGTGTGAGACTCAATATAAAGTGGAAACCTCTTCCCCACCACCTCATTTCTGTGGAGCATGTCCCAGTACAGCAGAAACTCTTGAAATACAAAAGAAAATCCTCTTCAAAGGAGAAAGCTTCTCTTGCATGTAAACTTTAAAATTAACCCCCCCCTCCCCCGCTCAACACCAGCTTCCAGAACTTTCTGTGCAGGCTTAAACAATCTGGAACAAGACAAGAGTTTTCCCAAACACAGCAAAACATCAATCAGTTATTCCTCATCCATCTCCATTGTTCAGTACTAAGATTGTTTGCTCTGCTCCTCTGGGGAAAAGCAGTTTTACTACAGGAGCAGCAGCAGCACCTGGGGAAAGAGCCAGGGAAAGGATTGTCTGGTATTCCCAGCTCCAGGCAGCTGCTGCACACCAGGCAGGGTCAGGCAGCACGAGGAGACATCCCTTGTGTCCTCTGTCCACTGGTTTTTGCTGCAAAGAGGAAAATTCCGTGGTTCTAAGAGTCCTGCTCTGCTTTTTCCTCTGATTTGCAGAGGTGGCCGTAGATTTCTAAGCAGCTCCTGTGAGGGGAGAAAGGAAGTTCAGGCTATGGAATATGTACATCAATGCTTTGGCTGGAGAAAAGAGGAAAGGAAAGTTCTTTTCATAGCATGGAAGAAAAAGGAATTGGGAAACACTTCAAGAGGCTCGGTCCATGAGCATGTGGGCCCAGCCCAGCCCTTCCAGAGCCCTTGGCAAACAGGATTTAACAGAAGGGAATGTCATTTTTGGTGGGAGCTCATGGAAAAGGCAGCTCAGAGCTGCACTTAACTCTGAGCTCCCCAGAGCAAATGTGAAAGCTCATTTCAAGGTGTCACTCCCGGGGATGGCAATTTGTAAATTCCAGGAGTTAAGAGATTCCACTGCTGTATCTGGGATTAAATGTTGGGCTGTGGTTTAGGAGAAGCCAGGCTGCAAGGACAGGGTGGTGTTGGGATCTGGGCTGAATCCTAAATGCAGTTTGACCCCTTGGCTGGTGACAGCACAGGCTGAGAGCTCATCCATGTGCTTGGATAAAAAAACTTTGGGGTAGGGGATGTCCTCCTGTGGTGTGTTTGGGTGGAGAGGGGGAAAAAGGAATGCTCAAGGAGCAGTGAGGCTGCAGAAAATGGTTAAGAGCTTGTCCAGCTGAGGCTGGAATAACACAGCAGCTCCAAGCTGGGTGAGTAAAACAATCCACAAACTCATGGACGTTTTCTGGAGCTTCAGGGATCCACAGGCAATGAAAAGCTGAGTGAAAGCAGGAGAGGACAGCTCCAGCATCCTCAGCACAGCTGCCCAAAGCCAAACCTCGGCTGCTTTCCACATGTTCCTAAGGAAACCACCACTTAAGTTGCCACACCTGCTTCTCGGGAAGCCACTCCACTCCTCTGTGGGAGTTTCCAGCAAATCCCTCCCTGCTGTTGTGCAAAGGAGCTGGAATTCCTGCTGGGGAGCGGGAGGAGGAGCCTGTGCTGTCCCCCAGCTGTGTGACCCCACTGGGGGCTCCTCCCCACCATCCCTTTCCTCCTCCCAGCCCCGCAGGGATGAGACCCAAACACACTTGTAGATGGAGAGCTCCCGATGGAGGCTGGTCCTGAGCTCCTCCAGCTCCTGGTTCTTGCGCTGCTGGAGCTGGACCCCGTTCTTGAGCTCCTTCAGCCTGTCCTCCAGCTCCTCCACCTGCTCCTGCAGGGAGAGAATCAGTGCATCAGCTGAGGGAGGAGCAGCAGTGCTCCCCCTGCTCCCCTCAGGGATCTGCCTGTGCATGGTGCTGCTCGGGACAAGCACAGCCAGGCTGCCCCTGCCCAACCGCCCTCTTTAAAAACCTCTGCAAAAAAAAAAAAAAAAAAAAAAATCTATGTTTTAATACAAAGGTGGGGATTTAGGCTGGGCTGGGCTGCGTTTTGTCCTTAGGCTTCTCCTGGCTGCTTGGTCTTGTCCCCTGAACTACTTCGTGTGTGTTTTGAGAAGCTGCCAGAGCTGTATAAACCCGTGAGTCAGAAGGAGATAAATAAAGAATTTAGGAAAAGGAAAATGTGGAGGCACACCAGGGGTCCAAGGGACCCTGAAAATCCAGGACAAGCCATGGCGTGGGTGCTGGTGCTTCTGATCCCCATCCCAGCAGGGAGGAGCTGTGATGGAAGGGGAATGGCAGCTTCCAGAAACTGCTGGGAGGAGACAGCGACTGCAAGCCGAGAACAGAGAGCGTTGAAAGGGGGGAGATTAATTGTGGAGCCTCTTTGCCAAATGTGCTCTTGGAGATATTGAATTGCCTTGTCCCTCAGGCCGAGGGGGTGCCTGGCCCAGCCAAATGACCCTCCCAGGAGGCAGCCTGGCCTGGGGCTGTGGGGACACGGGTGAGACCCTTCCTGGCAGCAGGAAGGGCAGCACCTGCCCCAACAGGAGAGGGATTTGTAAGAAAAGCCACCTGTATTTAAACCTGGCTTCTCCAAGCATCTTGGCTCAGTCCTGTGCTCGGAGGAGCTGCGGGAAGTGTCTGGTGCCCGTGCTCAGCAGCATCGCTGAGCTTTGGGAAGGAAATCCCCCACCCCTTCCACCTCATCCCTGGAGCTATTCCTGAGGGGCCAAAACCAAGTGAATATATTCAGGAGAAACCTATTTTCCAAGCTGGGTGAAGCTCCACCACATCTCTGGGTTTGCCTTATGCCCGGGGGCTGCTGTTTCACCTGGCCCGTGCCAGGGTGTGGGATAATTTTTGATTCCAACCAGCAGGAGATGTTCCACATCCTCCCCATCCTCATCCACCCCACTCCTTCCCTGGGCCCTACAAGCAAATCCTGCAGCACCCACACTTCCCTGGATGCCAAGCACAGCTCCCACTCTCCAAAGAAGGTGGAACGATGCCCTTTGGGGCACGTACCCGGTACTGCCCGACCTCCTCGTCCCTTTTTTGCTTGACCAGGACAATCTGCTCCTCCAGGCTGCGGTTCTGCAGCCGCAGCCGGCTGACCTCTCCCTGCAAGGGCCTCAGGGCTTCCTTCATGCCCTGGATCTCTCCCTGCATCTCCTGCAGCGCCTTGGCCCCGGCCTCGCGCCGCTCCAGCAGCCGCAGCAGCTGGGGCTCGTAGTGCTCCTCCAGCCCCCGCCTGCTCTCTGCCACGAAGCTCTCGAACTCCAGGGACAGCCTGCGGCTCTCCTGCAGGTACAGGTTGTCCTGCCGGCAGGGCGGAGCCTCCAGGCGCTGCCTCAGAACTTCCTTCTCCTTCTCGCAGGTCTCCTTCAGCTGGGACAGCTCCCCCGAGAGCTGCCCGGCCTGGCTCTCCAGCTCGCCCTGGTAGGCGGCGTGCTGGGAGAGGTCGTGCCGCCGGCTCTCCAGCTGGTACTGGCAGGCCACGCATTCCTTGGTCACCTTGAAGAGCTTCTGCTTGATCTGGCGGATCTCATCCCGCAGGTTGTCCCTCTCCAGCTCCACCTTGGCCAGCAGCCTGCAGGCTGCCTGGATCTCCTCGTGGGCATGGCGGATCTCCTGCAGCGCCGGCTCCCGCAGCTGGGCCAGCTCGGCGATCAGCCTGTCCCTCTCCCTCTCCAGCTGCTCCACGACCTCAATGCACTCCTGGAAATAATTCCCCAGCTCTTCCAGGGTCAGGCACTGGTGCTCTGTGGCACCAGCGTCCAGAGGGCTGCCTGCTCCCTCTGTGTCCATGTCCAGAGGGATCCCTGCCCCATCTGCATTGTCTGGGATCCCTGCCCTGTCTGTGTCCATGGCCAGAGGGATCCCTGCCCCATCTGCATTGTCTGGGATCCCTGCCCTGTCTGTGTCCATGGCCAGTGGGATCCCTGCTCCATCTGCATCCTCCTCCGGTGGGATCCCTGTCCCACCTTCATCCACATCCAGTGGGACTCCTGCTGTATCCTCATCCAGTGGGATCCCTGTCCCACCTTCATCCACGTCCAGCAGAATTCCTGCTGTATCCTCATCCAGTGGGATCCCTGTCCCACCTTCATCCACGTCCAGTGGAATCTCTACCCCGTCTGCCTCCATGTCCAGTGGGATTCCTGTCCCATCTGCATCCACGTCCAGCGGGACTCCTGCCACATCCACGTCCAGGGGGATCCCAGCCCCAGCTGCACCCTCATCCAGCTGAGTCCCTGGTGTGTTTATCTCCAAGGAAGGATCCCTGCTGGCAGCCTGCAGCTCCTGGCTGGACTCTGGGCTGCCCTTGTGCAGGGGTTTAGATCCGTTCCCCGCTGGATCCAACGGGGCGTGAGGACATTCTGGGGGTGGAGCAGCTCCTTCAGCTGCTCCCTCTGGGGCAGGGGATGCTCTGGCTTCATCCAGCTGTAGCTCTGGAGGGGGCTCGGGCTGTGCCATCAGGTTCCTGGGAAGAAGAGGGGATGTGAACCAGAGCAATGAGTGTAACAGGTCTCAGCCTTTCCTCCCCACCCTGTGAGACCCCAGAGCCAGGGGGTCCCGCCACGGCCCTGCTGCTGTGACCACCCCTGTGTCACCCACAGGGCTGAGCTCAACACTCTGGTGACAACTTGGGCCCAGACTGTCCAAAACAAGGAAAAAAAAAAAAAAAAACATTAAAACCCTATTAAAGTGTCTGACTGCCATGGAGGAGGAGTGAGAGATGCAAAGCCAGACCCCAAACCCAAGAACTGCTCCTGTGCCAACCTGTCAGGACCAACCACCCCCAGCGGCACCGACCTGACCCGTGCGAGCGCTCCCTGGAAAACTTGCCGGGATTTTCGCGGTGTGGCATAACCTCACGGCAAGGGAATGCGCTGCTGGAAGCACAGGCAGGCTCCGGGATGACTGAGACGGAGCAAACCCCGCACGCAGAGCCCCGGGCGAGCGGCAGCGCCTGCAGCAGGAGCCGCTTTGCAGAGTCATCCGATCCCGGCATTGTCCCCAGCACGGCACCTGCAGCTGCCGCCACCAAAACCCTCTCGCATTCTCCCGGCTGCCATTTGGGGTGGGATGGACACAACGACGCTCGGGGCTTTTCCTGCCGCCTCCAGGAGCCGGTGGGATCGGTGGGAGGATGCTCTCACCTCTCGACCACGCTGCTGAGCTCATGTCTAGTCATTCCCTGAGGAATGAGCGCAGGCTGGCACTCACAGGCAGCCCTCGGCTCGGAGCAACGGCTTTAAGCAAAGAACTGATTTTCCCCGATAGTTTCTCTCCTAATAAGGCAGTTTTCGGCACTGCTGACACATCGCAGCCTCGGACTCAACGGCCGGCGGCTGGAGAAGGGGCAGCCCCTGCAAAGGTGGGCAAAAGGCTCCTCTGCCCCGATTTTCCGTGCCCTCCCCGCTGCCAGCGCTTGTTTTTTGGAAGTTCTTGGAGCCGCTTCGCATGGGCAGGAGGGGAGGGGAGGGCGCCCTGTCCTGCCTTTCCAGCGGGCCGGGGGGGGCTCTCTCCCTCCCACCCCCCCTCATCCCAGGCCCCCCAGAACTCCTGCGTGCCCCAGAGGGACCTCCCCCCGCACCTGATCATTGCTGAGGCTCCAGGAATGCTGAACCTCAGATCCCCCCCCCACCCCATCCCTGGCCCCTGGCCTGCCCCACGCCCCGCACCTCGCCGAGGTTCCCGCACCCACGGGACCACCCGGAGGACCCCGGCCCCTTCCTGCCCAGCCCTGCTCGCCCGGGTGGGCTCTTACCTTCCTCCCCTGGAGCCCAGCGCCGCCGGCTCTGCGCTGCACATGGGCTTAGCATGGGGCGGAGAGGGGTTATTAATAAACAGGGCTGGAAATCAGACTCCCCGGAGCAGCCGCTTCCCCCGGCCACCGCCTGCAGTGCCAGCTGCGGGCGCTGCCTTCCTCCGCCCCGGGGAGGAGGAGGAGGAGGAGGAGGAAGAGGAGGAGGAGGAGGGCGGGGAAGGCCCGGCTGGCTGCATCCCTGGCAGAGGCAGCCGCAGGGACGGGCTGCAGCCAGCCCGCAGCCCCGGGGAGCAGCCCCCATCCCGCCCCGGCTGTTCCCAGCTCTGATTTATTGGTTTTGTGGCCCCTTCCCGTGCCACTGGCGGATCCGCAGGTCCCCATCCCGCTCCCCATCCTGGGCAGGGCTGGGATGGGGACAGTGGTGTTCCCTGGGGCTGTGGGGTTTGGCTGTGGTGGGAGGGGAAATGCCAAAGGATGCAGCTGGTGGCCCCCAAATGCCACGGGCTCATGCCGAGGATGGAATGGGATTTGTGAGGCTGCTGGCAGCACAGTGCTGCACTCCCCAGGCATTGATTATCGATGGATTCAATACCAATATCTCAGGGTCCTTTCTAGGCCCCACAAAGCCACAAACCTCAGTAATGGCAGAGCACAGCCTCTGCTTCCTCTTCCGCCCCATAAGCGATCCCTGCCACCCTTTTCCCTCTGTTTTGGGGATGCAGAAGGTGACGTTTCTCTCTGCAAAGCCCCGTGGTGGCCGTGGTCACACTCCTGGGTGCCCAGCAGCAACACTGCCCTCACCCACTTGATTTCCCACCTCTGCTCACCCACAGTTCTTCCCTCCCATGGTGCCCATCCACATTTTCCCCACTCTGTGGATCCTAAACCCACGTTTATCCATCATATCACCAACAAGTATTTATCCAAAATTCCAATTTTAGATAGATTATGGTGGGTGCATCATCCTGGGGTCGCCGTTTGGCCTGGTGGTGCCCCCTCCCCGAGCCTACCTGTGCCCGCTGCCGCTCCTGCCGTGCCCAGGAAATCGGCACTCGCCTCTCAGGAAGTCTCTGTTTTACGTGCCCCAAAAGCACCCGGCAGCGCACAGCACAGCCTGCGCCACCGCCGGTGCCACCCCGCCACTGTCACCGTCCCCTTGCCCATGGCTCGCTGGCCACGGGGCTGCAGAAATCAGGTTTAAAATAACAGCGCTGGTCCATCCTTCGGGAACAGAGCTTTAAAAGGAAAAGGGAGATTTGAGTGTTTTTTTTTTTTTTTTCTCTCTTTTTTTTGGATCCCATTGCTTTTTTTCAGCGTGACACACCTTCTTTTTCTCTTTTTTTTTTTTTTTTTTTTTTCCATGAAGCGCCTCTATTTTTGACTCAATCGGAGAGGAATGCCGTTAATTCGCACAAGTTGGGTGTATAAATATCTATCTAGAGCTGCGACTGCCAAGGGGTGAAACCTGCGGATCACACGGGCTGGGCCCAACAACCCTTGTAGGGCCTACAGGGGACAATGACAGCGGCGAGCCCGGGCCGGGGCTTTTCTGATGAGCTGCCAAGGGCAGGGTGGGGAGTGAGGAGGCTCAGCTGTTCCCGCTCCGTAAGCGGATACCCCGGCCCAGGCCCCGGCACGGGGATGTTTTGTGGATATAACCAGGCAACGGTGTCGCCGGTGTCCCCGGCAGAGCCCGGCTGGCCGCGGGCACACGGGCGGTGCAACGCCAGGCAGCGAGCAACGCGGACTTTGCTCGGGTAAACAGAGCTGGCGGGGTGGCACCGGCGCTGCCGGAGGCGAGGAGAAAGGCAGGAGAGAGTTGGAGGCACGGAGAGTTTGAGAGGCGGCTGTTGGCATGAGCGGCAGCGCTGCCAACACGGCGTGCCCCGGCTGAGAGGGGTCGTGGGGAGCAAAGAGCGGCTGCGGGGCGCTGCACCCCCTCTCTGTGCTCTGGGGCTGTGTCTCCTTTCCTGGTGGATTTTTCCTTCCTGTCCCGCACGGCAGATCTGCCCCAAGGGCAGGGACCCAGCCGGCAGCGCGGTGGCACCACGGTGGCACCAGCCTGGCACTGCCCCGTGCAAAAAACAAAAAGCCGCTGGAGTTTCAGATCCTCCTGTTGTGAGTGTGTAGGAGAGGTGTGTGTTCAGTGATGAAAAAACACTGAAATGTTCCAAATCAAGTGTTTCACAAGAAATGCAAATGCCTGGGCTCAGGTGCTTGATAGAACTGAAGGACTGTAATCATTCCGTGTTCCTGAAATGCATCAGTGCTCTGTAAAACAACATTTTCTCCCAACCTTTGCACGATCTTTAGGGACAGGCTGGAGGCACCAGCCCGACTTCGGGGCTCTGGCAGCGCCGGCAGCTCTGTGGGGTGTGCACACAGTGGGATTCCAGCTCCCGGTGGGATTCCAGCTCCCGGTGGGGTTTAGGAGCGGCGATGCCGGGCAGCGCTGCCCACGCTGTGCCCTCGCTCGCTCTGTTTGCTGAGGGCGCGGGGGTCCGGCCGTGCCAGCGAGAGCGGTGCCAGATCCGGCCCCTCGAGTGTAGGAGCTGCAATCTGATCCCGGGGGGAAAGTGTGATTCATCCCTGGAGCTGGGAGCGCTTCCAGGGAAGGTCCTGGCTCCGAGGGCGGTGGCACCGGGCGCCACTCCTGCCCTGCCCTGCCCTCGCACGGTGGCCCCCGCCGGGTGAGAGGTCCCTGGGTGGCTCCCTAGCTGGGATTCACCCAGGTTTGAGGGGTTGGATGCCACTGTCCCCTCGGGAACAACCTGGTCTGCTTCACCTCCTGCCTCAGTTTCCCCAGCTGAGAGCTGGGGTGGCCCCTGCAGAGGGAGGGGAGGTTGCCCAGCAGGGATGGAGGAGGAGGAGGAGTGAAACGTGGGCATGTGCCCAGCTGGGGCAGGGATGAAAGGGGAGCCCGAAGGCGCCGTCTGCCCCGCAGGGACCTTGGGATCGCCATGGGAGCAGGGCCAGCCCGTGCCCCGGTGCCGCAGGCGCCAGCGGCTCCCGCTTATCTGCGGGCTGGGTCCCGCTTTCCCTGCGGCGAGGGGGATGAGGAAACATCCCAGCAGCTCCCGAGGGAGACACCGGCCCAGCCAGGGAAGCAGAGGGGTTGAGGGGCGGTTCCATCTGCGGGGGTTCTTGGAGTGTGTCCGCTCCCACATCCCGCTCTTCCTGCGCTGCTCAGCTCAGATATTGGGACTAAACATCTGCCTCAAGGCTGCCCGTCCCGGCAGCTCCCCGGGGTGTCACCTGTGTCACACCCGCGGGGATTTCACACCCCAGGCCGGGGCTGGCACTCGCTGTCAGCCCCATCACGCCTGTGCCAACCCTGGGGGCAGCTCTGGTGTGTCCATGGCATCCCGCATGGCACCGAGGCTGTGCTGACATTCCCACAGGCTTGTCTCTTCCCGGGAAGGTTCAGGATGCTCACATGAGCAGGAGATGCCTCTTGTGGCCACCTGTCCCTGTCACCAGGACATGGGTGATGCTCCTGGGCTGCGCCAGAGCTGTCCCTTCCAGCTGGGAAGGAAGAGACCCTAACTGCTGTTTTTTCATCCCATTCCATGTGCCGGGCACCTGAGCAAGGCCACCAGTGCCTCCCTTTTCCTGCGACGTTTTAAAAACCCATTTTTACAGCTGAGCTGATTTTCAGCACCACCACCAACAGTGCCCGTGTCCCAACGATCGCCAGCGGGGTCACCGCGGCCCAGGCTCCGCGCTGGCTTTTTCCATAGCCCGGGGCAAGGAACGGGGAGCAGGAGGCGCTTCCTGCAGAAGGGGCTTGGGGCGAGCAGCTCCTGCTCGGGGTGAGAAGCGGCACCCGCGGGGCTCAGAGGGACGCGGGAGGACCTTGTCCCGACGTAGGCGTTAATGAGTAATGAGGGAGCAGCCAGGGCTCCGTGTCCCCGCGAGGGGACGGAAATGGGGGCAGGGGACGGATGGGCACAGCCCGAGGCAGCGGCTGCCCCCGGGCACGGGCGGCAGGAGGGGCTGCGGCTGCTCAAGCGCCTGATGCCGCGGCTGGCAGCCGATGGTTCGGCTTCTTTATTCCGGGTTTCACTTCCCAGGGATCCCCATTTCACCGGGGGATGTGGCAGAGTCTCTGCCTCCCCTCCCCTGCGCCGGGGTCTCGTGGGATCTGAGCTCTTTTGGGAGCTGCTGTCCCCAGGAGAATCCCGGGGTCCTGTGACCATCCTGGCCCTGCAGGTGGAGATGAGTTATCCAGCTGGGGACCCCGCACTCTGCTGGCCTGGAGCTCTCTGGGAGCTTCCTGGGGCCCTTCACAAAGTGCTGGTGCTTTGGGGAGCTCCTGGAATTTCATCCTCTTCACCTTCCTCCTGTGCTTCCCTCGCCCCTCTGATGGGAGCTCTCCCCGCAGTGCAACCGCTCCTCTCCCCCTCTCTCACTGTGATTTCTTGGACAATGCTCCGTTTCTCTGTGCAGAAATATTTTTCAAACTGGTTCTGCTGCCACACGAGGAGGGGAGAGATGAAAAATTGGATTTTTTTTTTTTTCTTTTGGAGGCTAATAACTCGGAAGTCGGAGCCAGCAGCAGAAAGTCAACACAAACACCCTAATTGGGGATTAGAATCTCCTCAGTGCAGCTCAGCTCGACGTGGGTCAGCAAAGCCCAGGGAGCAGTGACACACTCAACCTTCATCCTGGAAAGGAATCAACCCCCTGGCACCAGCCCAACTCCTTCCAGTGCTCGTTTCCATCTTGAGTTTGGGTTCAGATGGGTGAAGGGGAGGGGGGATGTGAGGCAGAGACACAAAAGCCCAGCAAACCCCAGCCTTTCCTCAGGTGTCACTCTGGGTTTGGAGCCAAATCCCCATCCCTGGTCACTGGTGCTACTGGGAAGGAGCAGGAGGCTCAGGTTTGCAGAGCCCACAGGATACAAGAGCCAGTGCCTGAATCCCACAGGAGATGCTGATGTGCTGGGAAGCCTGAGGGATGGAGAGGCTTCTTGCTTTAGAAACCCTTCCAGCCATTTCCAGCAGCTGGCAAACTCCTCCGGGCGTGCAGCCAGGCCCTGGGAGCGTCCGGGAAGGATGTGGCTCCAACACAGCCAGCAGGAAACACAGGGACCCAAACCCCTTGGAGCCAGGAGCGTGGAAATGCAGCAGAAACCACCTGTGTTCTTGTTGGGATCCTTCCCTTGGCTTTGCCACGTGTCCTGTCACCGACCTGCTGCTGTTCCAGCCCAGTCCCTGAGTCCTGTTGTCCCCTCTCAGCTGGATCACAGAATCATGGAATGGTTTGTATTGGAAGGGAACTTAAAACTCATCTTGTTCCAACCCCCTGCCATGGGCAAGGACACCTCCCACTGTCCCAGGCTGCTCCAAGCCCTGTCCAGCTGAATTTGGGCACTTCCAGGGATCCAGTGGGCACCCAGTGCCAGGACCTGCCCACCCTCACAGGGAAGGATTTCTTCCTGAAATCTGATCTAGATCAGATTGGAGTGGTCATGCTCCTGAGCAACGCCAGCTTGTAGTGGGTGCTGAAATCCTTCCCCAGAGCCGCTGCCTTTCCCAGGCAGCTCCTGGTGCTCTCCCGGCCTCAGGCAGAGCCTGGAGAGCCACGCCAGGAGGCTGAATTCCCCCCTCATGCTGTGTCATTCCGTTTTCAGGAGCTGATTTGTTATTAGCAGCAAGCAGCAGCGTGGCACAGGCTGCAGGCAGCGTCTCGGTGGCCCCAGGTGTGCCCGAGTCGGAGCACCGTGTCCCCCTGGGCGCTGCCACGGGGCGAGCGTCACCCCCGGGGCCATCAGGTGAGGAACCGGTGGCAGCTGCGGGATGGGAGGGCAAGAGCAGGACACGGCTGTCAGCTCCGGCTTCTCTCCTGGGGCCAGGGCCAGGGCCAGGGCCAGCCCCCCCGGGGATGAGCGGGACGCCGCCCCGGGGATGACGGTGCTGGAATTCCGCACTCACGCTCCCGCTCGGGTGTTTCCCGGTTTTCCTGCGCCTGTCTCCCGCTGATGCTCAGCACCTCGGGCGAGGACAACAGAGGGTCCCAAGGGCTGGGATCACTCCACGCTGTCCCCGCACCCCCCTCCCCTCCCCCGCGCGGAGAGCGAGGGGACAAAGCCGGGACCCACCGGGGAACGGGAAGAACATCTCGGGGAGCTCCGGCAGCCGCGGGAGTGACCCCGGTGGCACCAAGGGGAGGGTTCCCGGTCCCCACGCCCCCGGGGCCACCTGCGGGCGAGGGGGGCGGGGGCCGGTGCGGGCGGAGCTCCCGCAGCCCGGCCCCGCCCCGCACAGAAACTTTCCGTCGGCGCCGGGCGCTCGGCGGGAGCCCGGAGCGGGGCCGGGGCTGCAGCCGGAGCCGAGCCGAGCCGAGCCGGGCGGGCCCGGCCCTATGGGCAGCGGCTGCCGGCGGTGCGGGGCGGTGCGGGGCGCTGCCCGCCGCGGCCATGTCCGCCGGGGCTGCACCTGCGGCGGGCGGCGAGCGGGACCCGGAGCGGGGCGGCGGCGGCTCGGCGGGGGCTCCCGGGGCTCCCCCCCGGCGGAAGAAGGCCCGGGTGAACTCGCTGCGCCGGGCGTTCAGCTGGCTCCGGGGCCGGCGGCGGCCGCCCAAGGACGGCAGCAGCTCGGGAGGGACGGAGGGACCAGGTGAGGAGCGGGAGGGGAGGTGGCCACGGTGGCACTTAAGGAGGGGTCACGGTGGTGGCCAGAGTGGAGGTGGACGAGGAGATTTCAGGGAGTTGCTCAAAGAGGTGTCGGGGTTGTTTTTCGCCCCAAAAGCCTGTCCCACCCTTAGCCACGGTGGTGGTGGGTAAGGAGGGTTCACGGTGGTGGCCACAGTGGTGTTGGAGTGATGGCAAAGTGTTGAGTGGTGGCTGTGGGAGTGGGCAAGGAGGTGTTGGGGTGGTGTTCACAATGGTGGCCAAGGCAGTGGGCAAGGAGGGGTAAGGTTGTGGCTGTGGAGGGCTCAGGGTGGTGGCTGAGGCGTTGTGGCAGTGGCCGAGGAGGAGTCACAGCAGTGGCCACGGAGGTGGTGAAGGAGAGGTCAAGGTGGCGGCTGAGGAGGTGTTACAGTGGAAGCCAAGGAGGGCCAGGCAGCTGACCCTGGAGGTGGCCAAAGAGGGGTCACCGTGGTGGCTGAACAGGAGTTGAGGTGGTGGCCATGGACGTGGCTAAAGAGGGGGCACAGGAGGGGCAGAGGTGCTGGCCATGGTGGTGGCCAGCTGGGGTGGAGTTGCTGGCCGTGGTGGCAGCAGGGGTGGCCGCAGCGGGGGAAGGAGGTGGCAGCGGTGGTGGCGGTGGCCACGGGGGCCACGGCGGCCGTGGCTGCGGTGGCAGCAGGATGGATCCGGCAGGTCCTGGCGCGATCTCGCCCGGCCCCGAGGGCTGGTGCCGGTTCACTGGGTAGGCTCTCCCTGCGCTGAGTCAGAAGGTCACTGGGGCTGAGGGAAATCTGGAGGGATGCCAGCTGCTGCCACCTCCTCCTCCTCCTCCTCCTCCTCCTGGGCAGGGTGTTTGCGTGCTCCAGGTGTGGCCCTTCCTGGCCCAGATATGGCCCTCACCCCGGCCCGGTCGTGGCTGCTGCCTCCACGGCCCAGTCACGTCCCTGCCACCTCGACCAGGACAATCCTGCGGGGGAAGCTGCTCCGGGTCCCCTCTCAGCCATCCCGGAGCCCTGTTCTGGGGATCCAAGGGCTCGGCCAGGGAGCTTTGGCAGAGCGATGGGCGCTGGCTTGTCTGGTCATGCTCCTCTTCTCAGCGCCTTTTTGGCAGTAGTAGATGTCCCAACAAGGGAGGTATCACCCCAAAAGCCTGTCCCACCCCACACTGCTGGGGACACCGTGTGTGTCACGCCCCTGCCCTCCCTGCGGGCACCTCTGGCAGGGATGTTTTGGCTCTTTTGCCAAGGGAGAGGCCTCTCCTGTGGCGCCCGAGCGTAGCAGGATGCTGCCAGCTGGGACTTTCTTCCTCAGTTTGCTCCAGGGAGTGAATTTCCAGGCATCCAAGCCTGCATGCTGCCTGGAGAAGCACTCGGGGATCTGTGATAGGACAGGAGTGGCCATGGAAAGGGAAAAGAGGCTTGGGAAGAGCTGAGCTCTCTCCTGGGCCGATCCATCGGATGCTGCTGGTGGTTCCTTCCCAGCCCTCCGTGTGTGGACACCACTGCCACAGCCCAGCACTGAAACCTGAGCAGAAAAAACGAGATGTGCCGGAGCATGTGATGTTCCTCTTCACGGCAGAAACGCCCCCAGCAGCTCTGCCAGCCCATTTTTTCCATTTTTTTTTTTTTTTTTCCCCCGAAGTTGTACCGTTCACCAGCTAATCCTCAAAATGCCAAGTCACGGCCTGTCAGGGTCACAGCTTGGGGACCTCGCTGTGGCAGCTCGTGCCAGCCAGGGCTCTGTCACTGCACTGCCACCCTGCTGTCCCATCAGGAGAGCTGTCCTGAGCGCCCACAGCCCGTGCTGGTGATGGAGGGGCCGTTCAGTGCCCCAGCCCGGGGGACTCTTCCCCTCCGGGCTGCGCTTTTGCCAGCGCCGCCATCCCGTGGGACGGGAGGCGCCCCAAATTCCCTCGCGTCTCCCCCCGGTGCGCCGGGAGAAGCAGCGCGGATGTGCCGCGGTTGCAGCTTGCCTGCGTGACTGAATCACCCTCCCCGTGCAGCTCCAGCAGGGAGAGCACGCCAGGAACCCCTCCCTGCTCCAGCGCCTCCGGCTCCGCTGCGGCCGCTGCGTCCTCGGGACGCCGCCAGCCCACGCCGGGGTTACCGGCATCCATCCCCGTGGGATGGGGATAACGTTTCCCTGCAGGATGGGGGTCACGGTGCCTCAAGATGCTGGGCTGGGCTGTGGGAAGGAAGGAGTGTTAGCCCCGGGTGTTTTCCGGGGGCTGGAGCCGGCGGCATCGGCTGTGCCACACGCGGCTCTGACCTGCCCGGAGGCAGCGCTGGCCCCGCCGCAGACATCACGAGCCTTCATGCAGCGGGACCAGCTGGGAATTTTTCCAAACATCAGCTGGTAGCTGAGCTGTGGGAGGGGGAGAGGGGAGAGCTGCGGCAGGCTCTGAGCGCCCTCGGCTTCCCCTGTGTCCGCGTGGGGCTGGGGGATGTCGGATCGGGCCCGGAGCCGGCAGTTCCCCATCACCCCGCCCTTCCCGCAGGTGGATTTGGCCATGGATTTGGGACAGGGCATGCCTGACCATCCTGGCGGTGGGGAGGGGGGAGTAGGATGGCTCCAAGGGATGGGAGAGAGAGAATTCATCCCAGGGCACGTGGGTCAGGGCTCATTCCTGAGCGTCGTGCCTGCTCCGCTGTGGGCGCTGCTGAGGCCGGCATTGCTCAGCACTGAAATCACGGCAGAGGGAGGATGAGAGCATTTCCACTTCGGATCAATCCCCTGGGTCCCGTGGCTATCAGCAGTCCAATCTCTGCCTGCCCAAACAGCTGAGCTGTGAGGAAAGGCTCCGTAATCCCACTCCTGGGTGAGCACCAGCCGCCTCTCCGGGGGACACCAGCGGCTCTGGGAGTGGGGGGATGGCTCCATCCCAGCTGGAATTGCATCCTCTGGATGCTCTGCCCTGTTTGGGTGGATGGGCCCTGCTGGCTGCAGGTGGTATCCCAGCACCTCGCCATTCCAGCCGTGTTTATTTCCATAATAACCTTTGGAGGCAGAGGAGTGATGAAGCCCCGGGGTGGGAGCTGAGGCAGGGAGAGCAGCTGGGCTGTGCCAAGGGTCAAACACAGAGCGAGGATTTGGGGTGCCCGGCTGTTGCCACTCCCTGGGCTGGATTTCCGGGTGCAGAGATGTAAACACAGCTCTGGGATGAGCTGGTGCTGGGGTCCAGTGCTTTTAGTCTGTTTTTCTGGCTGCTGCTTTATCCAGCTTTCACAACATTCCTTTTAATTCCTTGATGAAGTAAAGGAATCGATGTTCCAGAAATATTAAATTAGGGTTGGCTTTTTTTTTTTTCTTTCTTTTTTTTTCCCCCTTTTTGATGCCAGCTTAATCCAGCAGCAATGATTTCCTGACTGGGGTGAGGGATAGTGATGTTAAAAATAAAGCTTTCAATGCTCACAGCTGCTTTGTAACAGCAGCAAGTGCTTGTTGGGACTGGGGATTTGCCATGTGCAGGGTGAGCAGAGGGTGGAGGGGCTGGGCTGTGGTGGGGATCGTGCTCAGTTCCTTCATGGAAAGGGTTTTTAAGCACTGGGAGGCATTCAAGAAACAGCTGGACGTGGCACTCAGTGCTCTGGGCTGGTTGACAAGGTGGGGTTGGATCACAGGTTGGCTTTGATGATCTTGGAGGGTTTTTCCAACCTTAATAATTCCGTGATTCTGAGCTGGTGACATTTGATGCCACAGGGTGCAAGTGAGCCCTCAAGGAAATGTGGGGCTGAGCTGTGGAATCTCCCTGGACAATTATTTCCTCCATCCTCTGCTGCCACGCACGGTTTGGTGTAAACACAGGGCTTGCGTTTAGCCCTGAGCTTGTCAGCTCAAAGGAGAGGGGAGAGGCGCGGGGATTGTTCCCTGCGTGTGTGGGAATGAGCTTGCTAATCTGCCAGAGGCACAGAGTGACACTTCAGAAAATGTGAGCAGCAGGAATCCCCTGGCTGGCCTGGCCTGGCACCGGCGAACAAAGAGAGGTGTGTCTGCAACCACAGCTATTCCACCTGGAGACAACTGGAAGAATTACTCCTGAGAATAACGTTCCATAAGATCCGATAAAACTATTTCAGCGGGGTCATGTTTCCCCCGTGGAAGGGAGGTCTGGTTTCATAAGACAATATCATCATTGACTCTGACTCCGGCAGCGATGGGAACATAACCCGCTGGAAGGTGAAGAGCTGGGCAAGGATGAAGTGAAAAACCATTTCCCTGCCAGGCAGGAGCCAGACCCTTGGGCTGGTTGTGCTGTGCATGGATAAAATCCACCTGACCCTGAGCAGGGAGCTGGGCTCCCTCCACTTTTGTGGGCTGGAGCTGGACCTGTCATCAGCAGAGCCGGCCTGGACTCCGGCTGGAGCAGGAAATCGTTTGAAACCCTTCTGGTTATGTATTTCTGTTAATGATTGGGGATCTCAAGTGGGGTTTTTGTGTTACCTTTGCCTCGCTGAGCTTTACTTCCCCGTGAAGGGAACAAGGGCTGAATTCCTTTCTCATTCAGGCAGCTCAGCTCCTGCTCTGTGCTTGCTGGGAGATGAGATCAGGTTTAGAAAACTCCAGAAGGAGTGGGTGAAACACCAGGAGGGATGGATAGAGCACCAGGAGGGACAGATCTGCGCCCTGTGACAGCACAGAGGGGTCCCCATGCCTGCACTGGTCTCTCTGACCAAGGGAATGTGTGACTTTGGGGAGATCAGATGTGCTTGAGGCAGTCACGCTGTGCTGACCAGATCTGTATCTCACGAACAGCTTCTCTGCTGCTCCAAGCTCTTATCAGAGTTCTCTCAGTGAAGAAAACCAGGGATTTCTGGCCTGGAGAAGAGAATCTGCCTGGAATCAGCATCTCTGGCCCCAGCTCCCCATTCTCACGTGCTGGGGAGGCTGAGGATGCTTCCCCTCCTTCCCCTCCCCTCCCCTTTGGGCTGCACTGAGGTTCTAACAGGGAGCAGGGAATTGGGGTGCTCAGCTGTCCCCACTCCCCAGGCTCCCTGAGCCGGATTTCTGCTCACAGCAACACCAACCAGCTCTGGGTGCAACATGAGAGCAGGCCTCCCCTCAGATTTCAGGGGCTTTGTGCCCTGAAGCAGCAATGGGGCAGCTCAGTGGGGTCTGTGAGGATGCTGGAGCCCCCCATGCTGCTCCCAGCCCCCCAAATTCGGCAGGGACTGAGAACCACGAGGCCCGGGAGGAGCTGGAGCTCGGCTCCACGTGGCTGTGAGTTACCCCATGGCAGTTGTTGCAGCTCAGAGAAGCCACTCGGTATTTTTGGCACCCGTGGGCTCCGCGGGGTGCCCGGGGCTGGCTCCCTCCCCGAGCTCTGCCGCCACATCCCGGGCTGTGCCTGGGGGCGGCGACGCCTCGGTGGCCGCGTTCCCTGAGCAAGTGCTGGCACAGAGGGCGTCTGTTTTGGGAGTGGAGGGGGAAGTGTCTCCCTGGATCTGGGGCAGGCTCCAGCCTCTCTGCTTCTCCCAGGGAAACACAAAGAGCTGCACCGGGAGGTTTGCTCTGGGTGGCTGCAGAGGAGCCCCCTGGGGCACCGCAGAGGGGTCTGAGGAGGATGTCCATCCCATGTTTTGGGATGGACATCCCGGGGATGCTGGGCAGTGGGAGGAAGCCTCGTCCCAGCCTGGAGATGCCCCTGGCTGAGCAGAGGAGAAATAATGTCCCACAGTCACCGGGCAGAGACCTCTGATCTGCTGCCCTTGTGACCAAGGCCTTGTTTCATCCCCGCTGCCCCAAGGTGGAAGGGCTGTCCTGTGAACGGGGCACAGCCAGGAGTGGAAAACAGGGAATATTTTCCCACTGGATCCCCTCGTCTCTTTAACAGCTCCCACAGCAGATGGGGCAGCAAAAACCCACGGGGACAGTCCCTGCCCAGCTGAGCGTGCCCTGGGCACCCAACCGAGCTGGTGAGGAGCTGAACCATCAGTATTTCCATTGCTGAGGAGAAGACTGAAGTCCAAAGATTAATTCGGTGCTGATCACCTTGGGAGGTCAGGACAAAGCTGCTGGTTGATCTTTAATGTTTTCCTTTCTTTCTTGCGCCACCTCCCCGGTTTTGTGCCTTTCCCACAAAAGCCTCCTTCCTATTTATCCCAGCCTTTGATGAATCACCTGAGGAACATAAACAATGCCAGCAGGAATTGCCCACCACTGCCTGCCTGGCTGACCCCTCCCTGCCCTCGCAGCATTTAATGTTCTAATTAAAAATCAGGAGGGAAAAGTGGCCTTGGGGAAGGGGCGGTGGAGGGGCTTGTCCGGGCCGTGTGGGCAGCTCTTGGAGCAGCAATTCCCGTGGCCTGTCCCCTGCCAGCCCTGGCTGCTGCTGGAGCAGGGACTGGAGCCGGGAGAGGCCGAGGCGCACCCGCAGAGGGCACGGGAAGGTGCCGGCAGAGTGAGCAACGTGCTCGTGACTCGCCCCAGAGGCAGGAGTGGCCGTGGGGAGGGCGGCAGGGGCTGCCACCCACGCCAGGCTGCGTGGGGCTGGCATGTGGGTGCTCGCCCTGACTTTGGGCAGCGGCAGGACCCAGCCCCTGGCCTCGGGCGCTTTGCTCCAGCCTTGGTAGTCCTGTCCCAACCTTGGGCGGGCTGCGTGAGGTCTCCCCGTCCCCAAAACCCACCGAGGTGGGGAGGGTTGTAGCGGCGGCTGTTGGAGCTGGGGACAGCCAGAAGCGGTGGCGGCGGCGTGGCGAACTCCAGGGAGGTGCGAGCACGGCTGGAGGCGAGATCGCAGCGCTCGGGGATGTTTGGCCACCGGGGCGGCTCCCTGAGCCCGCTCAGCCTCTCTGTATCACCCAGGCATCCCCGCCGGAGGGATGGGGCTGGGAGGGTGCCGTGCGATCCGCCGGGTGATCCCGGCAGGCCCCTCCTCTCTGCCCGTACCATTGGCTCCGGCACGGCCGCCTGCGAGCGCTCAGCTCCGCCGGGGCCGGAGCGATGGGAACCGGCGGCTGAGAGCCGTCGTCTGCCGGGGCCGCCCGGGCCACGCCGGAGCCCGCTCGGCTCGGCCATGTAGCACCGCGGTCCCCTCCACCCGGCCGCGGTGGAGGCGAGAGCGGCCTCATGGGCAACGCGCACCGCAAGAGGAGCCCGGCGGGCACCAAGCCCGGCTCCTCGTGGCCCTTCGGCCGTGCCGGGAAGCCGAGGGCAGGTAGGAGCCGTGGGGCTGGCGGGGGATGGGGCGCGGGGGTCCCCGCTCGGGAACTTGGAAGGGGTCGCGCTGGGAAAGTTCGCCGCTGGTGTTCTGCTGGGCTGGGCAGGAGCGGGGGGTGAGGGGAGGCTTCGCTCTGCCCTCCCTGTGCTGGGAGGGGCAGGATGAGCCCCCGAGCCCAGTGCGGGGCTGGGGGAGCCCCCCTGGCTGCAGGCAGGGCTGTGCCGGCGCGCCGGGGAGCAGCCGTGGGCCGGCCGCGCTATCAGGACGGAATCAGCTGAATTAGTTACTGATTTGTTTTTCCAAGTGGGATCCCAGCGCTGCCAGCGTCGCCTTCCTCCCCGGCCCCCCGCTCCCATCCCGTGCCTCGGTTTCTCTCGCTGTGCCGCGGGGAGCGGCGGATCTGGGAGTGTTTGCAGGGGCTGCTCCCCCGCCGCCCTCCCCTCTCCCTGCGCGTCTGTCCATCCGTCCGTCTGTCCGCACAGCGATTGCCCCTCTGCTTTATGCTCCGTCTCCATGGATGCCACTGGAAAGCGCAGCAGGAAGCAGGGGTCGAGATCTTTCCTGCGGGGACGAGGAGCAGGGAAAGGGGTCCCACGCCAGGCTGGACCCACGCGTGGAACAGTGAACCCCGTGGGGTGCCTGGTGAGCTCCCTCCCTCAGAGCAGGGTGATGCCAGCAGGGAAGGTCTCTCGCAGTAGCATCGTCCCCATCCCGGGGTTGCTGACACCCCCAGCGGTGTCATTAAACTGTTCCTGTGTCCCCAGGCCAGCCTGAGCCTCGGCAGGCGCGTGGGCAGGATCATAGGAGCAGGGTTAGCAGGACCAAGGGGTAACTGGGGGGATTTTCCTTCCCCCACCAGCTCTGTGGGGTCCTTGGCCCTGCTGTCCCTCCTGCCCTGTTTCCCTTTACAGGCGGCAGCCCCCCAGGTGTGAGAGCCCTGCAGTCCCCGGGGTAAACAGGGCCTGGGGACACCACTCGGAGCAAAACCATCCCAGAGGTGGGGCCTGGGATGGGGACACCCCGCAGGTGCACAGGGAGAGGGTGCTGGAATGTCCTGGCTGACAATATCCGCTCGGTGCCTGGGGAAACTGAGGCAGGAGGTCACATGTCACCTATAGCCATGCTGGGACAGCATCTCCTTCACTGCAGGCTCTTCACCATCCTCCTCTCCTCACCGGGTGGCTGCAGGCTCCTCTCTGCCTCTGTGGTCGTGCTCTCCATGCAGGAAGGGCCCGGTGCCATTGGCCAGGCTGGGCTGTGGCTGCAGTCCCCGGCACATCCTCACCCTTTCCACGTGCCATTCCTGCCCAGCCCTGAACCAGGACCGTACCACCCTTCCCCAGGGCTGCCTGGGAAAGCCCTGCTCCATCTTGGATGCTCTTGGATGGGCGGGATGTGGGACTGACACGGCCGGGGCAGATCCCGGGAGGCGAGGGCTGGCTCTGGGGCCGAAGGCCGTGGGGTGGAAGGTGCTGAGAAAACATGGGGCGAGTTGTGTTTGTTCTCTGCGACGGCTCCATGGCAACGGCGCGGCGGCCACAAAGCCAAAGAATTTGCATTGTGTCGCTTCAGCGTTTCGGAGGGCGCAGCCGGGATCACCGGCTGGGGGCAGGGTGTGCCCGGGCCCCGCCGGCGCTGCCGTCTCCCCCTGCAAGACCCTGGGTGCCTCTGCATTTTGGGCTGGAGAATAATTGCACATGGCGGGCGGCTGGCCCAGTGTCCCCAGTTCCTGCCCCTCTGGTGACTGGAAGATTAATTTGGCCCTGCCGTGCCCGGTGCTGGCGCGTCAGGCCCGGGCAGGCGCTGGCGGGTGGTTTTGTGCTTGTGCCGTGTGTGCAGAGGTGTGGGCACCGCCTTTGGGTGCTGAGGGGACAGAGCAGGGGACCCCAGCGACAGGGTGGGCACAGCCGAGGGCTCCGGGGTGGCTCTGCCGCTGAGCCCACCCACTCTGCCCACCAGTGCCAAACCCACGCACCCCGTGCCCACTTCCCCGTGCTTGCTCCGGGGGCATCCCCAGCCTCTCGTCGCCGGGCTCGTCCATGCCGGGGAAGGTCCTTGAGCCCCAGGGAGACCGAAGCCTCTTATCGCCTCCTTATCGGGACTCCCCGCCGGGCCCTGCTGAGTCAGGGCGCAGGAACGTGGCTGCTGGCCAGGCTGCGCCCCGCGGAGTCAGCGGGGATGCGGCTGCGGAGCTCTGGGTGCGGGGTCACCCGGCACCCGCGTCCCCTCGGTGGCCTCTGGAGCGGCTCGCAGGGAAAATAATCATGGACTGGTTTGATTTGGAAGGGACCTTGAAGCTCATCGCGTTCCACTCCATGGGCAGGGACATCTTCTACTATCCCAGACTGCTCCAACCTGGCGTGGAACACTTCCAGGGATGGGGTATCCGAATGCCCCAGGGGTGACTGTGGCTGTGAACGACCCCAGCAGCAGCAGCAGCAGCAGCAGCCATGGAGCCCCTCGGCAGTGCCGGCTCCTGCGGGGCAGCTCCAGTGTGGGCTGAGCAGCTCTGAGCTCTCTCCTTTGCAGCCTCTCTCCGTGCCAGACCCACGCTGGGCCGGCTCCGCAAACACCCGGGGGGCGGATGAGAGCAGGGGCCGGTCCCGGCGGGGGACACGGCGAGATTTACACAGGCGCTTCCTCCAGGCACCGCCAGCCAGCATCCTGCTGCGTCCGGGACATGCGAGCCCGTGCCGGTGCCCGCTCCCGGAGCAGGGGAGGAGGCGATCCGCGGCTGTCCCCGGCAGGCAGCAGCCGCAGCTCTCGGCTCTGACATGCCGTGCCGTGCCGGCTTGGCACGCTCCCGTCACTGAGAGGCAGGGATGGGACCTGCCCCGTGCCTCTGGCTTATCCCCCACCCCATCCTGGTGGCAGCAGCTCTCCCTGATCCCACATCGCCGTGTCCATCTCCGTGGGAGGATCGGCACCTCCGCAGTGTTTCCTTGGAAAAGCCCCGCGGGGCGGGAGCGGGGCTGGGTGCTGCTTGCAAGGACGGGGGATCCGTGCACGGAAAAAACCTGCAACGTCTTGTCCTTAATCCGTCTGCCGGGTTTGCTCCTGCGTGGAGCCAGGTGCCTGCTGCGACAGGCAACGCCCGTGCCGTGGCAAGAGCGCCCGGGTGCCCTGCAAACCACGCCGGGCGTGACGGCACGGGCCGGGGGACAGCCAGCCCGGAGCACCGTGGGAGCTGGAGACACCGAGGGAAGGGCACCAGCGAGTGACAAAGCTCTGGAGAATGGAAGGAGGAGGTGTTGGTGGCCCACCCCTGGTCAGAGTGCCACCGGTGTCACCCTCTGCGGCCCCGTGTCTCTTTCCCTCTCCCGCCCTGCGCTCCCCAGCTGGGATGTTCCCGCCCGGATCCGGCTCCTGGCTGGGGAAGGTTGTTATTTACCTTCAAACCTGTTTGGTGGCTTCTCCGGGAGGGGACGAGCGCGGGGTGGGGACGTGGTGGGATGGAGGCTCGCTGGGCTGCTGCAGGGGCCCGGGAATGAGGCACAGCCGGGCACTGGGGTGGTCCTGCCCCGGGACCCCCTCTGGTCTGCTGTCAGCCCCTCGCCCGGATCTGAGATAACTCAGGGAGCAGGAGACACTCTGTGTCACCTCAGGGCTGGCTGTGGGGCAAGTGTGGGGCAGCAGCGAGGTCAGGGCCCGTTGCACAACTCTGAGTGCTCCTGTCATGACAGCAGCCATGGCTGGAGGCGACTGGAGCCACGGCTCTGCTCCAAGTGGGATTTCACCCTGCACCCGCTCCTTCTCCAGGGCCTGCTGGCTCACCGAGGTGAGACCAGGCAGCTTTCTACACTGTGATTTAGAGGAAGAAAAAAAAACCCATCTAAGTTTGTTTTCCCAGCTGAAATTAATTTTAGTTCAGCCTCTGCGTGGGATTGTGTTTGAGAGCCGAGCCAGCAGTGTGGATGGGGCGGTGTTTATTTGCTTGGTGGAGATGTTTTCCTGGCTGGAGCAGCCCCCCAGGTGTGGCCGAGGGCAGGCTGGCAGCAGGGGCTGTGTGGCCAAAGCCACTGTCAATATTATTGTGCTCTTACCCTGCCTGGAGTGCTCCGGGTCCCCTGGCGTGTCCCAGGGCGTGGATCCTGTGCTGAGACAAGGATTTGGGGAACAGGTTGGTTGTCTTTAGGGGCTCCCAGACAGCCTAAAGAGTTGAAGGTTGCAAAGGGAGCAGAGGGACAGGATGCTGGAGCCGTTGGGCTGGATAAGGTTCCTTCCAAACCAGAATATTCTGTGGTACTGGAGCACAGCTCTATCAGGGTCCATCCATGTCCTGACAGCTCCATGGAGCTCCCAGGAATGGGGTTCATGGTGCACCCCACTGGTGTTATCCATGTGCGTGGTGGCAGCTGGCAAGCAGAGCTGTCCCCACGCCTGGATGGTGCTGGGAGAGACCCCCAGAGTGGTGGGAGAGCACCAACCCCGTGGGGCAGGGGGGCTTCTCGCCGGCACAGGCTCCACCGCGCTGAGAGCAGGACACGGGCGGGGTCCCCTGGGGACCTCGCAGCCCCTTCCCCCCCGCCTGGCAGCTCCCCCTCCTCCCCATTTTTCGGCGGTGAGTCAGTGGCGGTGGAGGGGCGGGCAGGGAGCTGCTGCCGCCGCCGCAGGACCCGCGCCGTGCGCGGAGCAGGCAAGTCGGGGCAGTGCCGAGCAGGCAGAGGTGGATGTTTGCAGCCGAGCCCGGCCAAACCTGCTGCTCGCAGGAGGCACAGGCCTGGCGAGGAGGGGGGACAGGAGCTGGGATTTTCTCCCCTGGCTCTCTCCAGGTGAAGAGCAGCAGAGTGAGAGCTGGGCCAGCACCGAGTTCTGTTTGCAGCATCGGGCTGGGCGGCCCTGGCCGTGTTCCTGTGGGGTCTCAGCCCTTGTGGAGCCCTTCCCATTCCCACCATGGTACCTCCAGCCTGTCTCAGGCAGAGCTGAAGGCTCTGAAGGCAGGGTGTTTGGGGTTCCCTGTCCTTTCCTGTGCCTTGCTCCAGGGATGCTCTGCTCCCTCCAGACCATCCCTGGCACTGGCGGCAGCAGGTACCAGCTCCGAGCTGGGGAGCCCATCCTTGAGAGGGTGCCTGTCTCCTTATGTGGGAGAATCCCGCTGCCACGTGTGGCCAAGGCACGTGTGTCAGCTGAGCCCGGAGGGCACGGGGTGATCCAGGATGCACCGCAAGGAATGCACAGGGGCCGGGACACCGGCTCCAACCGGGCGTGTTGCTACCGGCAGCGGCTGCAGCTGCAGCGGCTTCCCCAGCCCACCGGGACCTGCAGCCTCTGCTGCAGCATCGGGGCTCTTCCCCTCCTGGATTCCCCCCTGTTTCTAGCAGATTCCACCTTGTGTTGACAGAGCCAGGGTGAGGCCGGCTGGGTGAGGGTGATGAGGTAGCGAAGGTCACAGGGAGTGGAAGAAGTGGAGGCTGCCACGAGGCTTCTCCGTGGCCGGGCAGCGTTGTGTCCTGGCTCAGCCCTGGATTGTCTTTTGGGAGGTAGCAGCTCCTCCTCAGCGGTGTCACACTGGAGAGGGACACGTCTCCATCAGTGTGGGATGTTCTCCAGATCCTCTGTGTGGGCAATGGGCCACAGGCAGGAAGGTGGAGCAGGGCCAGGCTGTCTGCCAGCACCTGGGAATGTCCTCAGAGCCCGGGAAGCAGCTTCCACCTGTGCTGCCATCAGCAGACCTGTGGGGCCCACGCTCAGCTGTGCCTGGGCCCTGCACCAGCAGCACAGGAGGGGCTGTCTCCCTTTGCTGGGGGAGCTCCTGGTGCCATGAAGGGGGCCCTGTTGCAGTCCCATCTCTGCAGGCAGAGCTGGAAGGCTGGACCCTTCCCTGTGGAGCTGGGAGCAGTGTCCCTGCCGGCTGCCATCGCCCGTGGCCCTTTCTGGGCTCATGACGGGCTGCCCAGAGCAGAGGGCAGTGCTCAGCTCAGCACGTGGCTGCCTGCTTTGTGCATCCTTAGCCCTTTAATTATGACCCTTTCCCACTTGTGCTGTGGAAAGAGCTGTGGAACGTCTGCCCACCACCACCGGCACCTTCTGGGGGAGCGTGTGGGCAGCAGGGCCCATCCTGCCCGTGCTGGAGCAGGTGCTGGCTCAGGCACAGCCTGGGAGCTGCTGGTGTTTGGGGCCATGGCCATGTTGGAATTCCAGGGAAGAAATCCTCGCTGAGCCCGGAGCTGCCTGGCTGGGGACACAGAGATGCCCTTCACAAGGTCAAACTGTCCCTTGGGCTGCACAGTCACTGCCTGGGGCCTGCTGGGACCCTGTGTTGGGTGAGCCCACGCTGCATGGTGCTGGAACAAACCCTGGGCACAGCCCGTGGGGAGCTGCAGGGCAGGGGCAGAGGGTTTGGCACAAGGACACGGCTGCCTGCTGGGTGAACACTGGGTGCTGTTCTCCTTTTGGGGTAAAACACCTGTAAATGGGGGGGGATGGAGCTCCCAGAGGTGCTGGGCACCCACTGCATTGCCCTGGGAGCACCTCCATGGTGGGGACAGTGACCGACAGTGCCAGGGCAGTGCCACTGTGTGACCGCCTGGCATTTCTGCCCCTGCTTTCACCTGCCTCCGCAGCAGCAGCTGGAGCTACTGGTTAGACTGGTCCCAGACCTGGTTTTCCCCCGGTGTTGCCAGCCCTTGTGACCGTGACGTAGCCCTGTCCCTAAGGACAAACAGCCTTTGCCCCGTCCTGGTTCGTGTTCCCTGCCGGGAATGGGGCTCTCCTGGCAGGGTCCTGGAGGGGCACTGGGGACAGGCTGGCATGGGGAATGTGACACTGTGCTGTGTCACAGCCAAGGTGCAAAAGCCTCCCAGTTCCTCCCAGTTGGCCGCACTGTTGTGGAAGCGAGCGACTGGTTTGAAGCGCTGCTGTGCCCAGCAGGGTCCTGGGCAGTCCCAGGGGTCCAAGAGGGAGGAGTAGGGGAAATGCTGGCCCCGAGCCTGGAAGAACAGATCCCTGTGGTCTGTGCCGTGCGTGGGAGGAGGCGGGAGGCCCGGGGGGAGCGAGCCGGGGGCCAGAGGAGGGGCCCCCTCTTTCCTTCTCCCGCGGCCGAGGAGCGCGGTGGGCGCAGCTGGGACTGTCCCCTCCTGCCTGGGACTGTCCCCTCCTGCCACCGCGCAGCCGTCCCCGGGTCAGGCTGCTCCCTGCTCGCAAGCAGCTGCGCCGGAGCGTCTTCGCCTGGCCGAGCATCCTCCCGCCCGTGCGGATGAGGACGGAGGGAGGGAGCTGGGGGCCGCCGGCATCCGCCCCGCCGGCACACGCCGGGTGAGAGCAGCCTCGGCACAATAGGCTGAGCCTCCTCGGGGGGCGGCGGAGCCCCCCTTTCCTGGGGACCAGACCCTCTCCCCGGCCACCATGGTGGTTTTCATGGGCAGGAACCTCTCCTCGCTTCTGGCTTTCTTCAAGAAGAAGGGTGAGTGAACAGCGGGCAGGGAGGGAGGCAGGGAGCAGAGCCTTGTCCTTACACAACCCCTGCCCGCCGGGACCCCCCGGCCCGGCCCGGGGTGCTCGCCCACCCGCAGCGGGCAGGGGGGCTGCCATCCCCGGGGGAGGGCAGGGAAGGTCACCCCAGCCTTGGCCTCTCCCGCCGCGAAGTTGCCGGAATAAATCACTGCGCGCCTCTCCCCGCGAGGCAGCTCCCAGAGCGTTTGGGGGGGTGTCAGGCGAGGGGCTGCCGAAACTGGGGGAGAAAAGGGGATTGGGAACATGATGGTGGGGGGGCTGTGGGTGTCTTGTGTCCCCTGCAGGGATTTTGCACCAGCACGGGGGATCCGTGTGGCGGCACCCGCCGTGCCGGGCGGGCCGTGCCCCGGTGCCCGCTCACGCCGCGGGTGCTGGCGGAGGCAGAGGCCGGCATGGCGGCAGGGCGGGAGGCTCCATTGTTCCAGGCCTGCTCCTTTGTGTGCTGGAGACCGAGCACGGCTGCCTCGCCGCCTGCCTGGGCTGGCCCTGAGGGGAGCACAGGGGACAAGGGGTGGTGTGTGCTGCTGGCGATGCCCAGCAGCAGGTGCCCGTGGCCCCGGGGTGCCGCCGCCAGCCCCGACGGTTTCCTGCGCCCGCCCTTCCCTTCCTCAAAATTGTTTTTTTTTTTTTTTTTTCTGGGCAGGAAGAGTTTGAGGCTTCGCTCAGGCGTGTGGGTAGGAGAGGGCAGGGCTGTGCCACGGTGCTGCAGTGCCCGGGCTGGGTGATGCCAGGGCTGGGTGATGCCAGGGTAGCCCCTGGCCGTGGGCACTGCAGGGTGCTGGTGGTGGCTGTGGGGAGGGGGCTGCCAGGCAGGGAGTCTCCGTGCTGCCCCAGGCGTGGCAGATGGGGTGTTCAGCATCCAGCAGGGTTCGCAGCAGGGATTTGGGTCCTCTGGGATCTCTGCTGCTGGATGTGCCTCAGTTTCCCTCTTCTGTGCAGCTCCCAGCCTGCCTGGGCATGGGGGGAGTCCCTGCTCTTGGGGTGATGAGCAAGGCCTGGGAATGACGCAATGCTCAGAAGGGAAAGTCCTCCTCGATCCATCCACATTTAATCCCCTCCTGTGCTGCCTTCCCTGCTCAGCTGCCCCAGCCCCGCACAATTCACCACCTCGTTAGCTCCTAACGAAGGCGCTGGGGAAGGAGGGTGGTCCCACATCCCGGGGAGAAAACCAGCAGAGACATCCTGACTCCGGAATATCGACCGGCTGGGCAGAGCCTGCAGGATGGGATTTCTCTCGGTGTTTCCAGCGCCCGGTTTGGAGCTGAGCGGGATAATGTCACCCCGGGGTGGCTGTCACCACCTGGTGCTCATCCCCTGTGGGTTGGGACGCACTGGGGGCAGCGTGGCCGTGTCCCCCCAGCCCAGCTGACCCCGCTGTCCCCGCAGGCGCTGCCAAGGGCGAGGGTGAGAAGCGGCTGAGCGTGCAGTACACGGCGGGCGAGGAATGTCCCGACAACGTCTTCTTCCCCAGCACGCGGCCCCCGCACCTGGAGGAGCTGCACAACCAGGCCCAGCAGGGGCTGAAGTCCCTGCAGCACCAGGGTAGGTGTCCCCAACCCCAGGGTGGCCTTGGGGACACGGTGGAAGGGCTGTCCCCAGCTCCTGGCTGGCCGGGCAGTGTGGGCGGTGCACGGGGCTGACCGGAGTCCAGTGCTGGTGGCTGGGCTGTGCAGGGGGCACTGCCAGCTCGGGAGCTGCTTGCTCCGGATCTCTGGAGGGATTTATCTTCTGTCTTCCCTCCACAGAGAAGCAAAAACAGACCAAAAGTGCCTGGGACCACGGGGACACCAGCAGCCTCCAGGTGAGCCCTGCCAAGTGGTGCTCCTGGGGGTGAGGGCACACAGGGTGGCTTTTCTGTCCTCTCTGGGTGGTGTTTGGGGGCAGACAGGCAACCAGCCAAGGTGGCAGGACCATGTCCAGGGGGGTTGTGGGGCTGGAACTGGCTGTGTGTCCCTTGGTGTTGTCCCCTTTGCCCCATGACAAGCTGTTTTCCCCATCCTCAGCCTTGGCACGTCCTGCTCTGCCCTGTGGAGCTCTGCTGGGGCTCCCCCTGTGCCTTCATCCCTCTGTCCCCCTGTCCCTTCCCCACTGGTGTCCTCTGGGAGCCCTGACTGAGCAGGGGTGATGTGGTGGCATATGGGGACTCTTGGCCATATCCAGCCCGGTGCCTGTGCCCCTCCCTGCCTGCTAACGAGGAGAAACTCTCCCTCTTTTGGCCAAGCTGAGCTTTGGCAATCCCTGGGCTCTGACCCTGCTGCCAGTGCCTCACCTTCCTGTGTTTGCTCAAGCTGCTGCCTCCCGTTGGCTCTTAGCCCCTTTAACCCCTTGGAAATGAGGGACTGGGAACCCCAGGATGGGCAGAGCCACGGGGGCAGTGAGGTCAGCTTAACTCTGAAGTGTCTCATCCCAACCTCTGCCTGTGCCAGGGGTGCTTTGGAGGGATGGGGACACTGGAAGCCGTGTCCAGCATGGGGCTGTGTCCAGGGAGTGCTGGGGATCCTGCCTGTCCCTGTCCCACGCCCCTCTCCCAGCCATGGCAGCCCTCCAGCCCTGGGCTCTGGGGCACAGCCGGGCTGGGAACATCCACGGAGTCATTTTGGGCTTGGCATGGGGGCGAGCCTGGCAGCTCCTTGCACGCACCAGCCCCGTCTCTCCTGCTCTCCGGGGGGCTGCAGAGCCATGCAGGGTCCCAGGGGCTGCTCCCAGCCCTGCTCCTGGTGGGAGGACTCTGGATGCCGGCGTGGCTGACTCAGCCTTTGGCCCTCGGAAGAGCTTTTGTCTCGGCTGCAGAGTCAGTTCGCGGCGGGGAAGGGGCCTGGCCGGGGCTGGGGCAGCTCCGTCCCCGCAGCCCGGGCTCTGCTGAGCCCCCTGTGTCCCCACAGTCCTGTGCATCCTCGGAGGATGACAGCCTGTCCTTCCAGACCCGGGCAGCCTCCTGTGCCACGGACAGCACCTCTGAGGATGCCCTCTCCATCCGCTCTGAGATGATCCAGCGCAAAGGTACCCGGCTGGGGCTGTGGGAAGGGGGCTCGCCAGGGGGGTTGGGGAGTGTGGCAGGGAGCTGGGCTCTGCCTCGCTGTGGCCATGAGCCAGCGCAGGGATTTGGGGGCCCTTGGGAGAGATGAGAGCAGCTCTGGCTGAGTCAGAGCATTGGGGCTGGGCGAGGGGGATGGACAGACAGACACACACTGTCTCCTCCCTGCTCAGACTGTTTGGTTGGTGCCTCTCTGGGCTGATCCAGTGCCTGAGCCTGGCTTATCCCAGAGCACCTCTGGCAGTGGGAATTGCTGGGGATACTGGGGACACTGGGGACACCCTGGCCAGGGCTCCCCCTCACCCCAGCTAGACCCTCTCACATCTCTTATAGGTTCCACCTTCCGACCACACGACTCCTTTCCCAAATCCTCAGAGAGGGCTGGCAAGAAGAGGAAGGAGAGGAGGACGACGGTGCTGGGCATCCCCCAGCACGTCCATAAGGAGCTGGGTAAGCTTTGGGGGCAAGGGGTGATTTTTAGGATCCGTTTGCCTTGCCTCGGGATCACGCTGAGGTCACCTCTCCCTGCTCCCAGGTCTCAGGAACAGCCATGGAGCCAAGGCACATCCCGAGGCGGACGGGCGAGGGCCAGCGGGCCACGGGGCCAGCCAGGCGGGGCAGCCCCTGCTGAACGGGGGGCAGGTGCCCGGCGATGCCGTCCGCATCCCCACCATCGACGGGAAGCTGCAGCCTCTGCCCGTGGCTGGCGGCGCCCGCGTCTGCCTGGGAGTGCTGGAGGAGGCGGATGCAGCCCTGCAGAAGCACATCAACAGGGTTTACTACGACGACAGCTTGGTGGGGAGGAAGACAGCGGCCAAGCTGTCACCCATGGTGAGGCCGAAGTCGCTGGCCGTGCCGGGCATGACCACCTACGCCAACCCCCCGGAGATGCTGGTCGGCCCCGTCATGTCCATCTCGCCCCAGGGCACCTACATGTCCAAGATCATCCCCAACGCCATCCTGCCGCCCATGGTGGACGTGGTGGCCCTGACGAGCAGCAGCGTGCGGACGCTGAGCCGCTGCAGCCTCGTGTCGTCCAGCCCGGCCTCGGTGCGCTCCCTGTCCCGCTTCTCGGAGCGCAGCCCCCGCAGCCGCGAGCCCTCCTCCTCCAGCGACAACTGGAGCCACTCGCAGTCCACGGAGACCATCGTCTCCAACAGCTCCACCATCTCCTCCCAGGGCGGCTGCGAGCACCGGCCGCCCGAGGCGGGGCCGCGTGGCGAGGCGGACGCGGCAGCTCGCTCCGACGCCGACCAAATCAGCATCTACAGCTCCACCAGCTTCGCCAGCTCCTGCTCCAAGCCCGCTGCCGGCCTCGCTCCTGCGGCCCCCGGGCTCCTGGCCGTGGGCAGTGGCCGCGCGTCCCCCGCCTACAGCACGAGCAGCCAGGCGGAGGGCTCGGACACGGCCAGCCTGGCCAGCGAGCGCTCCTCCGCCCGCAGCGTCTCCCTCAGGAAGATGAAGAAGCCCCCGGCGCCTCCCCGCAGGACCTACTCGCTGCACCAGAAGGCTGACGGGGAGCCCAAGGTGCTGGGGCTGCCCCCCAGGCCCGACCGGCGGCCCCAGCGGGAGAGCAGCGCGCCCTGGTCCCCGCGCCCCGAGCCCTTCAGCCCCACGGGCGAGGATGAGGTGTTCTCCCCATCGCTGAGCGAGACCAGCAGCCTCCGCTCCGAGAGCCTGGCCGGCGCCAGCTCCCCCGAGGCCCCTCGGGGCCGCCCCGGCGTGACGGTGGTGCTGAGGGAGCCCCAAGCTCAGGCCAAGTGGAGCTGCCCAGATGGGTCTGACCGCACCATGTCCCCCTCCAGCGGCTACTCCAGCCAGAGCGGGACGCCCACACTGCCCACCAAGGGGTTGGGACCCCCAGCTGTGTCCCCGGGCAAGTCTCAGCCCCAGAAGCCGGACCGGGTTTGCTCCCTGCAGTCGCCTGCGCTCTCCGTGTCCTCCTCCCTCACCTCCATCTCCTCCTCGGCCTCGGACCCGACCCCCCCCGAGGCGCTGACCGGTCGCTCAGACCGGTTCATCATCCCGCCGCACCCCAAGGTTCCCGCTCCCTTCTCCCCGCCACCCACCAAGCCCCAGCAGCCCCCGGCCCCCGCCGGCCCCCTCCAGCCCTCACCAACCCCCCCAGCGCCCAGCACTGCCGGCCAGGAGCCCTCGGCCAAGCCCAACGGCAAGTCCCCACCGCCGTCACCGCCGCCTGCCTACCACCCGCCTCCCCCGCCGGTCAAGAAGGTGGAGGGGAGCCCCCAGACCAGCAGCGAGACCCCCTCTGACACCGCCTGGCCCCCGCCACCGCCGCCAGCCCCCGAGGAGCACGACCTGTCCATGGCAGACTTCCCCCCTCCGGATGAATCCTATCTCTCCAGCCTGCCCGATGCCACCTCGGCCCCGGTGAACGGGGAGACGGCAACACCGAGCACGGAGGTTGCTTCTTCATCATCTCAGCAGCAAGAGCCACCCACCGGGGTTCCACAGCCTCCGGGCCCCGCTGAGCCCCTTCCCACGGCCTCCGTGCCCCCGCCACCGCCGCCTCTCCCGCCGCCCTCGGCTCTGGCCCTGCCGCCCCAAATCAGCCTTAAGAAGGCGGCCAATGGTCCCCGGGCTGAGGCCAAGAAGGAGCCGGTGTCGCGGAGCAAGAGCGGCCCCGCGGCCAAGGAGGACGCCAGCCTGCCCATCGTCACCCCCTCGCTGCTGCAGATGGTGCGGCTGCGCTCGGTCAGCGTGGAGCCCGCGGCCGGAGCCGCGGCCGGAGCCGGGCCCGAGGAGCGTCCGGCCCCCCAGAAGCCCGTCCGGCGCTCCCTGTCCACGCGGCAGCCGCCTCCTGCCCAAGACGCGGTGCCTTCCAAGCAGCTCCACCACGCCGTGCACCTCAAGGCCGCCGCCTTGGCCTCCGGAGAGGCCGCGGAGAAGCCGCCGGGCGGCCGAGCGGCCCAGCCCGGCCCCGAGGGGCCCCCCGGGGATGGGCAGCTGTCCCCCAGGAACAAATCGCCGGCCTCCACCGCCAGCTTCATCTTCGCCAAGAGCTCCAGGAAGCTGGTGATCGAGACGGCCTCGTCCCCCGAGGCACAGGCCGACCTGAAGAGGAACTTGGTGGCCGAGCTGATGAATTTCTCGGGGCAGCGCTCGGCAGCCCCGGCTGCTGCCGCCCCGCAGGGCCCCGGAAAGGCACAAGCCCAGCGAAAACCTGGCAAGATCCCCCCTCCAGTAGCCAAGAAACCTTCGCTTGGCTCGGGGCCGGCTCCTTCCCCGAAGGCACCGGGGGCAGAGGCGCTGGGCTCCCCGGTGCTGGGCGGGGATGCCAAGGTGGAGGAGAGCAGGACTAAGAGCGAGCTGGCGGGGATGGAGGGCAGGAACGGCACGGAGCCGCCGGCTCAGAGCCTCCCTGCACAAGGTACGTGGGGTGGGAGCCACGGGATGATGCTGCTGGAGGTTCAGCCTCGCTGCTCAGGATCCTGAGCTATACATTCCCGTGTGATAAATTCCCAAGCTGGACACCCAGCATGGCTCCTGAGCTGTGTTCCAGCTGGGAGGCACTGGGACAGCAGGGACAGAGCCTGGCAGGGCTGTGGGAAGCTGGGATTTGGGGTGGCTGATGGGCTCTTTCCTCCTGCTTTGCAGACAGACGGGGAGAGATGGCCTGAAGGATGACGCTGCAGGACTGGAGCCCCCACGGACAGGAATCCAAATCTCTCAGGGACCTGGGCAGGTCAACGGACGAGTGTGGAACTGGCAACTAACTTAATACAGGAAGCAAACAGCCTTAGCCTCCACGGCCTTGATGATATTTATGCAAAAATGGTGTTGGTTTCACTTTCCTAAGTACTACAGCTTTATTTTGCTTTTTTTTTTTTACTGGACTCGAGGCCTGTGCCCAGAGCCAGCACAGCCTGCCAAGCTGATGCTCGGTGTGGGTGTGTGGAGCTGAGCAGCCACACCCAGAGGAGTTTGGGGGCCGAAGACACCGGAGCAGGAGCCACCGCTGCTGGCCAGACAGGCCCGTGAGGAATGGAAGCACTTTGGACAAGGGAATGGGAAGGCTTTGGCCATGACAGCCCCTGGGGGTTGCAAACAGGAACAGGAGGGGATGGAGGTGCTGGTTGGGAGGGATAGGGGCTTTGGCTCTTGATGGAAAGGCAAGAGGGCCTTGTGGCCAGCACTGGCTCTGGCCACTCGCCACTGCCCGGCAAGAGGAAGGGCCTGGCTGCCCCTGGAGCTGGCCCTGGGCTCTGGGGTACAGCCTTGATTCTGTTTCTGTAAACTCGGGTCACATTTTGATTTCTTTGATTGTAAAAACAAAAACCAAACAAAACAACAAACCCAAGCAAACCAAACCAAACCAAAAGCAACTGACCCTCTGCCGCCGAGTAGCTGCTCAAAGCTCTGTACCTGGCTGGTAAAAATGATGACCGAAGCTTGCTGCCTCCTGTTCTTCCTGGTTTATGGTTGCAGCTCCCTTCTGGTGGTGCTGAGCTCCAGGGACACCCTTGGGCTGGCTCCCAGCACCACTGCCCAGTAAAACTCTGGAGCAGGGCTGGCTGCCAGCTCCCCTGGACAGATGGGCACAGCCACGTGCAGTCAGCTCGACATTTTATTGGGTTTTATGACAGACAGATGGTTCCCGAGTCAGTGTTTAAGGCCCACACCCCCCCACGGGCTCAGGACAGCCCCATGGGTGCTGCCTGGGCTCCTGGCCAAAGAGCAGCACCAGTGGCCACAGCGCTGGGGGTGGAGCAGGGGCCTGCCGGGCTGTCCCCAGCTCTGGTAGCAGCAACACAAGGTTGGAGAAGCAGCTTTTCCTTTCTGCCCTCACCACAGCAGCCACACATGCCACCCCAGCGGGCAGGGAGTCCAGTCCTGTGTGGCACAGCTGGGAGAGCGAGCCCTGGCCCCAAGGCCATGGGGATGAGTCACATGAGTCCCTTGGGTGTGGTGGCACCTCCAGTCCCCAGAGGCCCAGGGGGATGCTGGAGGCAGCTCCTGGGGTGAAAGGCAGCAAGTTCAGTCCCAGAGCCCCCAGGGCTGAGCCCCCAACTCGGGGCACTGCTGGGGAGATGACTGGGAGGAGCCTGGCTGAGGTGCAGGAGTCAGGCAGGAGGCACCAGAGCAGCCCTGGCACTTGTTAGCTGATGCTGCCACCCTTCAGGCTTTTACAGGAGACAGTCCCCAGCTTGGTCAGGAAGTTTCTCTGCTTCCACTGAGCGACGCAATCCTCTGAGATTTGGAAATCAGCCTGGAGAGCAGAACAGGGAGCAGGGTCAGCCCTGGGAAGGTTCATCTCCTCCACAGCTCTGCTGCCAGTAACACCGAGGGGGCAAACACCCCATTTGGGGTCACCCAGAGGTGGGGACAGCATGGCCCTGCTGGACAGAACTCCAGCCACTCCCAGCTGTTCCCAGGCCTCACCTGCAGCTTCTCAAAGACCTTTTTCTTGGGCTTGAGCTCCTCGTCGGGCTCCCCACCCTCGTAGCCCTCCACGTAGACGCGCTCCCCGGCACAGCACCCGGCTGGGGGGTCCAGGGGCTCCACTTGACGTGGCTCCCCCACGCTAAGGAGAGGTGTGGAGACACCAGAGTCACCCCAAGGTGCTGGCCAGCTGCCCCTCAGCACCCTGAGGCAGGAGGGGTGGTCCAGCCCCGGTGTCACCTCTGTCCCTCACCTGGAAGCACACAGCACCATGCCCTGCGACTCCACCCCTCTCATCTTCTGGGGTTTGAGGTTGCAGAGCAGCACCACGAGCCTGTCCTGCAGCTGCTCCTTGGGGACAAAGTGCACCAGGCCGCTGACCACGGTGCGGGGCTCGGCCTCGCCCACGTCGATCTTCTCCACGTACAGGCTGTCGGCATCTGGGTGCTGCCAGGGGGGAGCAGGGATGGGAATGGGGTGGCAGAGAAGGCGGCAGTCCCCCCCAGGCACACCCCAAATGTCACCCCACGGGAGGGTTCCTCCCCTCTGCCCATACCTTTTCCACACTGATCACTTTGCCCACACGGATGTCCAGCCGGGATGGGATCACGTCCTCTGGCTCTGAGTTCTTGGTGCCCTTCTCTCCAGGCTCTGCAGGGAGAAGGGAATGGTCACAACTCTCAGCACAAACTCAGGCAGGTGGCCAGCCCCAAATGCAGGCCCTGGGGTGAATTCCCTGCAGGGAATTCCATGCTTGTCCCTATACCAGAGAGCAGCATCCCTTCTGTGCTGGCTTTCCTCACCTTTCCCAATGCTCTCTATGGCTGTTTTTGAGTCTGGAGCTTCAAAACTTTTCTCTGGCCTCAGCTGCCTGGAGGGAGCTGTCCCACTGAGCCCTGCATGGCCAGGGCCCCATTTCCCTGAGCTCCCAGGCCCCCACTTCCCTGGGCTCCCAGCCCCTCCTTACTGGCTTTGGATGGGGTGGGATACGCGGCGCTGCTCAGCTTCTTCAGCTCTGGGCAGTTGAATTTCTCTCTGATGGGGTCAAGCAGTTTGTTCAGGGCCACTTCCACAGAGTTCTTCAGGTCTCCAGGGTGCACAACCTGTGTCACGACAAAGATGTTCCTGTCTGAGGCCACGGGTGGGAAATGGAGACTAAAAAGGGTGGGAAGATGAATCCCAAACCCTTCTTGACCTGATTCCCCTTGGTCAACAGAAGTTTCTGGACACTTCTGCCTCCAGCCTCTGCTGGGAGCAGCTGGGAAGGGTTAAATTGCTGCTCTGCTGCAGGATGTGGCTGATGTGGTGCTGTCCTGACCTCACACCCATCACTCATCCTCTCTCCCCTGGGCTCTCCTGTCTGGGAGCATCCCACAGTACCAGGCCACACTCCACACCTCCTCCCAGTGCAGATTTCCATCTCCCAGTGCTCCCAGACTGCTCCCAGGAACCTCAGGCAGAAGGTTCAGCCCCTCCCAGCACTCACCTGCTCAGCAAAGTCCTTCTCCAGGGCCTCGTAGGCCGTGTAGGTTTTGTTTCCTCCCCATTTTTCCTCTCGCAGGACCACAAACTCTGGGACAAAACAGGTTTTAAAGCTCAGATTAACTCAAGGCTCAGATAAACCACCCACCCCACCCTGCTCAAGAGCAGGGGCTGGGCAGGTGGCACTTAGGGGCAGCCTTGTTTCAGGGGACACACTCCTGTCCCCTCCTTGTGTCCATGTCCCAGCGTGGCGAGCCCCTCACCTGACTTGAGGGGGAAGAGGACGTGCTTGATGAAGGAGAGGACACCGTTGTTCTCCACGTTCCCTGGCTCACAGAAAGCCTTCTTCAGCTTCTTCTTCACGTCCTCCTTGCGGTCCAGAAGATCAATCTTAGAATCCTGCAGCAAGAGATTTCCTCAGCCCTTCACCCAAGTTTTTGCCCAGGGAACTCAAGCTGGAGTTGCTGCACCTTCTTAGAACCCTGTGTGAGTGGGGAGGGAGAGCTCACCTTCCCTGGGGTGGCTCCCTCTCAGCCCCCAGCCACCAAGCTGTCCCCCCAGAGCCCCCTGAGCACAGCCAGATCAAGAACCAACCTCTTCTGACGAGCTCATTTTGCTGCCTGTCAGCCCAGGAACCATGGGGTTCATCAAATGGATGCGCTTGGCATAGCCCAGGGAAGGGAGGTACTGGGGAAACACAAGGAGGCAAGTCAGAGCCAAGCCTCATTCAGCTTTAACTCACAATCCCTGCTTGCTCCTGGCTCCGGGTAACTTTGGGATCTGGGGTAACAGCACCCAGGAAGGGCAGAGTCAGAGCCAGGGATGTGTGGCTGCACAGAGCACGGGAGCAGCAGCAGCACAGGGAGCTGTGACATCAACCAAAATCCCACACACTTCTCCCAGTGGATTTGGGAATGGCCAAGCTTTCCCTCAGGCCCCAGTCTGGCAGAAATCCCCCCATTCCTGACCTTCTCTGCGAAGGTGAAGATCTTCCTCTGATCCACCCCTCCAAACTGCGCGTCCACCTTGAGATACTCCTCATCCAACGCCTGTGGAGAGACACAGAGCCTCGAGGCCGGGCCCAGAACAGTCCTGGCCTGTCCCTCAGCTTCTCCTGGGGCACTCCCAGCCAGGGAAGGTCGGGAACATTCCAGGCTGTTTGCTGGAACAGCAGCTCCGTGCTCAGGCCACGCTTTGTGCCACCTCCAGCTGTGACAGCGGGTGTCACAACGACCTTGACGCTCAGCCCCAAACACACCTCCCTGGCCACCACGCCCGCCTCACCTGCAGGCCTGGGTAGAGCAAACCACTCAGCAAGGGATGCTCCACCTGCTTCACCACCTCTGCCCCGGCCTTCTTGGCGTCGTGCTGCGTCACCACGGAGGAGAGCCGGTACACGTCCAGCGTGTACTCCCTGTGGGGGACAGCTCTGTCACCAGCGGGCTCGGGGACAGCTCTGACAGCTGCTCCTGGCCACAGCGACAGGGGACACGGCCTGGAGGCACCTCCTGGAGGCACAAACCCTGCGATGCCTCAGGGTTTAGCTTTTGTGTTTTTCAGGTTCTCTGCTGCTTTAGGGGGTGGGTCTGGGGTTCGTATGAGGGGGTGGTGAGATCTCTGCACAGAGTAGGAGACAAAACAATTCCTGCTCCAGCTGGAGACCAAGGACAAATGATCCAAACCTCAGGCCCAAGAGCATGAACAGCATGGGCTGATGAAGGATGGGACTGCATGGGCTGGAGCTGTAATTAAATAATTAACTCCAATATGCAAATAGAGCAGAACTTATAAAAGTGAGAAACCTCATGACTGGGTGTCCATTTTGTGACCATTTTGGTATCTTGGGTGTAGCCCTGGCTGGGCTCTTGTGCTGCCCAAGGTGGATCCATTGAGGCCTTCTATAAATGCCTACTTTTAGGGATAATACTGTATTATATATAATATTATTAGATACATTTTTTTAAAATATATGGATATATACTGAATTACATATACATATATAGATAGAATATATGTTTATATACTTATATATCCATATAAATATACATATGTATATATAGAATATATATGATACATACATATATACATATATTATAGAAGGTATATATAATATATAATAATAATGATATTTATATTGTATATAAATATATTATAATATCCACTGTATATACATATATATATAATATATATAATATATACATATATATGTATATTCTATATAAAAATATATATGTATATTGTATATTATATATATTATATCTAATAAAGATAATTATATTTATATTATATACAAATATATAATATTCTATATATACACATATGTATATATTGAATATATATTATATATACATATATATGTATACAATATATACACATATGTATATATAAAATATATATAATATATACATACATATGTATATTCTATATAAAAATATATAATGTATTATATATAATATATTACATGTAACATATTATAATGACGGTTAACAATAATTACTAATATATAATATAACAGTATATAATGATAAATATTTATATATATAGCATATATATATCTTATACATATATATATCTTATATATATATCTTATACATATATATTATATATATGAGATAGATATATACATACATATATATACATATACATACATACATACATATATATACATACATATATATACACATACATATATATATACATATATATACACATATATATACACATATACATATATACACATATATATACATATACACATATATATATACATATATACATATATATATATATATACATACATATATATATATATATATATATATATACACATACACACATATATATATATACATATATATACATACATATATATATACATATATATATATATACACACTATATTAGATACTTCTAATTATGCTGAAATTATCCTTTAACTCCATCCAGCCCCTGCTCCAGCTCAGCCTTCCCAAGGCCTCCCGGGGTGCCCAGGACTCACTTGCTGAGCTGGTAATCCGTGCCCCTGACGAAGGTGAGTTTCTCCAGGGGCACCCCGATGCTCTCCAGCATGGCTTTGATGACGTGCTCGTAGTAACGGGTGCGCAGCTCCAGCAGCTCCCACGGGGCCTTCATGTTGTCCAGGTAGGCGTGGAGGTCGGCAAAGAGGATTGTCACCTAGGGCAGGGGACACCGGTCAGGGGGAGCCGGCCCTGCTCGCCGCAGCTGCCGCCCAGCAGCGTTGGCGATGCCCCCACCTCGCAGCCAGCCTTGAGGAAATCGGCGATCTTGGACATGGGCACGAAATAGGCCACGTGCGGCTTGCCCGTGGTGGCCGTCCCCCAGTAGATCTTCAGCTCTCGCTCCTTCAGGATGGCCATCAGCTTGTCCTCGCCCAGCACCTCCTGCCAGGGGACCAAACACACCGAGCTGCCAGGGAACACAGCGGGAAATCCCGCGGGGTGTGCCGGTGCCGAGCCCCGGGCTCGGTGCTCCCCATGCCGGCCTCCCCACGCCCCGATCCCGCCCCGTCCTGCCGCATTCCCCTCGATCCCCCCGGTACCCGGGCCCCATCCTGCCCCCGCCCCGGCCCCGATCCAGCCTCAGCCAACCCGCCCAGCCCCAACTCCTCCGCCCGACCCCGATGCAGCCCCGGTGCCGCCGCTCGCCCTCCCGGCCCAGCCCCGAGCCCGCCGCCCCGGCCCCATCCGCCTCCCGGTACCTGCAGGTTCCGCGTGATGAGCTGATACTTCTCCTGCGGGCCGGGCGCGGGCTCCATGGCGGCGGCTGCAGGGCAGGACACACGGTTACCAGAGCTCCGGTTCCCCCCGGTTCTCCCGCTTCCCCGCCCGGTCCCACCGACCTGCCCCGGGTTGCATCAGCCCTCACTCGGCTCTCGACTGCCGCGCCTGGGCCTGCCGAGCGCCGAGCTGCCGATGCAACGAGCGTGAGGGAGGGGGCGCGCTCCTCCAATCAGAGAGCGCCTCGAGCGGCGAGGAGCCCCGCGCTCCGCCAATCAGAGGGCGTCTCGCGCTCGCGGGGGCGTGGCCTTGGCCCCGTTAAGATGGCGGTGGGTGAGCGCTTTCCCGCCAGGCCCGGCCGGGCCGCGGCCGCTGCTTTGTCTCAGCGCAACTTAATTCTCCCTCCTTTATTCTGGGGGGGGTTTTTACCCCTTTTTTTCCGGCGCTCGGGGAGCTCCCCGCGTTCGGGTGGGCCGGGAGGAGGAGCCGGGGGCGGGGCGGGCCTTGGGGCGGTGCCGTTGAGGCGCCGGTTGGGCGGTGCCCGCTGAGGGACGGGCGGGTCCCTCACGGAGAGAGGCGGGGGCGGTGTTGGCCTCAAAGCTCCGGTGAGGGGAGAGCGGGGCGTTACCGCCTCCTGAGGGTTTTATCTGCACGGGGAAAGGCTCCAGGGTGAGCCAAGTGCGGGATTTTGGTGCCGAGAGAGCTGGAAAGGGACGTGGGACAAGGGCCCGGGGGGACGGGACACAGGGAATGGTTCCCACTGCCAGGTGGGATATTAGGAAAAATTCCTCTCTGCCTGGCGCAGATTGCTCAGAGAAGCTGATGCCTTGTGAAGGCTGACCTAGAACTGAGACTAGGCAGAGTTAAAGAATAAAATAGGGATTTATTAAAAGGTCCCAATGGATCCACCTTGGGCAGCACAAGCCAGGGCTACACCCAAGATGAACGATTTTGTGTGAGTGTCTCAATGACTAATTCCCTGACAGGATTCCTCTTCCTTTGCTCAGTTTTTCCCAACACAAAAAAAAGTTATGTTTTGTTTTTTTTTTTTTTTTTTTTTTTTTTTTTTTTTAATGTGTTTATTTGTATCTCTGAAGGGCGGAGGTAGGGGTTGAGACACTTGGAGACTTTATTTAACGCCTCAGGCGTGTGCTGCAGTTTAAGGCTGTGATTTGGGATTCCTGGGGTCTGCTGTGAGGGACTGGCAGCAGTTTGGGAGGAGAGGGCACAGCCTGAGGGGGTTTCCAATCATTGGCGTTTCCACTGCTTGAGGAACACTCAGGGATGAAGGCCTGGTTGGGACTTAAAACAGTCAAGAACAGAGATCAAATTGTGGTGGCTTTGCCTTCCCTGTTAAATTCCAGCATTTTTGGGATAGAGCTGAGCTCCTTTCACTGAGGATGTTGCTTTTGCTGGCAGGTTGGAGCTGACTCCTGCTGATTCCTCCTCTGGAAGGGCTGATCAAAGGCCACCAGCAGCAGATGAGCCTCTAGAGCTGGAAGCAGAGCTGCAGGAAGGCACAGACATGGCAGCCAGCTGCCCTCCTTCCCCTGGGCCCCGTCAGGGATCCAGGCAGGAGCCGGTCCCCAGGGCCAAGAGGCTGTCGGATTCCACAGCGCAGGTGCAGGCCCTGCAGTCAGCTAAGAAAGCCTGTGTGCTGAGCCGTGACTGCAGCACTCCAAATCCAGCAGGGAATGCTCTGTTCCCTTCCCCAGGCTCTGGCTGCTCCCTTTTCCTGGATGAGAGTGGGCAGGATGAGCTTGGGGCCAGTTTGTCCGTGTCCAAATACGACGACGTGGCCATTTCCCTGGACGTCAGCCGCTGCTTCGACGACAGCGAGCTGGACGACTCCCTGCTGGAGCTGTCAGGCAGTGAGAAAGGGAATTCTCCCTTTGATTACACCGAGGAAGAGATCCAGGAAATCTTGGCAGACGATTCCACGGAGGCTGAGCAGCAGCACCTCGCTGGTGAAAGCCACCTGAGCCAAAGTGAGAGCGGGAAGAGCGAGCAGGCCGAGAGCAGCGGCTGCACCGCGGGGACGTCGCTCAGCGAGGCGGCCTCAGAGCTCACAGAGGAAGCAAAGGAACCCCAGGAGCATCCCTCAGGCAGCTCTGGCTGTGGTCCTGGTTTTTTGAGTGGCAGTGCTGCTCTGGATGGGACCCAGAGGCTGCAGCAGGAGCTGGACCTTGACCTGCAGGAGCTGCTGAGCCTGAGCCCGTTTGCCGCCGCCTGCGCCGATGAGGCTCTGGAGGAAAACAACCTGGAAAGAGAAACTTTGGATGCCATGATAGATGATTGCTTGGGATATTCCACAGCTGCTGGGAGCTGCATTCCTGAAAAGTCCTCAGAAAGGGTGATGCCTAAAGGCCAGGAAAGCCTGGCTCAGGATTGCCTGGGAAAATCCGTGCCCTCATCCGACCTTCCCTGTGGCCAGAGCACAGGGGATGAGAGTCCAGCATCTGTGTTGCCACCCAAGAAAGAACTTCCCAAAGCAACAACGAGCTGTTTGTCAAGGAAATCAGGCTCTCCAGAGGATGCTGAAGGGGAATCCACAGGAGCTGAGCAGCCACCAGGCAGCACTAAAGTAAACTCACATCTTCATTCTTGGAACTTGAATGTTTTTAATCCCATCCCTTTGGATTTGTCCATGTGTACACAAGTGCTGTGTTTATACAGGGGAGGTTTTTCAAGTGGATTTTTATATAACTCTATAAGCAAAACTTGCATGGAAAGGTTTTATTACATGTTAATCCCCTTTTTCCTTCCCTTTCCAGTTAAGGGACACAGCTGTAGGCCAGAGTGGGCAGGAAGAGCCACCCAGTGGGAAGAAAAGTGCCAAAGAAATTCCTGTCCCACAGGAGGAGGAAGAAAGGTAATTTCTTAGGAAATCTGCACTTTAAAAACCATCCCAGCTGTTTCCTCCACCACTTTGTTGGCCGTATGTTGCTGGGTTTATTTCTATTTTTAAATTAAGTTGCACTGGAATAGCAGGGAAACAATAAATATTTCACCCTGTAAGATACTGAAAGAGGGGAAAGAATTTCGGGAAATGGGAAAGGAGGTGGGTCAGGCAGTTTTGGGCCGTGTTCTGCAGGCAGGAGGGGGGATGTTTGTGCCTCTCTGGCTCTGGCTGCTCCTCCTGGAGCCGTTCCCTGCAGGTGGCAGCAGCAGAGCGGCTCGGGATGTTGCTCCTGCTCTTCCCCTCTCCTGGAGGCGGCACATCGGGGCTTTCCCCCCTCATTCTGGGCGTTGCTGTTGTGTGAAAAAAGAGCTTTTTCTGCTTTTGAGAGCTCCCCTGCGGGTTCCCGTTGTGGTCAGCAGGGCAGTGACCGCCTGGGTGGCTCAGCTGCTTTGCTCTCGGCGTGGTTGATCTTTGGCAGCTTTACTCAAATAAATACTTTCATTTTTTTCAATCCCAGAAAGGTGCTACAAGAATGTCACATCTGCCATAGTTCTGCAGGGCTCTTTGCCCTCTCTGTCAACTGTAACCTAATTTAACAAATAACCTAAAAAAAAAAAAAATTAACACAATTTATTATTTTCAAGGCCAAAACAACGGAGCTGCATTTCAGAAGCACAGCCTGAGCAAAAGAGACGTTTCTCTCCAGGCTGTGCCAATCCAAGTGAGGAAAAGTGTGGCTATTACCTCAGGTAACCCCCAGATGGGATGGGATGAGGCTGGTGGGGAGGGAAAAATTGATCTCCTGGCTGGACTTGAATTCTTTGTTTGGAGTGTGCTTGTCTTCAGAGGGGAATAAAAAGTGCCTGTAGACACTTTTGTGTGCTGCCATGCACAAAATTCCTGCACAGGAATCAGCCTGGCTCCAGGGCTGGCTCAGAGGAGTTTTACAGGTGCCTGGGAAACGTTGTGAAGAGGGTTTGGTGTGGAAAATCAGGGATGCTACCAAAGCAGGTTTGTATTCCCTGGGAAAAGCAGAGCTGAGCTCTGCCTTGTTCTGTTGGGGATTAACTTGGTCTTGTCAGTTCACAACTATCCCAGAATCATCAGAATTGGAAAACACCTCCAAGGACATCGAGTTCCCACCTTATCACCAGCCCAGAGCACTGAGTGCCACCAACAGGACTCCTCCACCTCCCTGAAACCTGTGAACTCACACTGGGGGAATCTTGAGCTCAGGTGCTGAGATTTGGATTCAGGCTGGGGGAATCTTGAGCTCAGGTGCTGAGATTTGGACTCAGACTGGGGGAATTGAGCTCAAGTGCTGAGATTTGGACTCAGACTGGGGGAATTGAGCTCAAGTGCTGAGATTTGGGTTTATTTTTGACACCTTCTCTGTGTTGCCTCAGTGGTGTCATCCAAGAGCCAGCGACTGCGGGGGTGTGGAAAGGAAGGTGTTGCAAAGAGGTTTGGATTTTAGCTCATGGAGGACGGGGGTGGTGCCAGATCTTTTCTGAGAGTCTAATAAGTTTGGATTTTAAAAACAATCACTCCCCTCGGTCAGGTCTCCCCAGTTTCTCAGTACTAACCCCAAGGGACACCTCTAGGGATATTATAACTACAACACTCGCAGGAGAATGTACACCCCATATTTTAACAATTATGAGTAGAAATTAAAAAAAAAACCAAAAAAACAGGGAGAGAGGGAGAGGAAGAGGTGAGATTGGCACCCGTGGCCGTTCAGAGTCGCCGCACAGGAGCCACCACGGCAGCAGCGCTGCAATCTGACCCCGCTTCTCAGACAGCGCCTTCCTTTACAACCAGTGGGGGAGACGGAGAGCACCATCAGCGCCCGGGCTCCAAGGGACCCCTTCACACCTATCTTAGGTGCTAAACAGAATATCCCTTCCTCTGCTCACGTGTCTCTGTCAGCTCCGAGGGTTCTTGGGCTCTGACACCTTCCGCTGAAGGAGTGGAGGGGCAAGAGCTGGCTGTTCCTCTGGCTCTGCTCCAGGGGCTTTTCCAGGTGCCTTCTGTCCCTTTGTGGTCACCAGAAACTGAGGCCTTGTGGAGGCTGCCCTAAAACAGAGGCTAGACACAGTTAAAGAATAAAATAGGGATTTATTGAAGGCCTCAATGGATCCACCTTGGGCAGCACAAGAGCCCAGCCAGGGCTGCACCCAAGATACCAAAATGGTCACAAAATGGACACCCAGTCATGAGGTTTCTCACTTTTATAAGTTCTGCTCCATTTCCATACTGGAGTTAATTATCCAATTATAGCTTTAGCTTATGAAGTCCCATCCTTCTTATTTTTCCTCTCTTCAGCCCACATTGTTTCTGCTCTTGGGCCTGAGATTTGGATCATTTGTCCTTGGTCCCCAGCTAGAGCAGGAATTATTTTGTCTCCTACTCTGTGCAGAGAGCTCACCATCCCCTAACATGAAGCTCAGAACTACACACTAAAGCAGCACAGCATCTGAAAAATAGAAAAGCTCAAACCTGAGGCATCAGACTGGGATGTTCTGAGAGGCAAAATATTCTGGTAGCTTCCACGGCTGCCTGTGGTTATTTAGAGTGTTCATGGGTGCAATAATTGCCATTTCTTGCGAGGCACAAGGAGCTGACAGTTGTGTGTGTGGAGCCTGCACTTAGGCAGGCAGCAGGAACAGCTGCATGGCCACAGGGCTGCTTCCAGAGGATGAATCCAGCATAAGTAATGCAGAGGGGACGAGGCAGGGAGAGCTAAAATGGCCTGTTTTCTCTTGTTTTCAAATTAAAAATGCAAGACGTATGTTGTGAGTCACAAAAAATCAAGCAAGGAGCTCTAAACGAGCGAGGCTGCCGAGTGAAACCGAGCTCTCTTTTGCCGGGCAAGAACATTGTCTGTGATGCACACAATTTGATTTTCTTATTAGTGCAAACCTTTTCTTATTGCAAATAGCTGTAGGCTTGGAATTCAGCCCGACAGACAGCGTGGGCTGTGCCAGTTGTCCCAGGTGAGGAGCTCCTGGGTGGGCTGGCAGTGCCCTGGGTGCTGTGCCCCTGCACCTGGATCTGCAGCAGTGTCCTGGCTGTGTTCATTTGCATAGGAAATGCTGAGGGATCCCAAGGAATTCATGAAGGAAATCAGCAGGTTTAGAGCCAGCAAGGGAATTCCTTCTGGGAAGCAGTAACTAATATATTGCTGCTACAAATCTTCAGCTCTGTTTTGAGTTGCAAATCTCCTGGCATTTGTCTCAGGGTAATGTTTGCTTTGCTATCCCATCTTTTATGTAATCTGTCTGTTCTTCCTTGGATCCTGGCTCTTGCTGCTGTGCTGTCTGAGGGAATTCCAAGCTGGCTATAGGAGAGATTTTGCCTTTTCCCTTATCTGCACGGTGCCTTGTACTTGCAAGAAATATAATTTTCGTATATATAAATATATATATATATAATATATATCCATATATATCAATTCCATATATATCAAATCCATTTTTCATATATATGTCTTTTATATCTGCATATGTCTCATACATATTCTTACATTGGGTGATTGAGTGCTAAAAGTCACACTGAGTAGTTGGAAAAAAAAATCCTTTTATATTCGGAATAAACTTCTCACATTGAGACATCTCCAGTGTGTTGGGAGACAACCCCGTGGCTTGACTTGTGCTTCCTCTCATTCTGCTTTCTAGATGCTGTTAAATCCTAATATATTCATTTATTTGCAGCTTCCCCTAAGAATTTAAATGCTGCTGAGGCTGTGCTGGAGCAGCTGTAAAAATGAGCTGTGATTTGAGCATCTGCTTGGCAGTGGGGGGCTGATAATTGACCACACAAGATTTCTGCCAGCTGACCAATTGTCAGTGTTTGCACTTTGTTATTGTCCTTTATCCGGCAGTAAATGGAATTATTTCCTTCCTGATGAGATCCTCCGTGGCAATTCTGGGGCTGGATCAGCTACACAAATAATGAGGCTCCTAAAACTGTTATTTGGAGCAAAATCACAGAATGGGTTGGGTTGGAAGGGACCTTAGAGATGATCCTGTTCCACCCCCTGCCATGAGCAGGGAACCTTCCACTGCTCCAGGCATCTCTGGGAAGCTGAGCTGGCTCCTATCTGACCTCCACCCATTTTTTTCCCCAACCAGGACTCCATCAGGAGCTCTCCTTGAAGGCTTGGTCTGCTTGTTAGAGGTTTTTGATGCTTCCAAAATTTTATCAAGACTTCTCACAACCTAGCAGAAACCTGATAAATTATTTCCTTGGCTCTCCCTGGAATCAAAGGGAGTGGAGGAGGAAATACCTTATAAAGAGGCATAAACCATCTGGTTTTACTGTAATAACAAAGATCAATATCTTAAAAAAAAAACCAGACAGTGTGTTTAAGGTGATGGAAAGGGAGAGCAGTGTCAGGGAACAGATGGAGAAACAAATCTGTGAAATACAAATGAACTCTTTGCTAGCAGACTCTGCCTTGAAAGACTCTGGTCTCTTGATTGATGCTGAGCTGGCTGAGGGGAAGAAAAAAAACTTAATCTTGAAGCAGTTTTTACCTGCCCAAATTTATTTTGCTTGGAGGGAGAGTGGGCAGGGAAGGTGCAGGGCTGGAGCTGTGCTGGCATAAAGGAAGAATTCCATTTAGTGGCTGAGCTCAGCAGGGAGATTTCACTTCAAAGCAAATGAAATCCACCTCCAAACCCTAAATTTCAAGAGATGTGGGATGGGGTAAGAATTGATAAAGTGGATTTCTAAGTTTATGGTGAGGGGAGTAAGAAGTTCCCTGGGTTCAGAGTGGGAAACTCCTGGTCTAGGAGCTTCTCTAGTGACAAAGCTGAAATAATCAGAGCTCCTGGTTCCTAAATGAGTGGAACTTGGCTGAAAACCTCATCCCAAATCTGTGGTTTGGTCTTGACTGCTGTGGAAGGAATGAGGTTGTGCCCAAGGAACTCCAAAGGTTTTAAGCACTGTCCCATGGCAGCTGAGTTTCTCCAGCCCCCTTTCCTCAGGCCAAAAGGCCTCTGAGCTCTTGGGTGGGTGGTGAGGCACTGGGATAAGTTCCTCCAAATATTTGGTGAGATTAATCTGCCCCTGGGACTTCCCCTCTTGGAGAGGAGCTCAAATCTTTTCCTGGAATGAGTCAGGGTGCAAGCTTGTCCAAATTCTTGTCTGTCCTCAGGGGTGAAAAGTGCACCCCTGGCAGTAGGAAATGTTCCCTCTGTTTTTATGACCCATTTCACCTCTGACTCAGAAGGCCAAGTGAGGGAACTGAGATGTAGGAAGGCTCAAAATGTGTAAAAGAAAGTTGTGATTTCTTCTACACTTATTGCAGACAATGGGAACTGCTGTGTACAGTGACAGTTTGCCTTGGAGAACCTCCCTTCCTCCCAAACAACCCGTGGATTTCTCAAGAAAAACTTCTAAAAATCCCTTCTAGAAGTATCAGGTTTTGGCAAGAAGTTGTTCCTTTGGGTAAGCAGGAGCTGATCCTGCAGTTCATGAAGGAGGCTGGGATTGCTGGGGAGAGGAGCTGTGATTCACATCCATCACATGACTGCAGGATGGAAAATCCTTGGAGTTTGGGCTTGGCAAGGACACACTCTGTGCTGGGCTGGGAGCCCCTGGGAAGGGCAGAATTCCAGGGAATTGGCCTTTCCCTGAGCTCTGAGTGGAATCCACACCAAGCTGCTTTGATTGGAGCCCTTCTGGTCCCTGCCTGTTCTTGCTGAGCCATGAAAGTAAAACTGTCTGTGCTGTGACAGAGGTGACAGCCCGGTGCCAGGCAGATGGTCCTGCTCCAAACCAGATGTTTGGGCAGTGGTTTTGCAGGAGTGACCCCCATGGTTGGATTTTGCTTTGAAAACCAGATGGTTTTTGCAGTTCAGAAATGTGATTTCCTGATTTAGGATCATCCCTGTGCATAAACAAGATCAAAATAAGGCAGCAAAGTTGGTTTTTTTTTTTTTTTTTCAGAACACAGAGGGGGCAAAGCTTTGTAGCACTCTGAGGCCTGCAGATAACCAAATCCCTTGAAGTAGTTTGGGTTTTAATCTTGCTTTTCTGAGCCTGCCTAAAGTTGGTGGGGTTTTGTCTTGCTATTTCAGAACGTGCAAATGAGAGGATGAAGGTGGGTGCAGCACTTTGGGAGGAAAATTTCCTTTTTGTTTGAAGTTGAACCTTCAGCCTTTGTGGTGGGCCAGGGAGAAGGAGCTTTGCAAAGAAGGGGATGAAGCACCAGGCAGAATTCCTGAAAGGAGCTTTGATGTTCTCACTTCTCAAGGTGCCTTCTTAGGATGTGGTTTCACTTTGAAAAGCTCCTACCAAGAAAATCAGGTACCACCAGCTGCGAGCACCAAGGAAATGGAGATTTGTTTTCAGAGCTGCTGCTGCTCCAGCCTCATCCAAGTGCTCCTCTCTCATGTTTGTTTTAACTTTTTGACTAACTTTTTTTTTGCAGAAATTCCCCAAATTCCAACCCATACCAGTGGGTGAACAGGAACTTGGCCAAACACCACAATTTCCAGAGAATTCCTGAACACTTCCTGTGCAAGCCCATTGGATTTTGCTGCTGAGGGGCTGTGCTGGTTCTTGTTCTGCATTTAGAGGTGTTAATTGCTCTGGTTCTCAGTGGTTTGAAGTTTCATTTGTAACTTCTCCCACAAAAGCATTTCATGAGATTTGCACTAGAGTTTATAAATATTTTGCAGCTTTTACATGTCATTTTCTTCTTTTCTGCGCTACTGAGCAACTCCAAATGAGTTGGAGGTGGATAGGTTGATCTTCTCAATGTTCTTCCCAGGGGTGCCAGCAAGGCCTTGTGACTCCTTTAGGTATTTATAAGTGGAATTTTGGAGAGCAAATTAAGTTTATTCAGGCAGCAAATCATCTCATATTTTTATCATCGCAATCTGACTATTTTTGGTGATGCTTTTGGCTCATGTGATCTTAAAGAAATCAAAATTTTGGCTCGGTGCTGAAGTTTTTTAACGTTGTGATTCACAGATTTTGTTCTGTGGGACAGGGCTTTGGAAAACCAGGCAAAGTTTCTCTCTGCCCTGAATGTGCAGTCACTGAGACAGGGAGAATGGAAGTAATTTGTCCAAAGGACCAGCAGTGAAGCTTGGAGCAGAGCCTGACTGCACGAACTCCCAGATATCACAGAATCCAGGCAGGAAGGAACCCATGGACAGCACTTTTGGGGCTGGGGCATGGCCAGTTGTCAGGGTTTTGTGATGGGTCAGGTCCTAGATGCCACCAGAACCTCTCAGGTGACTTTTACCTCTGTAAATCTTATTTACAGAGAGCTTTGCATTGAGGGAGAAGGAGAAATCCCTTGGAAGCACATGAGAGTTGTCAGCACGTGGTGGTTCATGGCTTTTAAAGCAGTGAACCCCACAAGTTAAGTTCTTTGGGAAAGGAATCCTTTACCTGTGGTCTGGGGACAATTTCACCTGATGTCCATGGAATCCCAGGATGGTTTGGGCTGAAAGGAACACAAAGATCATCTCAGTCAGGGCAGGGGCATCTCCCACTATCCCAGTTTGCTCCAACCCCTGTCCAGCCAGGCCTTGGACACTTCCAGGGATGGAAATTCTCAGCAAGCAGCTCCTGATGATGCCAGGGAGGTGCTGATGGTGTCTCCAGGGGTGCTCCATCCCCTCGGGTTTGTGTTCTTTGGGAGTGTAAAACTCTGCCATGGAGCAGCTCTGCCCTTTGGGAAGGATTTAGGGCTGCAAATTTCCTCCTTTGACACTGGAAGTGATTCACATCTGCATGGTGGAGAGAGGAGGGAGGGGTTGTGGATTAAGCCTCCATGGAAGGACAGAGTGTTTTGCTGTGTGCTTGCTGTTAGAGAGTAGCCAAGGGCCCTGCTGATGATTTTTGCTCTAGTAGAACCCAGTGGTATCAATAATAACTGGAATAAAACTGCCTTTGTGCAAGCCCTGCGTGAGCTCTTGATGAAATGCCTCACAATTAAAAATTTAACAGTGTTCATCAATGCATTGCAGCCAGCCAACAGCAGCAGGAAAACAATGAGACAGAAATGAAACAACTGTGTGGGGGTTGTTTTTTTTTTCTGCCTTCCCCTCAAAAATGAACCAGCTCTTGCCTGTAAGGAGGAAGAAATTGCATCCTCAAACGGGAAATAGTGGAAGCTGATAAAATTCTCCCTTTGGTTTGGGAGGATATTTAGGTGCAGGTCAGGTATGGATGATATAAATAGGTTTTATTTAGCAGTTGGTGGCATTAAAGGTGAGGGTTTTGTGAGTTCAAAAGGACAAGGATGCTGCAAAGTGTCAAATGGCATCGTGGGGCTCTGTCGTTATTGCCACTCAATGGCTCTGCATCCAGCGTGTCCAGATTCCAAGGAAAAAGTGGATTTTTCTGGCTGCCAGCTTTGCTGCCTCCATCTGGGAATCTGAAATTCAAGCAGTGCCTTCCCCAGCTCTGTCACTAATAATGAAGATTCTTCATTTGGAACTTACTTAACCAAAATTGAGGCTGAAGGAGAAACCAGCTCCTTTTTCCTCCAGACGTGTGGGCTGCAGCCCCAGCAAGGGGGAACAGCATCATTTTAAATGCGTGAGGCCACCAGAAAATTCAATAGACACCAAGATTTGTGGAGCAAACAGAAGATGTTTTAGCATAACAAGCCCGTTGATCAGACAGCTTTTTAACAAACGCTGGAAATGCTGATTGAATTTGGTCAGCTCTGCTTCCAGACGAGGCTGTAATAGCTCATTACAGTCGTTAAGAAGCTTTTTTTGCTGCAAATCTGGGGGAAATTACATTTGGTGGAACATATGGTGTCATCTTCAGCTCTCTCCTCGGGAAGCTCAGGCCTCGCCGAGGTTGCCGTGTTTTGTTGGGGAAAATGGATGTGCAGCTGTGGCATTGGCTTTGGAGTGATGTCACCTCTCCCATCTTTGGCAAACACTGCCATCAGCAGCCTGTTCCTCTCCCTTGGCATCTCCATTACCAGCTGAGATTGTGCTAACACTTCCCTCCGTGTAGGTGTTTCCTCCTCGGTTTCTATTGAAGTGGCAGGGACTCCAAATGCCTCGTGTTGCCGTTTTCCCGGGAGCAGGAGCCTGTGCCGGTGCCTGGTGGCCCGGGGGAGGGGGTGACAAGCGGCTGGGGCTGTGTTGTGAGTTGGAAGGACACGCTGTGCAGGATTGTTTGCTCCACACTTCCTCCCGCGGCTCCTCTTTTGCTAAACTCGTGGGGGAGGAATCTATTGGTTAAATTGTACTTGTAGGCATAATATTACAGTGCTGGGAAGGAGGGAGGAGAGCGGTGCTTAACTGGAAACGTGCCCTGGGTGTGCTGGCAAAGGGTTTTGTTTGCAGCTCCCTGCTCCTATTGTGCCCCAAATCTCTGCTCAGTTGGTTCTTGGAAATCAATGGGATTCATCCCGAGCCAGCTGGGAGGGCTTTGCTTTCAGAGCTCGGCAGGGAATCAGCCTCTCTGGGATCCCTGGCACAGCAGCCCACTCCCACTTGCTGCTTTTTAGTATTTATTGAAACCTCCTTTTTGCAGCTCCCGCTTCCAACAATGAGTCAAAATCAGCAGTCGGGGCAAAACCACGCGGGGGAACGTGGGTGGGCTGGAGGGTGTGTGGTGCTGTGGCCCAGCATGACTTCCCTCAGTGTGTCTTGGGTTTATTTTTGCTTGTTCTCTTGCCTTTATTGACTGTAAAACACTTCAGGAGTATCTTTTGGCAGCTGCTGATGGGAGTGAGGTCTCTGTTCTAAAGATGGGTTTAGGGTTGAGCTCACACAGTGGCTGACTCTAATGGGTTACAGTGCAATTTAATGCCCAGACAGCAGTTAAAGCTTTGATGTTTATGACCCTCAGAACAGCAGCGTTTTAAATAACTTTATTCTCCTATAACCTTTTCCTGAAGTGTGGATTTACTCCATCACTTCAATTCAGAGTGGCTGAAAAATTTCCTTGAAGGGAATCACTTGAACTGAGTGGTTTGCAGTCCCTGTCTGAGCTGAATTCTGCCAGCCCACAGTTGTTTCTCCTCACAAATAACATTTCCTTACTCTCCAAGCCTGCAGTTATGGGTTATCAAATGCAGGTTATCAAAATAACCCTGGCACCTCCTGCCACATGTGAATATTGAACTCTGCCCCACACTGACATTTTAAATTTAATTCTGTTCTGCCAATGAGTGATCACATCTCTGTCAGGAAAGAAATTGTTGTCCCTAGGGAACAACAACTGTGGGGAAAAAAAAGGAGGATATGGTCTGAATTCCCAGGGACAAGTAGCTTTAAAAACAGCCACACAACCCCCAAACCTGCCAAATTACCAGGCTGGATTTCCTCTGGAGCAGCTCTCTCAGGGCTGTCTGCCCCAGGATTAGGAGAGAGCATCTCCCTTATCATTTTGCACATGCTGTACCATCTGTCCTAAATCTCCCTTTGCAGGGCTGTGGATTCCAAATGCTATTTCTTCCTTGGGAGATAACAGACGTGGCTGAAGAATTTTCTTAGGTAGGGCTGGGGTGCTATTTATGGTGCAAGTTTTTTTTTTTTTTTTTTTTTTTTTTGTCCTGCAGCCAGAACCAACTCTGAACCTCCCTGGGTTTCTCCACCCAGACACTGAGAAAATATTTTATTTTGTAGATCTGTTTAGGTTTTAGGTCTGGGAAATACAAAGTCCCCCAGTTCTAGGGTGTGTGTGCTGCTCAAAGCAGGTGAATATGAAAAAATTCAATTCAGGCATTACAAGGACACAAGAGAGGCCTTTAATCTTTTATTGTACATTATAAAATGCTTATTGCTCTGTCTGTATCAGAGGTGGTGACCTCTCCTTCTTGGTGATGGAAGAGTATGTTCAGGCAAAGGATCCTGGAGCCACCTTTGGGCTTGGCCTGGCTGGAAGCAGCACATCTTCAGGAGAACTTCCCAGTGCCTTTTTCCCAAACCAGCTCTTTGGGAAAAGCTGGTGGCAGGGGAAGAGGAGACATGGCAGCTCCTCACTGCCAGGCTGTTCCTGTGCAGGAACTCCCAACCCAGGCTCCTCCAAACTGTCCTCAGGCCAACCTCTGTTGGCATTTGATGGAACAAGTTGGATCCTACCTCATCCCCTAAGTGCATGTGGAGTGGTCTTGTGGAGGAGTTAAATAAATACAGATACCCCATGGCACACTACAAAGAGTAAATCTTTTTCATGTCATGGTCCTGCATCTCCCAGCTTTCCAGAGCACCAGCAATCCCCAGGGATCCTGTCAGCTTACAAACATCCAGCACTTCCTAAGAGAGAGGAGAAGCCCAGCCCCTTTCCCCTCCATCCTCATCTCTTTTTGGGAAGGGCTGTCTCCAGCAGACTCCTGCTGTTCCAACGTCAGAACAGCACAGGCAGGATGTGTAAGGAGAACCAGCCCTTCCCACACAGCAACTTTACTAAAAGAAGCATTTTAAGAACTTAAGCCCTCAGAAAAAGGCCCCCTCAGGCCAGAGCCTTCCACAATTAACAGCTCTTGCCCCGGGAGACCTTGCATAGCAACCGGTATCATCAGGTATTTTGTCTTTTTCTGGGTTTTTGTTTTTGTTTTTTTGTTTTTTTTTTTTTGCTGACTGGCTACATTTTTATGGACCTTTTATCCCATTGGTGGTGGACTCAGGCCCAGCTGAAAATACCACGAAGAAAATGGTTGAAATTATCCTGGAAGCTAAATAACAGCTTCTGGTGTCCCCTCATGTTGGTCTGTGCCTCAGTGTTCCCCGATTTTTCTGAGGTGAAGAGCACCAGTGTGAGAGAGGAGAGACAGCAGCAGTGGAGAACGTGCTGCAGCCCGGCTGGAGAACAGCCAGGGAAGTTCTCCTGGTGGAAATGGAAACTGGGGGATGCCATTTTTGTTTGAAAAACCCACCTGCAAGACGTGTTACACGACACACATCGATGAACGAAGCGAGGCCCGAGCACACTGCAGCCAAAATTTGGCTTCTCGGTGGTGTTTGCCATGAGCTTCCCTCCGTTCCTGCTCGGAGAGGGATGTGCCTGATGCCTGGGAGTACTGCCGGGATGGAGTGACACTGAGACCAGAGAAAGACACAACAGAACCTTGTGCATTCCCAAAAACCAGGAAGACTGTCCCAAAAGATGGAGCGTGAGCGTGGAAAGGAGCGTGGGAGAAGTTGCTCCAACCCAGGTGATTCACGGATCACTCCAGCATCACTGATTCTTCTTTGTTTGGGTGCCAGGGTTTGGGTTTTTTTTTTTTTTTTGCAGGATTTCCCTTCCTGGCCAGATGTTTTGGATGAGGAGGTGGATGCCAGCGAGTGACAATGGCGAGGTCTTGTTTTGCAAATCGCTCTGACAAATGTTTCACCTCCCCAGTCATCGGCTCAGAGGCAGAGTGAGAGTGAGGGATGGAGTCCATCTCTCAGGTGTCAGGCTGTCATGCTTCAATGATGTTCACTGAGGGCTTGTTTTTTGGAAACTAAGAGAGGAAACAAAAGAAAAACGGATGTATAGAAGGGAAAAATCACGTCAGAGCTCAGTGCAGTCTGCAGGTTGTGTTTTGTGAAAATTCTCCTTCCCAACCCCTTCGTGATGATGAAGAAGGGTCAGAGTTGAGGGTTTAGGCTTGTGGCAGTTCATCACTGCTTCTGGACCATCATAAATCAGTGAACTATTTAAAACACTAAATAAATATGGTGGCAATGTGAACAGAAACACGAGGAAGTTAAAATAATTGAAATAAGTTGGGAAAAATTAAAGGCTTGACCTATTTACACTTCGACATCACGTGTGTTACCATCTTTGCTCCTGCTCATTAACTCTCCAGTTAATTACAGGAGCAGTGTCCCCTTTGCCACGTGCTGCTGTGGGAGGACCCGAGGCACTCATTTTTTTTTTTTTTTCTCCAGAGATGCTCAGATCATCCAGAAACGTGGCTTGAAATCTGATTTTTTCGCGGCCACGCAGGATCCTGGGGGTGGGAGTGAAGCGCTGCTGTCCTGATCAGCAGAGCCGTGGGTGTGGAGGGTGTTCCCTTCCCGCATCTCGCCTGAGAGGGTGGGGAGGATTTTTAACCGAGGCTTTTTTGGGCTGATTTAGCACAAATCGGGCACTCACCTTGCTCCGCAGGAGGCCCCCGCCCTGGTGCTCGGGTGTGCTGTTCTCCGAGGCGCTCTTGGCTTTCTCCTTGCTGTTGTTGGGCTCGTTATCTTTGATGATATCGTACTGTCTGCAGAACAGGGCGATCACCCCTGCCGGGAGAGAGCATCACCATCACACCCAGGAGCTCAGCAGCCTGCAGAGATCACAGATCCCTCTGGCCAGCCTCGGCAGCATTCCCAGTTCCTCCCAGACCACAGCCAGGCTGCCCTCTGGCTCTTCCCTTCCCTTAATTCCATGCTAAACTAGTTAGACAGGACGACAGAAGATTAATTATATTTCAGCCTCCCTGTTATGAAGTGGTTTAAAGCCCTGCATTTGGACCTCGACCAACACCAACCCCACGGTTCAGCGAGCACTGGAGCTCCCGGAATTTCTGCCTGGTGAAAATGTGTCCTCTGCTCCTTGTCCTCTGCTCCCTGTCCTCTGGAGCTGGCAGAGGAGAGGTTCTGAACCTGCCAGCACCTGCAAATGGGCACCAGCACAAGCTGCCAGTGGAAATTTCCTCCCCCACACACCCAGGCACGTGGAGAGGGAAGCAGGGGCAGCCGTGGCACGTAAGATGACTGCAAATGTCTGTCTGAGAAGCTTTTATGTGATGTTTCCACCAAATAACCTCTCTGCCTGCAGATTCCAGACACGTAGGTGAAGTGGATCCAGGCAGATGCTGCTTTTTCCCTCCTTGAAAAATCTTCCTTAATAACCAAATAGATTTAAATCTTCCAGCATCACGTCATGAACTGCTCTATAAAACCAGCGTGGTAGTTGCCCCCAGGCTTTACTGATAAACACAGTGGCCCAAATTCTTTCTTTGGGAATGTAGGTAAATGGCTGATTCCAGGAGAAAAGGCGTTAACATCTGCCACAGCCACTCCTTGTGTGATTTTCTTGGCTAAAACTGGCACACAAAGAAGGAAAATGCCATGAAAAACACCAGAAACACAAGAGGTGGGGCTTGGCTCAGTCCAGAGCCCTGGGCACGGACTGGTTCCATTTGGATTTTCCCAAATATTGTCATACAGGACAGGTTAAGAGCTGGAAGGAGGTTTTTGTGTTCTTTTTTAATGGGTTCTTTTTAAAGAACCCATTTGATGCAGAGAGATTCTCCCCACACCCCTGTTGCTTTTTAAATGTAAGTAATTTGTCCGGAAGGGAAATTATGGGATTAGCAAATTCTTTGTTCCCAGCTGATCCGAGTCTCAGATTATTCTACAGCAGGAGATGAATCAGTTGTTCAGTCACCCCATGTAATTATTCATGATTATTTTCCCTGGCAGGGCATTAAAACTGGGATGTGCACAACTAAAACACGGCATAAATGCTGAAAAAATAATGGCCTAGAGGTTCTGGAAATCTTCTAAGATAGTTTCGGTTTTCATGTGATTGTTGGCTTTAGGAATAATCGCTGTCCAGTCTCTGGAGATGCAAATAAGGGCAAAAAAAAAATTATTGTACATGGATCTGATTCAGTGTCACCTGGATTCCTCCATCTCTTTCTGTGATGGGGAAATTTCTGTGGAAAATTTAAATATAAATATAAATGTAAGTATAAATATCAATTATAACGATACCTATAGATAGAAATTAATGGGTGTGGAGAGCAAGACTCTTAAAACTCTATTTTGCCTGAGCATTGGAGTCATATAATATCCAGAAAATTACTGCAACCTGTAATATCTGAAGGACTCAAGGCATATCCTGTTGGATATTTGGATCCCTGGAAACTTTCCAGGACAGGGCTTGGAGCAGTCTGCTCTGGTGGAAGGTTTGGTGGAACAAAATGATCTTTATGTCCCTTCCAGCCCAAACCATTCCATGATTCTATGGCTGAGGGCATCATAATCAGGGCAGTCTGGAAAAAAAATGAGATTACAGGATCAGCCATCGGGAATTGCTTCCATCAAATCCATTTTCTTCTTTCCTGCTGGACCAAACTCAAGCTGCAAAGCCCACTTGAGATGCCTTTACAGCTGAGAACTCTGTAATTTTTGTGGGGGGAAAGGTTTCTTCCATGGTTCCACGTGCAGCCAGGCATTCCTAAGGATATCCCGTGGATGTTACTTTTGACAGAGAGCTGGGACTGACCTGCCCACATGAACAACACCACAACAATGATGAGAATTTCCCCCGCTCGCAGCTGTTGGTTTTTCTTCGCCATCTCCTTCATTGTCACCTCATCTGCACAGGGGCAAAGAGATTCTGTGAGACCCAAAGCCCAGCTCAGAGCCTGGTTTAGGAGTGCCACCAACCCCAGGCAGTGTGTCAGGGACAGAGTCCTGAGACTCCTTGGGGCACTTGGATTAGGATTTAGGTAGGAATTCCTCCCTGTGAGGGTGGAGAGGGGCTGGAATGGATTTCCGAGAGAAGCTGTGGCTGCTCCATCCCTGGATGTGTCCAAGGCCAGCTTGGATGGGGCTTGCAGCAACCTGGGATAGTGGAAGTGTCCCTGCCCATGGCAGGGGGTGGAACAGGATGAGTTTTATGTCCCTTCTAACCCAAACCAATCTGGGATTCCAGGATTCATCCTGTGGCACCCTGAGGGGACGGGGCTCAGGAGGAGCAGTGGGACAGGGCAGTGTTATCTGTCCCCATGGCTGCTCTCTCTGCTGGCCCTGTCCCTGCTAGTGCCATCTGCACCTGTCACAAAGCCTGGCATGCTCCAGCAGCTCCAGCTCAGGAGCGTGGAGAGCCTGGCAGGATATTTTTCAGCGGAGCCCTGGTATTCAGAAAGGAGCAGAGCCTTTTTGCAGGGCGTAATTCGCCTCCTTGGCTTCAAAGCATTAAAGAGATTACAGTTCAGGCCCCTAGGAAAGGAGCAATGCTCCTCTTAGTGCTTCCAGATAAACAGAAATTCAGGATTTACAGCCTCCAGACCAGTTTAATAAAGAGAGTCAAGGACTCACATGCTCAGAACCACAGCCAAAAGCTCTGGAACAGGCCAGGCCCTCAGCAAGCAGGGGAGGACCTGGGTGTCCCCACAGCCCTGCACTGCCAGGCCCTCTTTGGAGCAGGATTCTTGCTGACAGAAAACCCCCAAGAGCCTGGTTTGGCTAAAGAGCAACAACTGAAGGAGTTGCCAGTGAGGAAGTGCCTGATTTTCTCCCTGGAGGTAATGAAAACGCAGCTGGATGTGATCCTGGAGAATCTGTTCTACTTGACCCTGACTGGGTGAGGTCCCTTCCAACCTCAGCTCTCTGAGATTTGGCAGAAATATTGAAAATGGAAGAAAAGTGGGAGCCTCTGGGTATTTTTTTCCCTGAAACCTAAGCACAGGAGGCGCCCTGAACCCCACAAGTGCCCTGTGAGCACAGTGGTGTGCTCAGTGCCATCCAGGGGGGGCTGGTTCCACATGAGTTCACAGGCTGGCCAGGAATTCCCTCTGGCATTCTCCACTTGTTGGGAGCAGGACACAGAGCTGCAAACCTCCTCCTCCTCCTCACTTTGTTAAATCTCATCTGAAGGGAGAAGGAGCAGCCACGTCCAGCAGCACCTCCCTGGCACCTTGTGTACCCTCAGCACATCCCGAGAGGACACTCAGCCCCATGAGTGTTTATCCTATTCATCCCAGAGGGTTTCTCCCAGCTCCTCTCACCACACAGGATCCTGGTTCCTCTCTGCGGAGCCCTGTGTCCCAGGGGCCACGTAGGAACTCACCCACACTTGCCTTTATTTTTAGAGGCTAGTTTCTCAGCTTCCCTGGGGGTCTTGAAGAGGACTGGCTCACTGGCAGGGCTCTGGCCTTGGATGCTGATGGACTGGACATGCACAATGTACTCAGTGTCCTCCTCTAGGTCCCAGAGGGCACAGGAGCGGGTGGTGGTGTTCACCTCCTGGATGAAGCGCAGCATCCGCACGTCCTTCTTCTGGAAGCCGAGAGAGGAGAGCACAGAGTGGTGGAGGGGCCTCCCCTTGTGCATTTGCTGTCACCTAAGGCCACTGATTCCTGCCCTGCCCACCACGTGGATGTGGAGAAACCATCAGGATCCTTCCCTCTCTGCAGCCACCAAGGCACAAAGCGCTGCTGCAAAGGGGGATGGGGGAGCCAAATCCCCTCCGGGACCACGAGGGACAGGACGAGAAGGAATGGGCTTAAACTGCAGCAGGAGGTTTTGGGAACCAAGGGCACCTGGGGGGAGATGGACATGGCTGAAACTGGGCAATTCTAGATACGGTACCTGTTGGGAAATTGCAAATCCAATGACAACTTCGTCTTCCAGGACATCCCAAGTGACCACGGCCGAGTTGGCTTTCAGGTGTTTGACTGTGACATTTACTGGAGCTGACGGGCTGTCTGCAAGGAGGGAGAGCAGAGCCTTTACAGGGGCAGGAGACACAGCAAGGGCAAGGAAGGGAGTGGGAAAGGAGCTTCCTCAGGATCTGTTTTGGATTTGTGACACGGAAATTGCAGGCACTCCAGGTCTCAGTTCCCAGGGTGGAGCTAGGAGATGTCACCTGAGAATATGAGTTACATTCAACACAGGTTCCAACTGATAGAGGGGAAATTTAGGTTAAATATAGGGAAGAAATCCTTCCCTGGGAGGGTGGTGGAGATTGCCCAGGGAAGCTGTGGCTGCCCCATCCCTGGAAGTGTCCAAGACCAGGTTGGAGCAACCTGGGACAGTGCAAAGTGTCCCCGCCCATGGCAGGGAGTGGAACTGGCTGACATTCCTGTCCCTTCCAACCCAAACCATTCCACGACTTCATGTGTGAAATACCTGACCCTTGAGAAGAATTCCTTGAACACCACAGCCGAGCCCTGAGCAGCTCATTCATGCCTTCCTCCCCAGCCCCATTTTTCCCTGTTACAGCCTGACAGTGACAGCTGGGAGGAAATTCCAGCTCTGCCATGGGCGTGTGCACTCCCAATGCTTTGATGAGCATTCCGGAGCTCTGAAACACGGGAGTGGAATAACTGGGAGAGTTTCTTTTGTTTTTCTCTGGCAGAAAATGTCCCTTACAATATTTTGTGGCTGATGTCGGAGCACATCCAGCCAGCATCCACTTGGAGCTGCCAGGACACGGTGGATATTGTAATGTGGAAAGGGCAGGCCAGGAGAGAAGGAGCCTGAGGCTCTGTTTATTCCCAGTTCCAGAGCACAGCTGAATTTCCAGCAGGATCCTCCCAGCCTTGCCAAGGAGAGCTGTGCTCCTGCACAACCTCCCCAGGAGCCTCTTCCCAAGGGAGCTGCCCAGTCCAAAGCCCTTCCTGGCATCTCAAGGGAAGGTTTTGCCTCCTAGGCTTGGCACAGCTCTTCCAGCTGGACTCTGATCCCGCTCCTCTGGTTAAATTTCATTCACAATCTTCAGCTTTGCTCTGAACCCAAAGCATTGAATGCTCTGAGTAGCCCCAGGAGGTCAGTAGGGTGAGGAAGAGTAATTTTATTCCAACTTTTATAGAAATGAATTCATTTATTTAATTATAACCACCCCTTTGGGACTGGGACAGGTCACCAGTACAAGAGGGGTGCACTTGTGCCCATCTCCAGTGACACTTGTTGGATTTATGGTCATTCCCAGCCGCCTGGATGGAGCTGAAAATATTCAAGCTGTGGTGTCAGTGTCTGACATCACTCCTGGTGAATGTTCCCCCGGGAACAGAGGAGCACAGAATTCCCCAGCTGAAGGTCACTTGGCACAGTGATCCCTCATTCCTTTCACAGCCAGCAGGTAGAGCCTTAGGAATAAAATGTCTGGAGAAGCCATTCGAGCTACACTGATTCTCAGTAAGAAAAAAAGTCACTGAATGGGTGAATTCACACAAATTTAGGACTTTAGGAGGAGCAGCAAGTCTCTGATTCCACAGAGGGATGTCATTCCTCTCTGGAGTAACAATGGAGTTGGTGTTGACCCAGAGCATTCTCATCTCCCAGTGCCTGGCCCTCATGGAATGAGGCAGAATTCCCCAACCATCCTCTTGGAGGATGGGATCCCTCACCATCCTCACCCTCCCTGCAGCAGCAGGACCAATGACAAGCCGAGGAAGGAGACAGATCATTCTCCCCATCCTGGAATAAAAGTCCCTTCCAAAGCCGGCTGTGACACCAGGAAGGGACGTGGGTCTGCAGCTCTTCACCTTCCCCCGTGACTGAGCCAACAAAAGTCGAGTCTAATTTTAGGAAGGGGCGGTCAGCAGACAGGAATGTGCACGGGGAAGGTCTGTGAGTCATGCCTGATGAATTTGCTGGAACATACGGAGGACATGACGGAGTTGAGGGATGGGAGACAAAACAGTCTCCAGCTGCAGCCAAGCACTTCGCCCTTCCCGGCTCAATCCCGCCGTGCTTGTCTTGCCTGGGTATTTTTAGGAGCTAAATTTTTATTTTTTTTTCAGGAGCTACCACTGACTTAGCCAGCTTCAGCTGGAGGAGGGCTTTGAAAAGAGATGAATTAACCCCACAGGAGCAGAGAGCAGAGATCATGGAAAAAAAGTTGGGAAAAGGGAACAGCACTCAGAGTGTTCAGGTCCCCTTTGAAATTTGTGACCTTGAGGGAGGCACAGCATAAAAAGTGTCCGAGTTTCCTGATGGCATAAGATGTGGGGGAGTTGGGAAGACCTTGAAGAGTTGGAGGAGAGCAAAAAACTCTCCTGGGAAGTGGTGGGAGAGGGTGGAGAGCTGTGAGGCAGGAGGGAAGCACTTGACAAAGCTGAAACCCAGAGCTTGAGGCCTCCAAAGCTGGAATCTGGATGGAGGTGATGGAGAAATCCCCTGCAGTGGGTGGTCAGGAACATTCTAGAATCTTTCTTTGTAGGAATACCTGAGAGAGGGATGGGGTAGTGAAGTCAGCAGCTCTAAAATCCAGGAATCCAGCAGATCCCAATGTGCCTTCCCTTGCACTGCTACACCCAAATCAGTGGTGTCAAACCAGCATAAAAACACTAAAAAGAGAATTAAACCGTGTTTGACAGATATACAAACCCAGGAAAATTAATTTCCTGCTCCCAGAGCTGCAGGAATAATTTGGAACCAAAATTTTCATCCATGAGGTTGCTTTTCTCCCTGTTCCCAAGAGATGAAATGATGAGATCATGACTTCCTAAGACCTAAAACACTGTTCCAAGATATTCCACAGGACTTTTGGCTCCCTGGGCCTGTTGAAGCTCTTTGTTAGTGCCAGCCTGGCTGAGATCAGGTGGAAAAGGTGTAATTCCTGTAATTTCCCAGCTGGCTGCAGGGGGTCGGCAGCTCGAGCAGGGCCTCGAGGTGCCAAATCCAAATTTTTGTTTCCTTCTAGAGTCATGTGCAACTCCTGGAAACTTTGCTTCTGTGCCTGAGGCAGCCAGGAGAGCTGCTGGTGTTCTGGGAGTGGGCACAGAGGGTGGGAATGCTGCAAGGATAGCAGGGAATGGGTTGTGGATCAAGGTTTTTATTTTTGTGCCTGTTTACTCCAGAGCTGCTGAGGGCAGCACATTCCTTGTCTGCTCCATAAGGGAATGGTGCAAGATTCCTGGTTTAGCACTTCATTCCAGTGCAGGATGCTGGAGCAAATCCTACCCTGCAAACTAGCAGAGGATATTTGCCCAAATTTAGATGGAAAAATATTCTCATTTTCATGTCAGCAGAAATCACCCCACCCCTCATTAAGGGAAACCCTGATGATTTCAGCTTGAAATCTGGACTTTTAAACATGAATAGCAGCTTGAAAACGGAGGATTTCTAAAATCCCATCTGGTTTCCTTCCCACAGAATCCGAAATCTCCCATCCCCCAGGCCCGTGTGTCCCAGCCCTCCCCGATTCCGCTGCACCTGGGGCCCTTTTGGCAGGAGCAGGTCGGAGCCCCCGCTGTGCACCAAGAAATCCTGAGCCCTGGAGATGATCCTTCATCCCTTCCCCGTGCTGAGAACCCCTCCCAGCCTTCCATTAAATGTTTTCCTCGTTATTGTTGGACTTTAATTGGAGAGAGAGGAACCCCACACAGGCTTTACAGCTCATCCCTGGCTTCATTATGGGCACAAGTGGCACGAGAAAGAGGAGCCCCCCCTGCTTCCCTGTGAGTTGGATTCCCCGTGGGAGCTGTGGCAGGGATGGGAGGGGTGGGGAAAAAGAGCAGGGAAAAGGTTTGTTCCATCCCACTGCTGCTGTCACCTGGGAATGGGGAGGATGCTGAATATTGGGGTGTCCAAACGCTGGGGACTCTGGTAGGATCAGGGAGGTACCCAGGCCACAGAGGCATCACTGAAGGAAAGGAGGAACCTGTGGGAATATCACACCCTTGGGGTCACCTCAGGCCAGACAAGTCCAGGCCACAGGTCTGGAATTGAAGTGTATTTCTAGATTTATCTCTCCAGCCAAGGGGTCCTCAAAACCCCCTGAATTCACCTCTCCCATGGAGGTGCTTGGAATGGCATCTTTCCTGAGGCAGTGCTGTGTTCCCAGCGTTTTCCAATTCACTCAGCTCCTCTCCCAAGCAGCTCCTTCCCTGCTGGGAAGGGCTTGAGCTGCCTCAGAGCGAAGCAGCCCATTCCCTGCTTTCCAGCTGCCCCTTCCTGCAGGAAGCAGTGAATCCCAGCCTTCATTCCCAGCATCTCTTGATTTCTGCACCACAACCTTCCCTTGGGTCGCAGGAGATGAAAGGACGTGACCTCCACAATGAAAGGAGCATCCCTAAAATCCATGTGATGTTTTCTGTCCTTTCCCTGCGTGTGGATTCACACAGAGCTGCTTTTGCTGCTTCTCTGTGCTCTCCCAGCATGGATCCCATCCGTGGATGTAATTGCTTGTGGGTTTTATGGGGTGTGTAGGAAGGGCTGGCACATGGCTCAGCATTCCCAAGGGTTTTAATGAAGGGAGCCCCAGGGGAATGTGTGGGAGCAGGGATCATTCCCGCTCCCGGCCCCATGGGAAGCAGAGCTGTTTGCTAAGATCCCGAGATTTCAAAGAGCAGAGAGGCCAACTGGTGGTTCTTCAGCTGGGAAAGAGGCAATTATTTCCTGCTGCCTGCTCACTTCCCTATAAAAATGGGATATTAATAGGCCACCAGCCCCCTCCTGCCCACCCCTTGGCTCTGTGGCTGATTCCCCAGGGAGCAGCTGCCCAAACGTGCTGGAAATGCTGCCAGGAGTGTGGTGCCTTTTCAGGGAGCACAGAGACTGTGGCCAGCCAGCCATTGGGAATTCCTTGGGGCAAAAGGAAGAATATTTCTATCCTGGAGAGTCCCAGAGACAGGCAGGATTCTCTCAGGTCTCCCCAGTGCCACAATTTGGGTTTAAATGCTGCCAACTCAGAGCAGAGTCATTCCCATCATGGCGTGTTTAATCCAGGATCTAAATATCCATGGAAAACTGGGTACCACAGGCTTTTCTAGCTCCTCTTATCCCACACCTCTGTAGTATCAGAGCAATCAGAGGGAGTGAAGAAGCTTGGGAATTTCCTGGACAGTGCTGGCTGCTGACACCAGAACTCTCCCAGGATTTTGCTGCCTGCTCCCAACCCAGCTCTGCTCCTGTATCCCACTTTTTACTGCACACACAAAGGTTTGCAGCCTCATTGCTCAATACATTTCTGCTTTTAAGTGAATTATACTCGATCCAGGCCCTAATTCAGCCCTTGGGCACTTCATAAACCAGCAAGAGTTTGTTTAGCAATGAACATCCAAAGGGTGAGGATGGATCCAGGACCAGCACATGGATGGCACTGCCACGGAGTGTGTGGCTAATAATGGCAAGCACATCTCTCTGGGAGGAATCTCCCTTTCCCACAAGCAGATTCCCAGCAGGAGACAACATTTGGAAAGAGCGTGGCTCAACCTTGGCTGCCTCTCACAGCATCATCCCTGCTGAGAGCCTGACACCAGGGTGAGAAACCTCCTCATCCCAATTAAATCCCTCCCACGCCAAAGGCAGAAATCAATAAAGTGCTTATGCCACTCGACAACCAGCCAGGAATCTCCCCGGCCTCTGGGATGGAGGGAAAGGGCTGCAATGAGTTGTTTTGTTGTTTCCAAATTGCTGAAAGACCTTTTGCTGCTCTCTTGAGCGTGCTGAGCTTGTTGTTCACCCTGATTCACGGGTGATCCCAGCTCCCTGGGCTCGGGGGAGCACATCCAGCTCGGACAAGCTGGGGAGCAGCACCTGGAGGCAGATTGGCACCTTTGCTTTGCTCTCCTTCCCCCCACAAGGCTGGGGGGCCGCCTGGGGAGGGGGTGAGGCTGGTTTGCAGTGACTCAGGGGGTGAGGACATGCTTCAGAATCCAGCCAGGGGGGTTTGGCACCTTTTTGGGCAGCTGAGGTGGGGGAGCTGTGAAGGGGCTCCTCAAACTGGAGCCTGTTGTGGTCCCGAGGGCTGGCCCAGAGCTGTGCTGGCGGGGGAGGTTTTACCTGAGCTGTGTGTCACCTCTGCTCTCCATCTCACAAAAATAAACCTGACCTGAGCTGCTCTACGGGCTGGCACCTTGCAGTGAGGCTGTTTGCAAGTCACAGGGGCTGTGGCCTATTTTGGGGTCTTCCATCATCACCCCACTGCTCTTTGAGCCTTCAGCAGTGCCCTGAGCCCAGCCCAGCTCCCCTCTCTTCATTAGCTCAGCCTAATGAGGGGACTGCTGGCAGAGCAAGGGCAAAATTAAATCCTATTCCTGACTTGCCAGCCATCCTGAGTGTTTCCTCAGGGACTGTCGGGAGCAGTGGGAATGATGGCAGGGCATCCCCCACCCAGGTGGGATTTGGGATTGCCAAAGAGTGTTAGTGTGAAGATAATTTCTCAACCACCTTGTCATCCTGCTCCTGCTTCACCTCCTCACTCACCTTGGCATCACCTTGGCAAAAAATGGTCCTGCCTGGCCAAAATCCCTGAATTCAGAGCAGGGCCTGTGCTTGGTGCCACTCACCAGCCCTTGCCCTGGCACTGCCAGGGGGAAGTTTGCACCAGTCCCTCCTGGGAATGACAGCTTTAATCTCTCATGTCAGGAATTATTTTAAACCCACTCACACAAGCTCTGGGTCCAAAGGGGACAGGCCCTGGAGCCTCCATCCCTGCCTGGGAATAATTTCCTCCCCACGGGCTTTTCCAATGACTCTTGGCTTGTGTGCCTTGGTGGCCTTGTGGCCACATCATCAGCAGGGCTGGGGACACGGAGCTGGTGGTGACGCTGCCACTACCTCTGTGTGACCTTGGGAAATTCACTCCATGCCCTCATCCCTCTGTTCCTGCTCTGGAAAACAGGGGCAGCACAAGTTCTCTGCCTCACCTGGGTGCAGGGAGAGCTCGTCAGGACCCTTGGCACGGGTGACACAGGAGGAGGAGGCAGTGGGGGGTACATGGCACCACCCCAAAGTCACACAGCTCACCGTGAGCTCCTGGGAACGTGGCACAGACACCTCCCGGCCCAGGCAGGAGCAGGAGGTGGTTATGGGCAGGGACACAACTCCCTGTTTACTCTCAGATGCCAACCGAGGTGATCCAAGGATAAGGAAGAGCAGGGAAGTGGCCTAGTTTACAGAAAACCCCAAGTGCTGTCACAATTGCAGACGCCTCCATTGTGCTGCGGTGTTTTCCTCAGCGCTCCCTCCCTTTGGGAATGTTTCATTAATCTCCCCGGATCTGGCACTTGTGAAACAGCAACTTCAGAAACCGATGCCTGGCCAAGGACGGGTGGCAGAGCTGAAAGCATCCGGGACTTGCTGCAGCCCAAATGTAACTCCAGCAACTTCCAGGGATGGCTGGAGCGAAGGAATTTCCACTCCCTGGAGCTCTGCATCCCTAATAATCACCCCCAGCCTCCTGGAATGCGAGATATCCTGGCAATCAGCAGTCTGCAAATCAAAGCAGCTGTTCCACCAACATCTTGCAGCCAGTGAAGGAGACAGCCCTCGGCTGGTTTGGGCTGGGGAGCTCCACCAGCACTGCCCACTTTACACCCACGCAGGGGGTGCTGGGGCCAGTGAAGGCAAGAGTGGACTTGGGTCCATCCTGGTAGCTCCAGAATTAGGTCCAGCTCAAGGGACCACTGCCTTGACCAAAGATCCCCCACTCCAGGTGAGCTGCTCAGCTTGGAGGGGCCTGGCTTTTGTGGCCAGGATGAGCAGTGCCCCTGGAGAGGTGGTTCCTCTGGGGCCACTGTGGTTCCTCTGGGGCCACCGGGGTTCCTCTGGGGCCCCGGTGCTTCCCCAGCGTTCACAGGGCTCCCAGCAGAGCCCAGCTGGGCCCTGGACAGCCGGGAAGGGGCACTGGCAGAGCAGACCCGGCTTTGCCACCTCCACTCCGGTTCAGCCCCGTGACACGAACCGGGGCTGCTGCTCAGGTGCCCAAAACGTGCCCCTGGCCCTGCCCAGCGCAGGGCGAGGGGCTCCGCTCCCTCTCCCCGTTTCCACATCTCCCTCCCCGGGGATGCCCGGCTGCGAGCGCCCGGCGCTGCCCGAGCCCGGTGCCGCGGGGCTGCGCGTCCCGAATCGCCGCCTCTTCCGCACCCAATTCCCGGCAAAGTCCCGGCGCCCCCAAACTCCGTCCCCTCGGCGCAGCCCTGCCCGCTCACGCTGCTCCCCCCCGGGGGTCTCTCCTGGCACCGAACCCCCTCCCCACATCCCGGCAGCCGCTCCCGGGGCCCGGCCGCCCGTACCTGCCTCCACCGGGCGCAGACCGGCGTAGCTGAAGCAGAGCAGGAGCGCGGCGCCGGTGCAGCCGAGGAAGGGCTCCATCCCCCGCGGCCGCTCGGGGCCGGGCCGAGCCGCTCCGGGCCGGGCCGGGCCGGGCCCCGCCGGCGGCGCGTCCTGCGGGCGCGGCGGAGCCGTTCAGCACCGCGGAGAGCGCCGGGGCCGGTGCCGCCGGTACCGCCGGTGCCGCCCGGTGCCTCCCGGTGCGGCGCGGCTCCGCTCTGCCCGGCAGCGCCCGGCTCGCCTCGGCTCGGTTCGGTAGGGCACGGTACGGTACGGTACGGCTGGGCTCGACCGGGAGGCGGCCCCGCCGAGCCCCGGCTCCGCCCGCTGCAGCGCCGGGCAGCCCCGCTCCGGTCCCTCCCCCGGCCCCGGGGGTGGCGGGCCGGGGGCGGCTCGGGCCCCCCGCCCAGCTCGGCCCCGCTCGCTGCCTCAGTTTCTCCGTGCCACCCCTCCCGCCCCCGCCGGGGCTGCGCACAGCCGTCCCGGGGGTGCTCGGACACCGGCGGGTCCCATCCCGACCGAGAGCAGCCCTGGGGCACAGCAGCGGGGACGTGTCACCGCCGGGGTGTCACAGAGCCCCTGCGGGTCAGCAGGCGCCGAATTGCGAGGAGAGAGGATACCAGGAGCGTCTGGAATTAGCCGCGCCTCCAGGTTAATTAACCGGCACCCTCTGATTGATGCTCGCTGGTGATGGGAGCAGAATCCAAGTCCCCAGCTCAGCTGCCAAATCATGCGACACTGGAGGGGGGCCCTGCTGTGACCCCTCTGCTGCTCCCCACCAGCACCGGGGTGTCCTGGCCCCGTGAGGAGCTGGGCATGGGCTGGGTGGCTCTGGGCACGGGTGGCACGTTCCAGCACCCAGGGACAGCCCTGAGTGGCCGTGCTGTGGGTGGGAGGGGCTGGCTGTGTGTCCCTCACTGTCTGTCTGTCCCAGGAGCATCAGTGGCGTCCCCACATTTATGGCAATCCTGGTCCCTACGGTTTGGTTTATGGCCCTGATGGTTTTTCTCTGCTCATCCATGCAGCTGGATGGAGAGGGGGGTGAATCAGGTGTGAGGGGCTCTGGCAGCCCCTGCCACCATCCCCTTGCCACCCTCCCTCTGGCCGTGCTGCTTGGGGGGCACAGTGAGACCCTCCAGCTGAGGACTCCCCAAAGATTCTTCCTGGACAAGTGACAGGCACCCAAGGGAGAGCCAAAAAGCCTCTGCCAGAGCCAGGGGACAGCCCTGTCCTGCCAAACCCGTGCCACTCCACCTCTGATGACAATTCCCAGCACGGTGTCTGTGCCACGGTCCCTGCTGCATCCCAAGGAAATGCCTCTGGTGCCTCCCTTTCATCTCCTGCCTGGCAGCAGATTAAAATTTCATCACTTCAGCGCTGGAGACGGTGCAGGGGAGGAGCAGGAGCCCTGGGATGGACAGGGGGCTCCTGGAGGTGCCTTCACTGAGCTTGGGGGCCCCCAAATCCAGCCACACATGGCTGGGCTGGAAGGAGCAGGATTTGGGCACAGCCCTACAGGGATGGCTGCTCTGGAAGGAGCAGGATTTGGGCACAGCCCTGCAGGGATGGCTGCTCTGGAAGGAGCAGGATTTGGGCACAGCCCTGCAGGGATGGCTGCTCTGGAAGGAGCAGGATTTGGGCACAGCCCTGCAGAGGGGTGGCTCCAGGCTGGGCTGCTGCTTCCCCTGGGCCTTCCTTTTCCAGAACACGAGGCTGGGCAGGAGACTCTGCCAGGTTCAGGCTCCTGGTGGTGCTTCCTCCGTGGCCTGCACACCTGGAGCAGCATCACAAACCCCGAGTTCTGATACTGGTGATGCCAGAACAGCTCCAGGGAGGCTCCAGGGAGGTCCCAGCAGGATGTGCCTCTGTAGCAGCAGCAGCAGCAGCAGCAGCAGCAGCAGCAGCAGCAGCGCTTCCCCATCTCCACAGAGGGAATTCCAAGTCCCCCAGCAGTGAGATGGAGGGAATGGCACACAAAACCAAGGATTCCCTGCCTGGCTGGACCCCATCCTGGGCCAACAGGGAGCCAAGGCTGGGCCCCAGCACATGGAACGGGCAGTGTTTTGCCCCAGAGGCTCCTGGCAGATGTGACAAGGCTGGTCCCTGTCATCCTGCTGCTTCCCAGACTCCCACAGGAGGGTTTTGGATGTGTCCTGGTATTTTTCCAGAGGCTGAACACAGCTAACACCACAATTCCTTGGCTTTTTCCTTTCCCCCTTCCCAAATAAAGGAGGAACATTGCTCTTTTCCAGCCCCATGACCTCTGCCACGCTCAGTGGGTGCCCTGGGATGTCACCACCGCACTGAGGTCCCCTCTGAGGCCTCAGGTCCCGGCTGCCCTGAGTCCATGGGACAGCCCATGCTGTGCTTCTCCTTTCCCTGTCCCCCCTCCTTTCCCACCACTGGGCAAAGCTTTTTGGGGTGTCCTGGTCACCCTGGTCGCCCCTGGGCTCCCCGTGCGGTGCGGAGCCTCCTCCACCTCCCCAGCCCATCACTATTCAAGTCACACGACGCCCGTCACGCGTCCCCCGTCTGCCAATTAAGTCACAGCTCTAATTACGCACTCCGGCTCCGCAGACGCTCCTCTTCCCTCTCCCGGCACCAGACGGACACCTGGGAGGCCGCCGGCTGTCCCACCCCTCACAGCCAGCCTGTCCTCACTGGGCTGGGCTCTGGCAGGAGCCGAGCACCGAGCCCACAGCCCCGTGACACCAAAAGATTGTCCCTAAATCAGTGGTGTGCTGCGGGGCCGTTGGGAGGGGCTTTTCCCACGAGGGAAACGAGTCTGGATGTCCCCCAAGGGGCACAGTGCCAGCCTTGGGGGGTTGTGGTGGCACTCAGGGATGTTGGCAGGTCTGGGGGACCCCGCTGCTGCTCCCCGGGTGACCCAGGTGTAACTGTGCCCCTGGAGCAGCTCGGTCACCCCATCCCTCACCTGCACCTCCCCAAAGCCGCGGGGGGGAAGGGGCACCTGCACCCCATTGCAGACCCCACCCGCAGCTCATCACCTGCGGGGGCACCCACCGGGAGCTTCTCTGGGGTCTGGGTCCCCCCAAATCCTGGTGCTGGGTATGGGGTCCTGCCCGGGGGGTGCTGGGCAGGGCGCAGGGGGTGCTGAGTGCCATCCTGAGAGGGTGCTGAGGGTGCTGGGGGGTGCAGGGGGTGCAGGATACAGGGAATGCAGGGGGTGTGGGGGGTGCAACGGGCAGGGAGATCAAGGGGTGCAAAGGGTGCGGGGTACAGGGGGTGTAGGGGGTTCAGGGGGTGCAGAAAGTGCGGGATACAGGGGGCTCAGGAGGTGCGGGGAGTGCGGGGAGCCCCCGCATCCCGGCGCTGCCGAAAGCCGCTGCTGCCATCTGCCGACACCGCGCCGGGTCCGGCCCCGCGGAGCCGGAGAGAGGATGGGGGGCACAGCCGGGACACCCCCCAACATCCCCCCGGCACCCCCGGGACAGGACCCGCACTCCGGCCCCGCGCCCAGCTGCGCCCCGCGGCTTCTGCCGCAGGGGGCTGGGGGCAGCCGGGCTTGGCCAGGAGGGGACCGGGGTCCCCCCGCTCGGAACCCCCCGGCTCGGAGACCCCCGGCCAGGCCCCCCGGCCCCGCTGTCCCCGCTGCCGCTGCCCCGCCGCGTCCCCGAGGGTCCCTCGGTCGCCCCATGAGAAGGGGCGAGAAGCCACGAGAGGGAGCCCGGGGCCCGCGCGTGGCCGTTGTGCTCGGGCTAGTGGTGGCACTGGTGGCACTGGTGGCATTGGTGGCACTGGTGATGGCGTTTAACCCCTGCGTTCCTTGAGGAGGGCGGGGGGACAAGGGACAAATCTGGGTCCAGACGCTCCTGGGCCCCCCGCCCCCGCTCCAGACCCCCCCAGTGTCACCCATTCCTGCACCAACGGGGCCGTGCCCTTCCCGGGGTGGCAGTGCCACCTCCGCAGCCCTCATTCCCCAGGCTGGGACACAACAGGGACGAGCTGCAGCCCCCAGCCAACCCCGGGCATGTCCTGACCCCCCAGCAGAGCCCAAACTGGGGGAACTGGGGCAGAGCCCGGCCGTGGCTCGGGGACACGCCTGTGCCCAAAGTGCCCCAAAGCAGGGCCCGGGGCGGTGCCACGGCGCTGCTGAGCGCACGTGTCCAGGTGCCAGCGCCCCACGGGGACCGGCACGGTGTCCCCAGGAGCCCCGACCTTGGCTGGCAGGGCGAGGTGAGCGGGACGTGCTGCAGGGCGGCACCGCGGGCACCGCACGTGGGGACACGGGGACACGGGGACACGGGATGGAGCCGCTCCGTTATGAAATGTTATGAAACGTCCCCGCATCCCCGCGCTGCTAAGGCAAGATTTAGCGAGAGAGTGGCTCCTGATCCAGATGAGATGGGGCATCACAAAGGGCTTTGTATTCCAGGAAGCCTATTAGAGGTTTAAATTATACAAATGGGCTTTTTACCAAAGATCCTCATTATCTGGGTATTTGCTTTTAATCCCCGGCTATTCCCGCAGCCCCTGCCCCACCCTGCCCCGCTTACTTTCCCCGTGTCCTCCGCAGGGCCAGGGCGTGGGGACAGGGACAGGGACACACTCTGGGGACAGGGACACGCTCTCGGGACACGCTCTGGGGACAGGCTCTGGGGACAGGGACACACTCTGGGGACAGGGACAGGCTCTGGGGACAGGCTCTGGGGACAGGGACAGGCTCTGGGGACAGGGACACGCTCTGGGGACAGGCTCTGGGGACAGGGACAGGCTCTGGGGACAGCGTGGGCCTGTGGGGGGGGGTCTGTGGGGTAGTTGGGGACACCCTGGTTGTGTTCACTGGTACAATGAGGGTCTGAGCCCCTCCTGCTTTGCCCTGTCCCAGTTTGTCCCAGTACCCCAGAAGGTTTTAGGGATGGTGTCTGAGCACCAAACCCCCCTGGACACACCCGGGCTCCTTCTGTGCCACCCTGGCTGTGTGGGCACCCACGAGGATGCTCCCGTGGGCACTCGGGGCTGATGAGGGCGGTGAGGCTGATGCTGGACCCCAAATCACCGAGCTCTGGTCACTCTGAGCATCATCGAGCCCCATCAGCTTGGGGACCACAGCCAGGGCCAGGCCGAGGCCACCACACACTGCCCGGGACACACAGAGGGGTGTGCAGAGCCCGGGGAGCCCTGAACCCCCGTCCTGGGGCACAGGGACACCGCGGTGTCCCCTCCCGGGGTGTCCCCTCCCGGGGTGTCCCCTGCAGCCCCACCCCAGCCTGCTCTGCCGCAGCGAAGCCTCGGGGGCTTCACGGCTGCCATGACAACGCAGGAAATTCCCACAGAAATCCCTGCAGGGAGGAGGAGGAGGAGGAAAACCAGGAGGAAAACGAGGGGGAACTCCCAGGCAGGCATCAGCAGCACCCCAGCCTGTCCCCAGCAGCTTTGGGGACGTGCCACAGCGGCGCTTGTGGCTATTTCAGCATCTCCTGGCTGCACCACAGGGCCAGCGGGACCCGGCCCGGACCAGCCCTGCCCACCCTGGCACCCCCAGGGCATCCTGACCGCTCCCATGGGAGCTGTGCTGCCCATCCCTGTGGCAAGGGGTGCTGGAGGGGACTCCAGCTATAAAACCACGATATTTTGGGGTGGAGGGGGTGGGAGCCAGGCAGGATGAGCTGGGGGGTGTTTGCCCCCCGTGCCAGGGACCCTGTAAATCACTGGGGGTTTGAGGCCCCTGCCCGTGCCCCCCTCCTGGGCATTATCCTCCCTGTCCCTCCTGCAATCCCTTGCAGCTCGGGGATTAGGTGGGTTTAGGGTCGGGTTGGAGTCAGAAATGGGATGCTTTCAAATCAGCCTGCGTCAGTTGTGCCTCTGTCACTCATGCCCGGGAGGATTAAAATAGATATGAAGATTATCAGAGGGGAGGTGGCACCCCCACCTTGGGGGCCCCCACTCTCCCCCAGCCCTGGCACTGCTGCCTGCGGGGTGCTCAGCTCCAGCCCCCCAGGACGTCTTCCCAAAGGCACAAACATCTCCCTTTTCCTCACCTTTCTGCTCATGTCCCATCCCACCCACTTCCCAAATCTCTTTCTACAACGGGAGAGAAGCAAACACCTCTGCAGCATCTCCCCTCCCCTGTTCCTGTGTTTCCAGCCCAATCCCATTCCCAAAACACTCCACTGGGCTGGACAGCAGTGCCCAAACCCCCTGCCTGGAGCTCAGGGAGGGTTCCTGGGTTTATCAGCAGGAATTTCTCATTCCTGTGGTGTGTTCAGTCCCTGTGCTCCTCAGGGCCTGAGCTGCTCCAGTTCTCGACCCCTGTTTGATCAAGAGCTGCCCACCAGTGCTCCAAAACACAGCTCTGGGTTTCGGATGCTTTGCCAGGACTGCTCCCTGACTCCTGCCCTGCTTCAGCCTGGACTTTGAGGCCTAGAGGTGCCCAAAGCCCCTCGGCCTCACTGATCATGGACTGCTTTGGGTGGGAAGGGACCTTAAACTCACCCAGTGCCACCCCTGCCATGGGCAGGGCCACCTTCTGCTGTCCCAGGCTGCTCCAAACCCCGTCCAACCTGGCCTTGGACACTTCCAGCCACAGTTTTTTTAATTCCCAGGAGATTTTGGGGTGAATTAGCCCCGTGCTGGGTCCTTTCCCCCAGCTCCCCATCGTGGAGCAGCCACCCCAGCTCATTCCTGCTCCCCCAGGCCAGCGGTGGGGCCACGGATTTAATCACTTGATGCATTTTTGTTTGTGTAATTCCAAGAAGAGTGGCTCTTCCTCCCATCTGCCCCTGCCATCTGCTGCCCACGGCCATCCCGGGCTCTGCAGGTGCAGGGAGCCTGGAAAACCTGCTGGGAATGGCACCTCCCCATGGAGAGCATCTGTCCCCACTGGAGCCTTTTCCCAGGACTCTGAAAGCCACTTTGCCCCTGGCTGGAGTGGCTGGGGAGGCTTTGCTACCCTCGTCTGAGTCTTGGGGACACCCAGCCCAAAATGTCCCTTTCTAGTCCCAAAAAGCCTGGCTTGGCACCTTCTGTCACTTCTCCCAGTGTTCCCAGTGCTCTTCCAGTGCCCTCCCAGTGCTCCCAGTGCCCTCCCAGTGCCCCCAAAGCTCTCAGTCCTCCAAGACTTCTCAGTGTTCCCAGTGCTCCAAGACCTTCCAGTCCACCCAGTGCTCCCAGTGCTCCTTTCCAGTGTTCCCATTGCCTGAAGACTTCCCAGTGCTCCCAGTGCTCCCAGTGCTCTCAGTCTTCCCATTCCCCAAGATCTTCCCATTCTCCCGGTGTTCCCAGTGCCTGAAAACCTCTCAGTGTTCCCAGTGTTCCCAGTGCTCCCAGTGTTCCCAGTGTTCCCAGAGCCTGAAAACCTCCCAGTATTCCCAGTATTCCCAGTGCTCCCAGTGTTCCCAGTGTTCCCAGTGTTCCCAGAGCCTGAAAACCTCCCAGTATTCCCAGTATTCCCAGTGTTCCCAGTGTCTGAAAGCCTCCCAGTATTCCCAGTATTCCCAGTGCTCCCAGTGTTCCCAGTGCTCCCAGTGTTCCCAGTGTCTGAAAGCCTCCCAGTATTCCCAGTGTTCCCAGTGTTCCCAGTGTTCCCAGAGCTCCCAGTGTTCCCAGAGCCTGAAAACCTCCCAGTATTCCCAGTATTCCCAGTATTCCCAGTGCTCCGAGTGTTCCCAGTGTTCCCAGTGTTCCCAGAGCCTGAAAACCTCCCAGTATTCCCAGTATTCCCAGTGTTCCCAGTGTCTGAAAGCCTCCCAGTATTCCCAGTATTCCCAGTGCTCCCAGTGTTCCCAGTGCTCCCAGTGTTCCCAGTGTCTGAAAGCCTCCCAGTATTCCCAGTATTCCCAGTATTCCCAGTATTCCCAGTATTCCCAGTGCTCCCAGTGTTCCCATCCTCCAAGACCTCCCCGTGCTCCCCGAGCCCCCCCCAGCTCCTTCTCCGGGGGTACCAGGGGCTGCACCCCGAGCTCTCCTCCGTGGGGCAGGGTCCCGGGGGGTGCGTGGTGTCCCGGGGGGTCCCGGGCGATGCTGCCGGTGCTGCCCCCGGTGCCGGTGCCGCCCCCCCTCCGCCGCCCGGCGCTGCGGCGGGCGCTCCCGGGCTGCGCTGGTGGTGGCGGCGGCGACAGCGGCCGTCTCCGGGCAGGTAGGAGGTGGCGGGGGCAAGGGGCTCGGGGGGGACACGCACACACACGAGCGGGGGGCACTGAGGAACCGCAGAGCCCGAGGCACCGGCACGGACCCAGCCCCGGGCACGTCCGTCCCCGCCGGCGGCTGCAGAGCCGCCCCCGCCCCGCCGCATCTTTCGGGGGTGCTCGGGGTCCCCCTCGGTCCCCGACGCTTCTTGCGGGGGTGCCCGGCAATGCCTCTCCGCGGGAGGGACCTTCCCGTGGGAGTGTCCCGGCAATCCGAGGGTGTCCGGTTTGGGGGGAATCGCCTGGAGCCGCCCCACTCCGGGGAGGATTCCCTGGGGGTGCCCAGCCGCCCTTCCGGAGGTGTCCGCTTTGGGGGGGTCCATGCAGAGCCCTCTGGGGTGCAGAGCCCCCCACGGGTTCCCACCCCAGCGGCGGGAGCTGCCCCGGGCAGTGGGGAGGGGTCACAGACCCCGGGCATTGGGGGTGGGGGTCGTGCCAGCCCCGGGGGGGACAAAACCGGGGACCCCTGAGTGGGGTGGGACACGCAGATCCTTCCTCGGGTTGCTGGAGCGGGGCTGGAGCCGTGGTGGTGGGGGGGGGGGAAGGAGAGACCCTGTGGGGTCCCAGCCCCCTGTAACTGAGGGGTCCAGCCCTACCTGGCTGCTCCTCCTGGGGAGTCCTGAGGTCCAAAGGAATCTTTGGGGGTGCTGGGGCCTCTCCCTGCTCTGGATAAGGCAGCTCCAAGCACTGCTGCACCCCGGGCACTCCAGGAGGGTGGCAGTGGGTCAAGGTCACCTCAGAGTGCCCAGGCTGGGGACCTGAGGTGCGTGCCCGGGTGCTGGACACCCTCCCTGGAGCTCCTCGGGGCTGATCCTGCTGGGCTGGGCTGCGCTGAGTCCCCCCGGGCTGGGGGCACCCTGGGGCAGGGACAGAGCCCCGAGCAGGTCCCTGCCACCCCCAGCCCTTCCTGGGGCTCCAGTGCCCGCCGGAGGCATCAAATATTAACGGAGACAGCGGAGGAGCTGAAAATAACCCTCCTCCGAGGGATGTGACCCAGATCCGGCCAGCCCCAAAGCTTGGGCTGGACCCAGAACCGCAGGCACCGCTCTGCCGGGGCCCCCTCCCCTCTTCGGGGCCGCTCTGCCCTGCTGATCCCACCTATATATCACCTATATATTATGCAAATGAGCTATAAGGGCTTATTACGCAAACAGGAGGGGGCTGGCGCTGCCTGGCGCTGGGTGGTCCCCGGGGCTGGCCCCGACGGCTCAGAGCGCCCAGCGGGGATGGAGGGAGCAGCATCGGCGTCCGGCCGGGTGTCCGGGGATTGCCAGCGAGCGCTGCCCCGTCCCTGCACCCTCCTGTAGCGCAGAGGGACCCCCCGAGCCCGGCCAGGCCCCTGCCCCCGCAGCGCTCGTCCCCGCGGGGCGCGTCCCAGCGGAATGGGGAAGCAGAACAGCAAACTCCGCCCGGAGATGCTCCAGGACCTGCGGGAAAACACGGAGTTCTCCGACCTGGAGCTGCAGGGCTGGTACAAGGGTTTCCTGAAGGACTGTCCCTCGGGCATGCTGGACGTGGAGGAGTTCAAGAAGATCTACGCCAACTTCTTCCCCTACGGCGACGCCTCCAAGTTCGCCGAGCACGTTTTCCGCACCTTCGACACCAACGGCGACGGCACCATCGACTTCAGGGAGTTCATCATCGCCCTGAGCGTCACCTCCCGCGGCAAGCTGGAGCAGAAGCTCATGTGGGCCTTCAGCATGTACGACCTGGATGGCAACGGCTACATCAGCCGGGAGGAGATGCTGGAGATCGTGCAGGTACCGGGCTGCCCCGCCCCGCCCCGCCGCGGCTCCTGCCGCGTGCTCCGGGCTGTCGCCGCGCTGGCACGGTGGCTGTCGCCTCCCGGCGTGCGGGTGGGTTGGGGATTTCACCCTGTGGGACCCCCGGGACAGGGTTTTGCAGTAGCAGGGATGAAGCCATTGCTGCCTGCAGGGGTCATTTTATCCTGGAGCATCCCGAGTCCTTCTCTGCCTGGAGGTGTCCCTTTGTCACCCCATCCCGGGACCCTTCCCGTGCTTCCAGGGCAGGCAGTTGTCCCCCAGCACGCCTGGTGGTGTTGGCAAACAGGCAGGAGACGCTTTCCTTGCCCAAATCCCAACCCGGTGATTCTCGTGGCATCTCAGTGGCCAAATCCTCCCTGCAGGAGCAGCTCCAGCCCTGGCTGTGCTGGGAGTTGAAGCCCCCACAGCCCGATCCCATGGGAAGGGTGTCAAAGGCCAGCCCCATTCCCAGGGAAGCAAAGCCCAGAGCTCTGTCCCTGTCCCAGGTGGGCAATGCCAGAACCCTCACCCCTCTCCTTCCCCCAGGCCATCTACAAAATGGTCTCCTCTGTCATGAACATGCCTGAAGACGAATCCACCCCGGAAAAAAGGACGGACAAAATCTTCCGACAGATGGATACTGATAATGATGGTAAATGAGAGGAGCTGCAGGGGATTAGGGAAAGGTCTCATGGCTAAATCCAGGGCTCTCAGAAGGAGCCGCACGCACGCTGATTAAATGGCTCATGTCCCCTGGCCTGGCCCCGCTGGCAGCAAGGGCTCAGGGTGCTGGGCACCCCAGGGTGCTCCTCCCGGGTGGGGTGAGGGATCCATGGGCTGCTCTGGGTGGTCTCTGGTGCTGCGAGGTGGCTGAGCCGTGTCCCCTTCCCCGCAGGGAAGCTCTCGCTGGAGGAGTTCATCAGAGGGGCCAAGAGCGACCCGTCCATCGTGCGCCTGCTGCAGTGTGACCCCAGCGGGGCCATGCAGTTCTGAGCCCCACGGACCCCCACAGCCCCCCCACCACCACCCCCGACCCTGCCGATGGTCACTGTCCCTTGCCCAGCCCCTGCGGTCCCCGCTGTGCCCCCACAGCCCCTCGTGGGATGATATTGGGGTGAGGGGAGCCCAGGGGGCAGTCCCCATCCCCGTGGGGCTCCTGCACTGGCTTCACTGGTGGGAGGATGGAGGCAGGGTCTGCCCTGAGTGAGGACAGTCCCCCTCAGCTCCGGGGCTTGGAGCAGGGGGACAGCCCAGCCTGGTGGGACAGGCTGGTGGCCAAGCCACCGCTGCATCTCCGGCAGGCGCGGGGACACGGCCCAGGGGACAAAACCCCGGTGGCTGGGGGGTCCCCAAAACCCAGCCCCACGTGGAGACACCACCACGGGCAGGGCTGGATCAGCCCCTTCCCCACGGGCAGGGCTGGGGGAGGTTCAGGGGGGGCCGTGCTTCTGGGCTTTAATACCTGCAGAATAAAGTTTGTGTCAGTGCAGTCCGTGCTGGGAAAGGGGACACGGAGCCCCTGGGGAAAGTTCCTCCCTGCAGGGTTTGGATCCAGCCCAGTTTCATCCCTCGCTGCAGCCCCAGGCAGCCCCAAGGCCACGGGATGGGCTCATGCTCCAGGAGATGTGTCCACATGCTGGGAGGCAGCTGAGTCCTGTTGTGGGGCTGTGCTGGTGCTGGAACAGGGCAGGAATGGCCAGGGCACATCCACAGGGTCATTTATCCCTCAGGCCCTGCTCAGAGCCGGGCAATTTCTCCACTGTCCAGTCTCAGCAAGGCCAGGCACTGCCCGGGGCCGGGGCTCTGCACAGGGGCTTCCTGCAGAGAGACCTGGAAGGCAGAGAGAAGGATGAGAATGGGAGCAGAGGGATGGAAGCCTAAGATCCACAAGTCACCCCTGGGCCCAGCCTGGTCTGTCCCAGCCCTGCAGCAGAGGGGTTGGAGCTGAGCCCAGGCAGCAGAAATCACCTTCATCCGGAGCGTCCCACGGCAGCAGCGGCCGAGGCGGAGCAGCTCGAGGGTGAGCAGGAGGCAGCGGATGCTGAAGAAGATCCCCATGGCCTCCAGCAGGAGGGAGATGGCCCAGAGGGACAGCGTGGAGCTCTGGGACACAGGGGGAGCATCAGCCCCCTGCTCGTCCTCCCCCTCCCCGGCACTGCCCCTCCCCAGCCCAAGGGGCACTCACGTAGACGCGGGTGGGATCGAAGGGACACTCGCGGGACACCGGGGCGAGGGCGCTGTTGGCGATGGAGCAGGGGGCCAGCAGCACCTGGCCCTGGTTGCCCAGGGTGAGCCCGATGGCCACGAGCAGCCCCAGCAGGCAGCACAGGCAGCTCAGGCTGCTGCAGGCACTCAGGGCCAGCAGCGCCCATTTCTGCAGGAGGGAGAGAAGGGGGTTAGGGGTAGGGGTAGGGTTAGGGGATGTCCCCTCCCCAGGACGGACCCAAGAGAGGGGCTGGGGGGCTGTGCAGGCTCCCTGGAAGGGCTGCACCCCCCGGGTGCTGGGAGGGGGGCTGGGGGTGCTTACGAGGGCAGCAGGGCCGGGGTAACGGGAGAGCAGCAGGGCAGAGACTCCGCAGGAGATGGTCTGCGGGGAAGCACAGGGAGGTCAGCGAGGAGCAGCCCCTGCCCCAGGGACACCGGGCCCCTTTCCCTGCTGCCTTTATCCCTGGAAGCTCATCCAGGGGGCAGCGCTTCACCTCCCACAGCCTCACCCAGTAACGAGCCCAATTTAATTCCCCAAGAAAGGCTTCTTTCGGGTGGGGAAGGAGAGAGCCAGCAGCGTCCATCCTGCATCCCATCTCCTTCCCACCCTGCAGCCCTCCCCCATCCCTCCCTCACCCCAACCCCTCCCCACGTGTCCCCCGCCCCGCTGCCGGTGGTACCAGCAGTGCAGCAATGACAGAGGCGCTGTTGGTGACGCCGTAGTGCAGGGAGGTGGCATCGCGGGCGGCGACCACGAAGCGCAGGACGGTGCCGTGGACCAGGGCGCCGGTGATGAAGTTGAGGTGCCCGACGATGAGGAGGATGAGCCCCGTTTTCATCAGCACATTTCGGCGGCTGCTGGGATCGAGGTGGCCTGAGACAAGGGGAGAGGAGGGTGTGGGGTGGCCAGCACCAAGCTGTCCCTACCTGGCACAGGAATGGGGCATTTGGGGACAGCCCCAGAGGACGTGCCCTGTGCTGGCAGGGGGGCGAGGCAGGAGGTGATGTGGAAGCCACCGGTAGCCCAGATATGCAGACCACTGGTCTAGCCAGCTCTCCTGGGACTGGAGCAAAGGTGTGGGGTCAGTGGCCATGGGGACAGGGTCCCTGTGGGGCTGGGAAGAGCTGGGGCTCCTCGGAGTGACGAGGAAGCTCTGGGAGAGCAGCTGTCCCCAAATGGCAGCTCCAGGGCTGGGTTCTGGCACCCGGCACTTCGAGGAGTGACTGTGGGGCTGTTCTCCCTCTGGAACCCACCCTCACAGAGCCATCGCCACCCAGTGCTCAGCCCAGCTCCTTCCCTGACCCCATCGAGTCCCTCGGCTCCTCTTCCTCCCTCCCTGCCTCAGTTTCCCCTGCAGGAGGGCAGAGATAGAGCCCTCCTGTTGTGATCCCCACCCAGAGCCGGACTCACCCACTTGGCACATCTTCACCGGGCCAGGATCAGCCCATCAGAGCCCCTCGATGCCCCGGGGGCCTGCCCTGCCCTCAGCCCCCGGATCCATCGGGTCTGGGTGGGACCAGGACACCGGGGCCACCCGGAGCCACCTGCCTGCTGCTCCAATTCCTGTCAGACCAGCTCCCCGGGACAAAGGGATAACTCCACCTTCTCCCGCGTGTCCCACCCCTGCCCTCCCCTTGCTGCCAAGCCAGCAGCCGTGCCGTGACATGCTGTGCCGTGCCATGCCATGCCAATTCACCATCCCACGCTTCCTCATCCCCCTCCCCATCCATCCCCACCCCTCCTGCACACCCCAAAGCTGTGGCAGCAGGCTGGGATCCAGCCAGGGATCCCCCAGGCTGAGGGTCTGGGAAGGGGCAGCCCCTGGGGGTGGGACACTGCCGGACCACAGGGCACAGACCAGCACTGCCAGGGAGTGAGGGCAGAGCAGAGGGGTCAGGGCGGGTGGTGACTTCACCAAATGGTGACTCAGAGGAGCTGGTTTGGTGGCCATCACCCTCAGGGAGCTTCCAGGGAAATTCCAGGGACTGGGATGGCAACAGGGCCTTGCTGGGGCTGTGGGGTCCAACAATTTAATTCCAGGGACAACTCTGGTTCCTAGGACTGCTCTGGGGAATGGCGCTGTCCCCAGCTTCCCACCTGAGCCACTGCTCTCAGCATCCTCAGCTCCCACACACCCAGAAGTGCTGGAAATTTGCCCTTTTTTCCCATTCTTCCCCTCCTTGCACCTGTACCCAGCCTTGCTGCACAGGGAGAGGGAGAAATCTCTCCCCTTCCCAAGCCTTTGGGAACAGCATTCACGTGGGCAAAGGCAGCTGGAAGATTTTCCTGCAGCTTTGGAAAGGATGAGCTGGATTCAGGTCGAATGACAACCAGAGTCTTTATTCCAAGAGTCCCTTAGGATGGTTGCAGACATACAGACACACGTACATATTTACACTCTTACACACCTCACAGAGTTTGAACCAATAAATTAAAACAAAAAGAGGGCGGTGGGGAATTTATTCTTTGTTTCCTTTCCTTTTTTTTTTTTGTTGTTTCTTTTTTTTTTTTCTGTCACGTAAGAAACAGCAACTCCCCGAGGCGAGGCTGGGGGGAGCCAGCTGGAGGATGGCAAACAGAAGCCAACAGGGACACAACCCTGGCCCAGAAGCTGCAGTGACAAGGGAGCGTGCTCAGGTCACACTCTGGCTTCGATGCATTCCAGCTGGACCATCTCATCCAGCCGGCAGCCCTCGGCTTGGGCACAGTGGCTCAGGTGGGCACTTGGGCTCTGGGCACCTCTTGCCCTGGGGGTGTGTGGGCAGCCTGCTGCAGTCTGACAGTGGGGGGACTCGCACTCGTCCGAGGTAATGTCCGGCACGTCGTCCGACTGGCTGTCCGAGCTCTCCAGGTCGCTGCGGATGCTCTCGGGCTGGGCCAGGGTGATGTCCCACGTCTGGCTGGCAATGCAGTCCTTTTGCTCACAGCTTTGGTGCTTGCACGTCTGCTCCTGCTTGTCGTCCTCCTCCTCTTCCTCCTCCTCCTCCTCCTCTTCCTCGTTCTCTGCCATCTGGGTGTGGACGTGCAGGGAGTCCTCTGTGCTGCTGCCGCTGGTCAGCTGGTAGTGACTGGGTTTGGCTTCGATGTCCACCTGGATCTCCATGTTATTGCACTCCCTGCAGGAACAACCACCCTCACGTTACTGGCAGCAGTTACTGGGTTCAACTGGGCTGTACTGGGAGCATCACACCTCCCAGACACGAGCAAGATGCTGCTCAGCACCCCACAACACACTGCTCTCCTTGAATCCTCCTAAGAGAGCCAAGATCACCCCCAGGCTGAGCCAGGGGCTGAGCTGGGAAAGCTCCAGAGTCCCCTCAAACTGCCAGCACAGCCCCTGAGGGTGCTGGGCTGCAGATCCCCTCCCCAGCCTGCCCCCCACACATGGAGGCTGCTCCCAAACTGTCCCCAGCCCTCCTGCCACGCTAGGAGAAGGACGGATCCCTGGTGCAAACACAGCCATCCCACCACCCACAGCAGCGCTCACAGAGCGTGCATTTTCCCAGGACGGCCTCCACCAACGCTCCTCTCAGCACTCCACGTCCTCCTACCTGTCCTGGGGGTTGTAGGAGCTGATGATGGAACCAGCCATGGCTCGGGTGCTGGCGTTGTCACTGATGGCCCCCAGACTGACCGAGTCTTTGGGGTAAATCTCCTTCTGGACATCTGCCTGGACTTCCAGCCTGCAGGAAAGAAGAGGGTTCCTCAGAAACGCTTCAGGTGCTTTAGGAGCACCAACCCATCCCTGCTCCTCACGGGAATGCAAGAATCCCTGTGAGCTGGCCCGGTTTGGTGTGACAGGAGTTTAACCCCAGTGGTTGCTCTCATTTAGTCTCGTTTTTGTCTCCATTTAGGCAAATCCATTCCGTTTTCCATGACGAAGGTAAAGCCGTGTTTACACCCATGACTCACACGATTCCTGCAAAGAGCTGATTTCCATGGATCTCGCACAGAGCCGTGATTACATCCTGGCTGCCACATCAACACGTGGCTCTAATTACCCAGCAAACTGACTCACAGGCAAGTTAGGAGGAAAACTGTGGTGTAACCTCCTGACTTGGAGAGCCATGACCCTGCTTGCAGAACAGGAAGCATCAAAGCCTCCAGGCTGGGATAACAGGGCTGGAATAGCTTTAAGCAGGGCAGGCAGGAGCTCTGTGCTGTTCCCAATTAAGATGAAGCATCAGCTCTGTGGTCTCAAGGAGCTCAGTAGGGATCTGTCCTCCTTGAAAGAACTAGACTGGCACAGACTCCAGAAACAGAATCATGGAATGGCTTGGGTTGGAAAGGACCTTAAAGGTCATCCAGTTCCAACCTCCTGCCACGGGCAGGGACACCTTCTCCTAGACCAGGCTGCTCAGAGCCCCATCCAACCTGGTCCTGGAACATCTCCAAGGATGGGGACCCCACAACCTCTCTGGGCAAGCTGTGCCAGTGTCTCCCCACCTTGTGTGGCTCTGGGTTCCAGATCATCCTAGGTGATCTCCTAGACCCGGTTATTCTACAACAAACCAAGGCACAAAACCACCGTGACACAACCCCCTAGATCAAAGCAGCTTCACTCACACTCTGGGAAGCTCCCCAAAACAAACCCACTCAACCCACACAGGCCTTGGGATCCCCTCTGCTTTTCCCACAGTCCAGTTACCTGCTGTACTTCCCCTTGCTCCCCGAGAGGACCCCCCCGCTCAGGGTGCCCCCGGACAGGGCAGCGAAGCTGGCAGTCTCGCTGTAGTTGCCCTGGATGACACTGAGCCCATCTGTGGGGCTGCCACTGGTGCTCAGCACACTGGTCAGCCCCTCAATGCTGCTCTCTCCAATGCTGGGGTTCTTCAGGGCTCTCCAGGCATCGGCCACTGCAGGGAAGGAGAGCACAGGGGTTGGAATCGGCAGTGGGAGCGCTCGGCTGCGACATCTCGTCTCAGGTTTGGGAGGCATCAGGACCCCAAAGCATTTCATTACAAGAGGCAAAAACAAGAGCATTTTGCTTCACCCCCTTCCCATCACCAGTTTTTTACCTGTGATGGGTCCATCATCTTCATCAAACTCGATTTTCACCCCCTTTCCGTTGGCTGTGCTGACCCCACAGCCACCACCCCGGCACAGCGAGATGGGCACGACCCCATAGACGTAGGCCAGCATGATGGGGACCCCAATTCCTGGAGAGGAGGATGAGCTGGGTTAAGAGGAGCTTAAAGATGTGTTGGGCAGACAGAAAATATTTTTTAGGGACTCTCTCAGTCATGTTTTTGTCACTTTTAAAGGTTCCAATTCACAGTTATGCAGTCAGACAGCAGAGGAGCCCTGTGGGCTGAGTGGGGGAACCCCAAGAGCACTGAACCCCCAAGGCATCAGCCACCAAAGCATGACAGGAGACAGCTCTGTGTGACAAGGGACTCCAGGATGGGCTGTGGCACAGCCAACTGGTGCTGCAGACAAGCCTTGTGCTGGCTGTGGGCCAGCTCGAGCACACCAGGATGAGAGACAGCATTGTGCCCAAACCCACACAGAGCTGCACTCTGCAAATTGCCCTTTGGCCACCCCCATGGCACAGGGCTGGGCTACCCACTTGTCTCAGTGGCTACTGGGCCAGCAGAAGGGACAGGGCTGAGCCCACTTACCAACACTGACAGCAGCAATGACTGGGGAGGCAATGACAGACAAGGTGACCCCACCAGTAATGGCCAAGTTCCTCTTGTGCTTGGAGGTTTTCTTCCCCTCATACCTGCTGTGGATCTGATGGAAGAAAATGCAGCAGGTGAGAACAGCAGACACCCAGGGGACATTAAGAAGTGATTTTACAGTCTTGCCAGCTGCATGAGCCCTTGAAGAACCTCATTTTGAGCACAGATCTCTTCACAGAGCAGACCTAGCAGGAGGGTGTGTGTTGAAGAAAAAGAAGCAACCACAAGTACAGGGCTGATGGGCTCAAAAGGGATTCCTTGGGTGCTCCTGGGTCAAAGCAGAGGCACAAAAGAAATGCAAAATGCATTTGGGAGGACTTGAGCCTGAAGGGCTACCAGGGCTATCAGCCACCACCTTCCCCCTGCCCACACAAAGCCCAGGAGATAAGAGAAGCTTTAGAAGAGAAAACTGAATTTGGGTTCTATGACAAGATCCACCCTTTCTATCAGCTCTAAATTTCTGGTCAGGACAGAGAACACCCCAAAAAACCCTTCTGCCCCCACACTCACCTTCCTCCCAACGTACACAGGGATGCCAATGACCATGGCAGGAATGGCAATGCCAGCAATGAGGGAAATGCCCACAGGAGCTCCAATCAACGTGCCCAGCTGCCAGAGAATCTTCTTTTTACGACTCCATGGCTTTTTGCCCCAGAATGTACAGCCAGAGGGGCTTCATGGAAGGGGAAAAAATGGCATTAGCACTCCAGCAATTCCTATAAGCTCCTGAGAATCCCAAGTTCAACTTGCACACGAATAAAACCCAAAATTTAGGAAGCAGGTAGACAATACAAATAAGTTTTCTGTCTTTTTTTTCCCCTCAAAAGGTGAATATCACACTATTGGGCCTATGTTTAATACTCAGTACACCAAGAGGTCTCAAAAGTAATTGTATCAGGAGCTTTGTTTGGTGTGGGAAGAGCATCTGAATGCTGTAGAGTGGGAACAGATTTCATCTCTTTGGGTCAGAAACAATAAAATTTCGCTGAAGCAGGAGGGTGAAAGTCCAACAGGGGAAGTGAACTCCTCCACACAGCCTGAGAGAGGCACGTGCTGCTGGCCTGCTCACCTGAGGTAATGCAGATCTGAGATCTCCTTCATGCAGAGCCAGCAGAACTCGCAGCCACACACGGCACACGTCATGTGGTTGCAGCTGCCATCGTTCATCTTGATGATGTAAGCACTGCAGCGTGGGCACGGCTTGATGTCATCAGCTGAGGGGAGGAAACAGGGGATTCAGATGGGATCTCTGCTGTGAGAGTGAGCAGTCAACCAGGGGATTCTCATTAAGGACTGAAATCTTTATTTTCTCTGCAGCAGAGCACCTTTGCTGCTCGCAGGGGGCGGCGTGTCTTTAATTTATCTCAGAGAAGATAATTGTAATGTGACAGACCCCACCAACAGCAGGGACTGGCAACAACAGCCACTTTAAAAAGCTGGTTCTAATCTTGAATGGGATGTATTCCAGAATTCATGCTTAAACACAGGGAACAAGTCATACCTGCCCAGCACAACGAGCCATTACTGAATTGCTCCACGGAGGTGATTCATGGGCCAAGAACAACACAACAACTGGGAGAACAGGCACTGGAGAAACCCCAAACCTGGCTTTTAGGGGACATGGGGCTGCAGCCACACACAGCTGCAGAGGCTGCCCAGGCCCCAGCGTGCTGCTGGCAGAGCAGGATAAGGGGCTTTCATCCCTTCCCTAATTCAGGCATCATCTGATCGTGGTTATGCAATGGCTGTGCCGTGGTTCGGGGCTCTGCTGGCCCCTGCAAAGCTCAGCAAGATGAAATCCAGCTGTAAGCCCGGCTCACACCTTATTAATCACCAGGCTGGATCCAGCACGGCGGGGTGGGGAGAAACCACTGTCTCAAAAACCTCCCTTCCCGTGGCTAAGAAGTGCCCTTCCTGGCAGGGATCTCCCTAACAGGATAGAAAAACTGGGTTTTTCTGCTGGCTGGGGCAGGATCTATGCTGTCCATTCTTAGGGTTCTCTAAACTGGGCCATGTTGGACCTCAGCACACCACTAAGCCACCTCAGAACCACCCACGACAGCTCCACACTGAGTGAATTAATATTTAAACTCCTCACACAGAAGGAAAAACAGGGTATTTTGTTTGGGGGTAGGGCAGGGCTTTAAAAAAATGGCCTCACTGCCCACTTCCAGAGTCAATACAGTTATTCTTAAGGAACACAAACTCAGCAGACACAGCAGCTCCTACCAGGCAGCGGAGGAGTTCTGTGGGTTGGCATTTTTTTGGTACCTGCCATTACCAAGACCTAACAGTGCACAGAGCAGAGCTCCCCACACTCAGCCGGCCATGAAAGCTGCTCTTCACGACCAGGCAACTTTGAAGCTGCAACAGTAAAAAAGTGACTGCTTGTTCAGGGTTTAGATCAGCAAAAAGGCAAGAACATCCAAGATCAAAAGAGCCACAAGCAGAGCTGGGGAGGATGAGGGGAGTTGCCGTGACACAAAAGGACCCAAAGCACATCATCACCTACTGATCTCTTTGGTGCTGCTGGAAGAGATCAGATGTGTTCTAACACACAGGAGGAGGAGGGGAAATGACTCTTGAGTTTCAAAGCTGCAGGAGACACTCAGGCTTTGAGGGGAGGAGGTTTGCACAGACCTGCAGCTTCCTCATCACACACACACACACAGAGCCAAGCAACCAAAAAATCAGGGTGTGACTCTTGGGGCTGTCCTGTGCAGGGCGAGGAGTTAGCCTAGCGGGTCTCTCTGAACTTGGGATATTTTGTGAAAAATGGGTAAATCCATACCCGGCCCGGACTCCTGTCCGTAGCTGAGGCCCGACGTGTGCTTGGTCCGTACCCGCAGGGTCTGTGCCCGCTGCTGCCGGGCCATGTCGCAGGTTTGGTTGGGGTGCCATATCTGCTTGCAGTGGTAGCAGAACTCTGTCTGGCAGCCGTCCCTCTCGCAGGTCAGCTTGGGGCAGCTGGCACAGCCGTAGGCGATCACCGCGTACCTGCGGGCAGGAATTAAAACACAGAGTTACCAGGTGAGAGCCCTTTCATTCAGACACCCGGAGCCACCAGCCCACCTCCCCCCTCTCATTCCTGATCACTGCTACAGCAGCCTCCACACCAGACACATTCCTGCGCTCTGCAGGGCCTGAAATTAAGCAGTGCTAATTGGGTTATTCAGGGCAGGGACCTTTCATGCAGGCAGCTTGAGATGCTGAGTTGTTCTCTCCTCAGTAACTGCTGGCAGTTCTCACTGGCAACTCACACAGGGCAGATTTGTCTGGCCCAGTGTGCCCAGCTAACTCCTTGCTGTTTCCTCCCAGGATGGGCTCTGGCTGCTCTTTCCAGGCACACACATCCCTCATTTCCTTAGGACAGACCTATGGGTGGATGCTGCATGGTCCAGAGGAGTCTAGGAAAGCTGAGCTTGTCCTCAGCACTTCTATCAACTGAATGATTCTAAAAAAAGTGGAACAGTTCTCTACGTAGCTAAGTCAACAAGCACTCTCTTGAGGATCTCTTCAGAGCTTTCTTTTCCAAAGAGTGGTGAAGAACAATGCCCTGCCTTTGGAACAAGCCAAAATTGGAGCAAAATAATCAACTGTGCAAGACAGAGAGGCCAAGCTCAACCAGCTCACTGTGACAGTAGTGTGACACACCCAGAAGGAAGTGTCCCGTGTACACAGAAGCCTAAGCAGCATCACCAAGCAGTGCTGCAGAAATCTGACTGACAGTCACTAAGGATGAGGCTGTTTCCATTGGCAGGGGCTGACATGAGCAATCCCAGAAGTGCCTTCCCAGTCCTGCAACACCCATATGGCAAAAAGGGTATTTTTGTTAGTGGTCAGAAGAGAATAACTCCTATTTAAGGTTTCATATTTAGAGCTTGTGTGGCTCGAGTTGTATTTGCCTCTTCTTCTCTGAGGCAGCAGCGTGAGAACCACTGAATGTGTCATACCACAATGATTCACATCCCGTGGGAGTTTGAGCAACTTCATCCTGCCAGGCTACGACAGCATCGCCAAAGAAACAACATCTGAGGGCTGGCAGGCACGACTGCAGCTCTACCTGTGCATCCACACACCTGCACCTGAGCCCAGCAGGAGGAGAGATGGGAAAAACCCATCCCTGGAAGTATCCCAGCCCATGAGTGGATGAATTTTAAGGTCCTTTTCACCAAACCACTCTGTTCCCATATGATAATTCTGTGATGCAAATGGCCCAGGGGGTTGGGAGGGATGAATTTGATTCCTGTGCACCCTTGTCTAAGGAATATTGCACTAAATTTCCTTACCCTGCCACTACCCCCCGGCCTGCCCTTGACAAAACAGAAAGGAAAAGCTTCGTCTGCCCAGCTGTGTTGTGACACTGCTATTTCAAACCATAACAGCAGCCTAGGAGAGCACAGTGTAATATATTAAGCACACTCTAAATTAACTCCTCGCTCAAAACGTTGGGTTTTTTTAAACACTCAAGAAATTAAAATCATCAGCATTTATATTTTATTGCTGGAGCTGAAATGAGAAATATCATGCACGAGCCCACAGCTGTGGGGAAAGAAGCTCCAGGACTGTCTAGTGGGGAAAGAAATAACACATCTCCACGGCAAGGTCAACTAGAAAGTGGGTTTTGAAGTGAAATGCTGAGGAATAGTCATGGCAGGACTGGGATGGACAGTGGTTCTCCTCTTCCACTGACCTCTGACATATTGCTGGCTTAAATGGCCATTTTCAGGCTCCATCCCTTGAGATAAGAAGAGAAACTGAGCTCTCCTCCCTGAGTTTTCCCCAGAAAGAATGTGAGTGTCTTCCTGAGACCCCAGGAATGGCACAGCTCTGCTTCCAGCCCCCTCCTCGGATGGCCGTGAGTTTCCTCCATCCCTCCTCCTGCCCATTCACGGATCTCAGCCCACACACCTCCGTTTTCTTCAAAGGTTCTGTTTTTCTCCCAAGCTTTTGGAAAGGCTGCAGTGTGACAAACACTAGACAGCGATACCACCTGACTGTAGCAAAGGAAAAAAAAAAAACAAAAACAACAACAACAAAAAAAAAACCAAACCCGGAGCTGCAAACACAGAAAATGATTTGTTTTGCGATTGATGGTGCATCAATTGACCAGGGTTTCCATGGCAACACGCACCGGTGTCGAGTTGTTCTCCTCCTCCTCCCCCCGGGCAGCACAGCCAGGCTCTTTCATTTAGGAAACGCTGCGAGGAAGGCACAGGATGTTTTTAGGGACCTGTCGCAGCCCCTTGATGCCGTCACCTCGGTGGGGGTGACCACCGAATGCCACCCCAGCCCTCGTGGGGTACCTCGGTGGCACTGGTAGTGATACAACTTGCAGCATTTTTGTTGTAATTTCACGGAGGGGTTTTGTTCGCCTGTGCCCAGGGGGAGGGGAATTGAAGTTTCTCTTCAAAAGCCCGGGTGAGCTGAACATCAACAGATTGGGAGGAGCCAGAAGAAACAGAGGAAATAAACAGACATCGACAAACATCACCCCCTGGTGAGGCTGGAGACACCTGGTCTGGGAAAAGATCGATAAGAGAACCAAAGAATGAGGGCCGAATTAGCATCGAGGGGATCGATAACCAATAGGAGATCGAATCATTGTGTAATTTAAGACCAAGGAATGTGAAATTTCTTTGAGGTTTTTAATGTATAAATATGTGAAAAGTCTGGTAAAGAACCAGGTGGGATGAAAGGATTTTCACTGCACCAGCCAGGCATGTGTGGATGAAATGATTTCTGTTGCACATCTCGGCCAGAATAAAGGAATGCCTCGATTCTCTGACACTGAAGTGACGTTGCTGGCGAGTTTCAGTTCGGGTGACAGTGGTGGGTGACATTCAGTGCCAAACATCACTCTGCCGTGCCCCCAGCCCTGCGCTCTGTTCTACTCCGGCACTACTACAGCGGGGAAAGCCCGCTGTAAATAATTCATACCCTGATTTTACATAAGCACAGCCACACAAGCTCTGCTGGGAAGAATGAATAGGGTGATTAATTCCTCTCCCTGCCGGAGGGCTGATTCCAACAGCCTTTGTTCGAGCGCTACAGACACACCAGCAGCGCCGGTCCACTAGAGCTGTCTCCAACATCTCCAACAGCCCCGGGCTCGCTTCTTGCTCTTCTGGGCAGCTGGGAGGAGGATGCCAGCATGTCGCCTGGCTCATCCTGCTCGCCGACTAACCAGGGAGGAGGCTTTCGCTCGGAGAAAGAGCCGTGTGTGACACCAGCCTGCCCAAGCCCCCCCAGAGGAAGGGATCAGGCTCCAAGCTGCCTTGCTGTCACAGAGGCAACGCCCTCCGGGGAGGCTGGCTCCTTCCAACCAGCCAGCCCAGGTGACGCCGCTGCTTGTACACCTTATCCTGGGCACAGATAACACCACAACAGGCAAGGAGCTGACATTCGGTGAGCAGGAACCGGATTTTCTCCAGCCGGTTACCAGCAGAGGCATTCCCTCCGTGGCTGCTCTATCTACTTGATCTTATCCCCAGCAGCTGCTGAAATATCGAGATCTTGCACTTGATTTGGCTTCAGAAAGGAACAAAGGTGTTGTTTGCTGTTAACTTCACCCTCTGAAGGAACAAGCCCTTATACAGGATGCTCAAGAGGCCGTGAAATGGGTAACCTGAGCCAGGTTCACTGATTTGCATAGGATGCCTATTACAAGGCTCAGATTAAATCTTCACAATCCTCCCACCACCTTTTCCATTCCGACTACTAGGTCAGACTTTCCTTTCATGTTCTTGCTACCCAGAATTGCCATCCAAGCTGAGTTGTAGCTCAACTTGACAGCACTTCTCTTAAGTTCCCCGACCAAGCCCTTTTCCAGGCAGCTTTGGGTCACACCCAAAACAGAAACCTAACAGAGCTCGTTTAAAAGAAAAAGGAAGAGAAAATGAAAGCAACACGTTCATCACTACACAGTCATCAGGCTTGGCTGGGCTGACTTCTGGACAGACATTTCCTCACTTGGGCATCGGACAGTGAGTCAACATCACTCCTCTCTGCTGTGTATTCATGTCCTCACTGGGAAAAAGTGACTGGTTACAGTCCCTTCTTCCCCACTACTGGAGGCTGCAGCGTTGTCCCCATGCACTGTCCCCAGGACTGGCAGTGAAACACACAGCTGGGAAAATCCACACTTAACCATTTGTGCAGAAAAAAAAGGTTTCTGTTATATTAGGGAAGCAATGGCTCTGCTAAAACCCCCTTCAAGTCATATCACTCCTGCCCGATTTGTCTGTGTTTTCATAATCCCCAAGGTCAAATCCTGGAGCTCTTGAGGGATAATGGGGATAGATGGAATTTTGGTACCCAAGGCCTATCAGCTGTCCTGAAGAGACTGCAGACAAGCAAAGAACCCCTGCAGCGAGGGCTCCCCAAGGGACACAGCAGGACCAGAAGTGTACCAGCAGCAGCACCCTACCGAGGGTGAGCCACCCCTCCCTGTGCTGTCCTGGGACCCACGTGGGCACGGGCAGGACAGTGAGTCCCAAGGGCATCCCAGCTGGGATGCCATCCGCAGGACCTGCTGGGGATAGGCAGCAACCCGCAGCGGGTTCCACTTCACCCAGCTATCCCAGCACGTGTAGGGGACAGGCAGCATCCCTCCAGGGCGGGGGTCTACCTTCCCCAGGACGCCCCAGGACAGACAGATGGGGCAGCACCCTAAGGAGACAGCAGATTTCCCCTGCCAAGCTGTCCCACGATGGAAAGGACAGAAGTCTCCCCCTCCACACGGTGTCCCAGGATGGAGGGGACAGCGGTTCCCCACTCCCCAAGGGCTCCCAGCGTGGAGAGACCAGCAGGTTCCCCGCTGCTCGGGCTGTCCCAGCACGGAGTGGCAGCATCCCACCGCCACCCCTTGTCCCCCGCAGCACTCACCCGCAGTCGGGGGCCGGACACCAGCGGCAGTCGGGGTCGGCGGCCAGGCAGCGGCGCAGCATGAACTCCTCGTACTTGGCGACGAGGTGCGGGGAGTCGCGGAGCAGGCGGCGGATGTCGGCGGGGTTGAGGCGCTCGCTGCACTCGGGGCAGCAGATGTTGACGCGGGACTCGGTGATCTCGATGCGCAGGTACTGCCGCAGGCAGGCCCCGCACGACCGGTGCGGGCACGACAGCAGCCGCGGCGCGTTCTCCGCCGGCTGCCGCACCAGGCACAGCGGGCACTCCAGCTCCTCCTCGCCCTCCGGGACCACCGGAGCCTCCTCGGGGGGCGGCGGCGGCGGCGGGGGTGGTGGCGGGGCCGGCGGGGCGGCGGGGGGCGGCGGCGGGGCGGCCGGGGGCGGCTCGGCCTTGGCGCGGCGGCGGCCGCCCGCGGCGGAGGCGGCGGCGGCGGAGAAGACGCTCTGGAACGAGAGGCGGCGGCGGCGGCCGGGCTTGGGGCACTTGGCGGCGGCCGAGTGGATGGATGAGGAGCGCGGCGACTCGGAGTCCCGCTCGGAGCCCATGGCGGCGAGGTTAGCTCGGCGGTATCACCGGCGGCGGGGTCCGAGGTGGAGGCAGCGGATCAGTCCGGGGGCTCCGGGCGCCGCGTCCCGCCGGGCGCTGCCTCGGCCGCGCTGTAACGAAAGCGGCGCCGGGGCCGGGTGAGTGCGGCCCCGCCTCGTCCCGCCCCGCACCGGGCGCGGCCGCCGCCGCCATTTCGGTTGTGGGCACCGCCCCCGGGCAGTCCCGGAGCCTGCGGTGCCCGTCCGTGTACCCGTCCCGCGGCTGCGGTGCCTGTAAGTGGCTCTGAAGCATCTCAGCGAGCTGAGCCTCCGCTCTGCTTCTGGGCTCCCCTCAGCCCCTCCATCTCCCCTCAGCGCCATTGCTCCCCTCAGCCCCTCCATCTCCCCTCAGCGCCATTGCTCCCCTCAGCCCCTCCATCTCCCGTCAGTGCCATTGCTCCCCTCAGCCACTCCATCTCCCCTCAGCGCCATTGCTCCCCTCAGCCCCTCCATCTCCCCTCAGCGCCATTGCTCCCCTCAGCCTCTCCATCTCCCCTCAGTGACACTGCTCCCCTCAGCCCCTCCATCTCCCCTCAGCACCATTGCTCCCCTCAGCCCCTGGCTCCCTTCAGTGCCATTGATCCTCTCAGCCCCTCCTCCCCTCAGCACCATTGCTCCCTTTAGTGCCTTCATCTGCCCTCAGCGCCATTGCTCCCCTCAGTGCCATTGTTCCCTTCAGTGCCTCCATCTCCCCTCAGCACCATTGCTCCCTTTAGTGCCTCCATCTGCCCTCAGCGCCATTGCTCCCTCAGCGCCATTGCTCCCTTTAGTGCCTCCATCTGCCCTCAGCACCATTGCTCCCCTCAGTGCCTGACTCTCCTCAGCCTCCTGGTTCTGTCAGCACCCCCGGTTCCCCTCAGTGCCTCCATGTCTCCCTTCAGCTCCCCATTTCCCCTCAGCGCCCTGGCTCCTTGTAACACCCGGCTCCCCTCAGTTCCTGGGTCCCCTCAGCACTCTCATTTTCCCCTCAGAACCCTGATTCCCTCAATGTTTGGACAACACTCTCAGGCACATGGTGGCATTCATGGGGTGTCCTGCATAAGGCCAGTAGTTGGACTCGATGATTCTGATGGGTTCTTTCCGACTTGGCTTATTCTATGATTCTCCTTTCAGCTCTACATCTTCTCCTCAACATCCCTTACTCAGCACTGCCATGGCTGCCTCACCCAGGGCTTGGAATGGGGGAAATATTTTGGCTGGATTGTGCAGAAAAAAAAGGTTCCTATTTATAAAAACCCTGGGGCAGTTTGCTTTTTAACATCTCTCGTTGGAGAGGGGTGTTATAACCTCAGGAGCCCCCTCTAAATCCATCCATCCCAGTGGACCACCTTGTCCCCCGCTGTGTGTCCCTCCTTGATAACATTTCTGAGGATCATGTAAAAATTTACTCAGCTTGGAACTCCTCCCCGAGTGCCAGGTTTAGAGGAACTGAAACTACAACCCACATTCTCACTGCACTCATGCAGAAAGTTAAAAGCCTTCGTTTCCTTCCAGGGTTCCCCCATGCCCAGAGGGGTCTGCCAGCCTCACATCCCATCCAAAGCCAGATAAACTAAAAGGAAGGATGCTGCTTCTTATTATGCAGGGGAGGTGAAGCAGAAAGATCTGCTGTGTCTACGAAGAGCCTCTTAAATCAGCACAGAAGGAGCTGCCTTGCCTTAGACTGTCAGCTCTGACTGGACAGACTGTGGTTATTCATGTGACAAGTGTGGCTCCATCACTGTCTCCCAGCTATCACCATTCCTGAAATCATCTCCCTCAGCAAAGCCTGTTTGCTTGATTATTATTACCGAGATCCTTCTGAGAGCTGGGATGGGAACAAGGAACCAGGATTTCGGTGCTGGTGCTGCTGGATTGCTGTAGGCAAAGACCCCAGATCAGGGATAATGATGACACTTCCCTGTCTGATGGGCGAATGAAGGCACAGAAGGAGTAAATCACCTGCACAAATGAAGCATCCTCCTCTCCTAAATGCCCTGCAGCAATCCTGCTTTTTCCTGTGCTCCCTTCTCCCTAATTCTGTGCCTGCCATACACCCTCCCTTACTACTTATCCCAAGACGTCTGCTACACCCAAGTCCTTCCCCAGAGATTGCATTCCCCAGACATTTGTCAGCTCTTCACATTCCTGCCACAGCACACAGGGCTTTGGACCAGCTGGAAGTTTTGGACCACACTTAGGTTTGGCCTCAGAGTGGTAAATTCCTGCCTGGGATCAAAAAAAACTGTTAATTAGCAAGTTAATTTGGCAAGGGCCAAACAGCTCTGCTCCAAGAGAAACAGGGATGCTTCCAGGTGTCTGTGGAGCACATTTTCCCTGAACAGTGAGTTGCTGAGCTGTGGTCCTTGGGCAGGCATGAAGATTTCCCTGATACTTTGTGGTATGGAGCTCCCAGAGGAAAATGACCCTTTTCCTTGGGAAAGGAGGGCCAGATGAAGAAGGGAGAGATGTTATATTGGTGTAAAACGAGATTATATTGAAAATAACTACTTCTGTCTTGAGACAAGCCAGGTATGAGGCATCTTCAAATGGCTGTCGCTGCCCATCTGTAGCAGAGACTGTCTTGCTTTGATGATTTCACTAGAAAAATCACACTCTTGACTGAAATAGAGAAACCTCAACAGGAGTTGTGTGGGACGGATCTCCCAGACAGCGCTCTGCCAGCTCAGCCCTACGTCCTCTGCAGCGCAGAAGCAGACTCTAACTAATTGTGGGAAGGTTTCAGCTCAAAAGCTAATGTGAGACAGGCCTGAATTACCAGTAGTGCAGACACAGAGAGACAGAGAGCAAAACCATCTGGAGCTCCTGGGAAAGGATGGGCTGATGGGGCAGAAATGACTCTTCACTGCCTTATATGAGGAATCACGATACCAGCAAGGCTGGGGGAGGCCAGGGTAAATCCAAGTGACTTCAGAGCCATCTTCCCTCCTCCCAAGCTGTGCAGAGCTCTTGCCAGTGGTTATACATTTGAGGGAACTCAGTGCTTTTATGGAGCTGTGAGACAGATTTCCAACTGTCCGGACCCCGCTGTGGTCCAGACATCCCAGCTACTTAAGAACAAGTTCTCTATGGCTGAGGTGTTTTTCCATGGTGAGTTTCCACAGTCCTTGCCAGGAGCAAAGGCTCCTGCTCAGTGTGTTCCTGACTAGCAGTTTGAACTCGGTAGTTTGTTTTGATTCAAAAAAAAAAAACAACAAAAAAAAAAACCAAAACAACCACTCCAAGACAAACAGCCAGGAACTGGAAGCAGAGGGCAGGAAAGCAAGCTGCCAGGGAGGAAAGAGGCTGATTGGGAAGTCACCGGATTGGGAGTGAGATCAGATCAGCCCCTCCCAGGAGCTGCGGGGAAGCTGCCTGACCGTTAAACTGGGGGATATTTGAAAAGATAAACCCAAACCAAACAAAAAAGATACAGAAGGCGGGGGCGTGGAGGGGGATTCAAACGCTGCAGCGAATCATTCTGCAAATCCCAGCTCCAATAGGCAAATTTGCTTTTGCTTACGCTGGCAGAAAGCTGGAAGATTGCTGACTTCCGACCCCGCTGGATTTGGCACAGGCGACTTTTAAAGCTGCCTGAAAGCGCTGTATCCCCTAGGAAGGCTTTGTCCAGGGAGAAGGATTTGTCCAGACACCGGTTGGAGCCACCCCACACTGCCCAGTGCCGTTCCCAGCCTGGATGGAGCCACTGGGGGAGGCTGAGCTGGGCTGGACCTGCTTTTGGGAGGTATTTCTCTTTCCTGAGAAATACTCTCGTCACCCACACCCCAAAAACCCCCTGCAAAGCAGAGTGACAGCTCCCTCACTGTCGAGGAGGAAGCGCCTCTGGTGATGTAATGAAAATTCCCCTTGGTAATTCAGAGAGTGAAAGCAGAGGCTGGGCTGCTGGGAAGGGATTGTGAAAGTCAGACTGCATGGAGGAACTGGGGTGTGCCTGGCCGGGAATATTGCTGCGGTGGGACACGCAGGAGGCACGTTGGTTTGGGTTTGCAGCCGATGAAATTGAAATTCCAGCTCCTACCACATCCCTTTTGCCCACCTTTCCCCCCCTTCCTGGTGACCCAAATATCACAGGTATGGGAAATACCTGCCTGGTGCTCTTCTCCCTTGGGCTGCAGGACACAGGGGGTGTTGAATCAGCTATTTCAGGACACACAAAGATCCAATCTGCCTTAAACCTCTGGAATGCAGGCACTGATGTGTGAACCCCTCCCTAGCACTGACTCTTTTCTCTGAGAAGTCTGTGGGTCTCCTCAGGGTTTCTCCCACTTTTCCCAGGCAAGGATGGGGGGGGTTATTCAAGGGGGACAGGCTGCATTGCAGAGCAGATGGAGTTTAGAGAAAACCCAGCTCGTGTTGCTGCTTGCTGATGAAATGCGGGAAGGAGGGAAGCAGCTTTACACCAGGAATTCTTCCTTGTTTTTGCACAGGGACACTCGAGAATGACTCAGCTCTGGTTTTGCTGGGCAGGCTGAGACCTTTGGCCTTATTAAGGTGGGACAGCCAGGGCTGTTAAAGGGATCCAGGTGCCTCATGATGCCAAAATACAGATGGCAGTTTCAGGGGTCTCTCTGCTGAGGACCCACCTGAGATGTGCTGCACTCACGGCATCTGGAGGAAGATGAGAGGGAAGACAGATTTAAGTAGCACAGAGGTAGTTTTAAACCTCTCAGAAGTGCAGTGTGAGGTGTCCCCCCAGCTCCCTGCCCTGGAGAGTTGTGCCAGGGGCACGTGGGCTTCCCTGCTCCTCTTTTAGGGGTCCCAGCTCCAGAGCAGGGATGTCAATCTCAGCTTGCCCGAGGCATTCGGCCAGGCTTAACCCCGAGAGCCCGGAGCTGTGCAGCGAGGGACGCTGAACGTTCAGGGGGAGCAGCTGTGATTGCAAGAACTGAAGCTCATCGGGGTCATTTTCTGCCAGGGCCCCGGGGAAGCACTGGGTCGTAGTGACATGCACTGTGATCGTTTGTCAGATGGAGATGTCATTAACGGCCGCTCATGTCTCTCTAGGGAAGACACCCGTGGCTGGGGAGGGCTCTCCCCAGTGTGCACATCTCTGCCTCTATCCAGTTAGTTCGTGTTCTGTTTGCCTCTCCTGGTCCCCTGAGATGTGTTCAGGGAAGGAAGGAGATGATTGTGCTTGACTCCTCTTTTCTGTGCTGGACTTAACAAGGATTGACATTCTTCTAAATGAAGAGGAAGAGGCAGGAGATGGGAACCTTGGGATCAGAAATGCAAGGCTCTTCCAAGAGGATTTGTTCTGGTTTAGTCTGTGGTTACACCTCCTCTCCCCTCCATCTCCCCATCCCACTCTGCTCCCTCCTAACACCCACACGCACGGCAATCTTCCACTCCCTGCTGTGACTTTCTGGGGAAGAGGCTGTCATGTGAAATCCTGGGAGAGAGTTACCACATGGAGCTCTCTGAAAGCATCAGAACAGGCCGGCAGCCTGAGGAGGAACGCTGTGCTCCCCCTCCCCGAAATCCTGGGCGCTCCTCTCATGGATGGGAGGTGGGGGGAGCGGGGAATCATCTTGGAAGCTTGGGAGCCGCCTACACACATGGCAAGTCTTGTCAGCAGCTGATAAAAGAGGTGGGAGGTGGGGAGATTTCGAGGGGGAAGAATGTGGAGGCTCTCGTGCCCACGTAGCTCTCCCACCCTGTCTCCTGCAGGGCTCCCACAGCCGGGATGGCCACGGGCTTGGCCCCGTTGGTGACACACGTGCATTGAGGAGAGACCCCAAAAAGGGACTCGGATGTACTTCAGCAATGACGCAAAGGTAGGGGCCATTAAGCAATTACTTATAATAGTAATCTGACATGCTTTTCCCCTCTACAAAAAGCAGCATTTCCTTTTGTAATAAAAGCACAGGCTGTTCTGTGTTCTTTATTCACCTCCACGCTCACTGAAAAGCTTTGGGGATAGAAGTGACAATGATCCCCGCTCTCAAGTCACTCTCACCACTGACCTGCTACCCTTAATGATGGGGGATTTATAGCTGAGAAGGCTTAGCACTGTAGGGTGCTGCCAGATCCCTATGGCAGGAGGAAGGAGCCAGACTCCCTCCTCGCCTGAGTCATTAAATAGACAATTAAGTGTTTGGTGTTGGCATAAACACAGGCAAATCAGTCACTGGAGAAAACCTCAGTGCCTGTGATGGCTGGCTGTGGTTAGAAGGTGGTGGTGACAAACACCTGTGACAGCAGAAGGCCAAGAGGCATGGAGATGGCATGGCATGGCATGGCATGGCATGCTCCTGGCTCTGGAGTATTTTCCTGATGCCAGCTGTTTTTTGGGATGCTCAGCATCTTGCAGGACATGAGCAAACTTGGCCACAGCAGAAGCAGCAAGATCAAAGTGAAGTCTTCAGGAGGAGCACCCATGGAGAGCTAAGGAAGAGTTTGTCCTGCCTTTCAGAGAGCAGATGCACAAGGCAGAGCCCTGGCACGGGCTTGGATTTCTGCAAGGAGAACAGAGTGAGGCACTGGCCTGGTTTCCAGGAAAGGAGAACAGTGTGTCACATAGAAGGCATTGAAAAGACCTGAGGCTTCTGCCTCAGCTTTCGGTCTTACTCCTGCAGACACGTGGAGTCTTGGGAGTTCAAAAGGCTGAACTAGAGACTGTCCTGCAGCTGGCAGAGGACAGGAAGCTGTGGTTTCCTCCTGCAGAGCTGCTGGAGCAGAGACCACAGAGGGTGTCCCTGTGTCTGCTGGAGATCCCTGCTCGGCTCACGTCAATCCCTGCAGCACCAACCTTTGCAGTGGGACTGTGGGAATCCAAGGTGGGCAGGAAGGCTTGGTACAAGGCACTATCTCCAGTGCCCAGAGCCCCCAAAAGACACTGGCAGCCCTTCAGCAACATCTCAAAACCTCACAGGATCTCTGACATCCTCTCCAGCTGGTGCATCCCACAGCACAGGTAGGGCTGGGCACACCACACATTTCCTCCAGTCGACCCACCCATTTCCTATTTTCTGCAGACATGACAACTAGTGAGTTAATCCTGCAGGCCATAAACTAAGCTGTATTAGCAGACACCATCTGTCCTTTTTCATTTGCTGATGCATGACCTATTTTGCTGTGTAGTGGAGCAGGCACTGCAGTTTTGGGGTTTGCATGTTGCAGTGTCCCTGTTGCCAGGGCATAATCCACTGCTCACAGGGACCTGCTGGTGGGAGAAAGCTCCAGTGAACTGAGCACCACTGGGACCTGCTGCCATGGGAAGGTGGTGGATGAAGCCTGTCCCCATGGCTGCCTGGCCTCCAAGGAAGTTTGGGCTTCAATCCCACAAAGCACCTGGGAAGGGAAAGGTCTCAGCAGAACTTCCAAGGACAACTGCCCTCAGCAGGGTCTTCTGAAGCCCCTTCAGCAATGGCCACATCCACATTCCCTCACTTGTCAGGAGGTCGTGGAGAGACCTGAATTCTCATCCCAAAGTGGGGCTTATGGGAACAGGCTCAGCACTCCAGCCACGCTGCTCTGGCTTGGAGTAATTCCTCTGCTTTACAGAGCTGAGCAATGGCAATCACACCAGGATAGGGAAAGACAGGAAAAGAACTCTTCCTTTATCCCTCTGGTCATGTCTTGGAGTGGTGTGGTGACCCTTGTCTGGGTACAGAAGTACAGACATTGTGAAAGGTCATAAAACCATCAGGATTTTCCAAGCCAGTTATTATTTGACTTTACCAAACTCTTGAGACAATTCCAAAGGTTAGTGCCTTGTCGAAAGAAGCCTCCTGAATTTACCAACTTTCAATTTAACTCAGCACTGGTGGCAGGAATTTTCCCTGAGTTCTGAAACAAAAAGCCAGGAAATTCCGTGGATGTGTGCTAAGGAGTCGGGAGGGAGCTGAGTGCAGGGTTGGGTGCTAACACACTCATCTGTTCCTCAGAGCCAGGATGATCAATGGTCACTCACCTCTGCACTCCCAAAATCAGCCTGAGAATTTTCAGCTTCCTGCCTCACTGCACAAAAGTAGAAGAGAGAGTGGAAGGAATTATTCAGACTGACCTTGGCCGTAGCCAGACCACTCCCCTCTGACTTAGCTCAGTTGCATTATTTGGGTTTTCCAAAGGACTCCCAAGCTCCTGGCTAGGATGTGGCCCAAATCCACCCCCTTCTGTGCCATCAGTGTCCTCTGAGTATCCAGCACTGCCAGAAAGCTGGCCTGGTGTCATTCCCCTTTCCTTCTAGTCCAGCTCTTTGAGAAACTGGCTTAAGCTCTGAACCCTGGTGCTTCCTACCCTGAAATCTGTGGTAACTCCTGTGTTTGACCCCTCTGCTGAGCTCTGTGCCCTCAGCTTCCAGCAGCAGCAAGCCCAGCTGTCTCCTGCCTGCCTTCCCTAAGCTTTGCCCAGTGTTCCTTTGTGCTGTGGACACTCTGCATCAGATGTGACAAGAAATAATGTTGCACAACATGCCCCGGTGTTCCTGCAAGCTGTGCCCCGCATCCTGCACTGGGAAAAGGAGAGCTGGTGTCAGCATCTCTGTGCTAGGAACAGACTGACAGTTTGGGGTGTGAATTCCCACTGTGTGAGACTGATCCCACTTTTTTTCTTTCTCTCTCAGTTTTGGGAGGAGGACTGTCTCAAGAATTGTATTGATCTCAGTCCAGGAACAAACATTCCCCTTCCACAGGCCACAGCCTCTCTCTGCTGTGTGTCATGTGAGGAAGAGGAGCAGGGAAGGGCTTTGCCAAGACTAGAACGTACCCAAAACTGTGACTGCTGTCAGGAGGTGGGAAGAGGAAGAAAGAGCCCATGCGGTCAGCCCTGGAAAGGGCAGTTCCTGCTGAGAACTGCCTGGGGAACATTCCCGTTTTCATAACCAGCAACAGCTGTGAAAAGGGGAAAGAACAGTGATTCTGGACCCTGCCAGCAGCACCTCTTGCCTGCAGCTGGGCTGGGGGAGCAGAGAGAGCTCCCAGCACAGCCCTCTGGCCCCACAGCAAGGAAAACGTGTGTCATTTTCCAGAGGGCTGAGCCAGCATTAACCAGGTGGGGAATGTATGAGCCTCTCACTCTGAACATGTGCTTGCTCAGGGTTCCCTTGTCTCAGCTGAGATCTTTCCCCAGTCTGACTCTCGACTGCCAGGCCCCTGCCCCCAGCTCAGTCCAGGGCTGTTCCCCCTGTGCTCTGTCCTCTGCAGCAGAACAAGGTGGGGAAAGGGAGTGGGGAGCTGTAGTTTGTCCTTCATTCTTGTGCTGGCATGGAAGGGCAAATGGGGTTTGTTCTGCTGGGTTTTGCTGCTTCCTTTCCCCAACCTGATGCCATGACCACAAACCCATTCTCTCTAACTTCAAGCACAACCCACCTTTACCACAACCAGGAAATTGCTCTTCTTGCTCCCTCCTCTCCCTCAGCCCTTCACCACCATGAGAAACACTCACCCCTCTCTGGGGCTTGTCATCTGTGGGTTGTCTTAACCAGTGTTGGAGCAAACTGCCCCCTGTGCTGCCTCAGGCTGGGCTGTGCACAGCAGAAAATTGAGTAGGAGGTTTCTGGGGCGATCAGTGTGCACTGAGACCTCAAATGCTTCTCTGAAATCAGGCCCTGCTGTTGCTCCAGAGCATCCTTCTAACAGGGAGGCAGCAGCCTCTCATCTGCCCAGCCCTGCCATCCCTTTTCCCCTGAGCACCAGAAAAGTCCAGTGCCTGACACTGAAACAGCAGTAGCTGCCAAGAGCCTCTCAGAATCCCTCCCTGCAGTCTCTCAGGAGGAGCTGTCAGCAAAAACAGCCCTATTTAACCAAAGCAGGGACAGCCTGGCTTTACATGGCCTCCCTCTGCCTTTCTCTGCTCCCCTGGAATCGGGCATTCTTTGGGAAAAGCCTCTCAGGGCAGCACCTCCAGTGCTTCCCCCTGGATGTGAAGCTCAGCCACAGCAGCATGCAGGGGTTCACGTAGCTCTGGGTCCTGCTCCCGCTATTCCCTCCTCCCTTCCATGGATCTCCTGCAGGATTCACAGCCCAGCAGCCAGGGGTGCTCCCCATCCCCAGAGCAGTGCCCTCAGCATGGGATGAGCAGCGAAATCGCAGCTGGAAAATCTGGCAGTGGACGTGGAGCAGAGCCCTGTCCCCGGGCTGAGGACCAAGAATGCCTCTTTCCCATCCAACACGCCAAGGCTCTGAGCCCTGCCAAACCCCAGTGTTTGTTCCTGCCTTTGGCAAGCAAGGGATGGCAACAAAAGCATGTGTGAGGCAGAAGGAGTTCAGTGAAGGAGGGAAGTGGGTTTCTCTTGGGTCTCTGTGACCTTTTCTGGTTTGGAAAGAACAGAGATGTGCAGAGATGCTCACAATGCACAGCAAGGCTGTTTCCACTGCCCCAGCAGCAGAACAAACCTCGTGGCCTCCTTCAGTCACAGGAAACTGGAGTCCAGAGCCACAGCCCAGCCTTTGGCTGCTGGGGTGGAACCAGAAATCCAGCTCCTGGGAGTTGGTGCCTTTGCCTGTTTGGAAGGAAAATTTATGTGCAGCCATGAAACCTCAGTATGGGCTCCTTGTCTTCCAGCCCTGGTTCTCCGGGATGCAGCTCCTGCTGTGGGATAGGAACAATTTTTCTTCAGCTGGCAGCAGCTGAGCCAAATTGTTTTGGAGTCCATGGACTAGGAGTTATGTCAGAAGTGCCCTTGGCCATGAGGATCCCATTGACTCTCACCTCTCTCTTGGAGAAGTAAGCACAGAGAAGGAGCTGTTGGGGCAGGGCCAAGAGAAGGGCTGAGACTGAAGAGTCCAGTGACTCCAGCGATTTCTCCATGTGCTTCCAGCCCTTACAGCTCAACCTCAGAGAGAAAAAGTGGGGCTGGCAGGAGGAAAGAAGAAGAGTGGGGTTCTGTGCAGATAAATCAGGAATGCACCTCAATCCTTCAACAGCTGAGAGGCAGGAGCAGCTTTATAGCAAAGATAGAAAAGCTGATTTGGCCAAAGGGATAATATTTCTGTTGGGAACCAGAGAACTATTGATTACTCAAGTAACCTCAACTATTTAACAAACAGCTACCTCAGCAGAAAGAAATTTCAGCCTGGCTTTAGGGAGAGGATCAAGGGGTCTCCAGAGCAGCCAGGCAACAGTGGGAATGTGTATTCCCACTCTCCTTGACTCTCCTTGCTACACTGCTGCCCTGCCAGCTCCCAGTGGCATCAGATAAGGAGTGAAAACAAACACCAAGTAGGTGCCTGTGAGTGCCCCTAACAAAGGAAGGGGAAAACGTTCACTGCAGTGGAGTTGTGGCCAAGATAGGCTGTGAAATAGGCAGGATTAAAATGTCTCACAGGACCTGGCTCAGCTCCCAGGGCCTTCTCTGGACCCTGGCACAAAGATACCTCCTCCTGATGCTCCGGGTCTCTGCAGAGGCTCACACATCCATAGCACTTTTCCCAGGAGGGAGCACGAGTTCCCAGTTAATGTGTTTCTGTATTATTGTGTGCCTGGCAGTGACAGCCTGTGGCAGGGGCTGAACACACAGGTGACAGAGCATGGCTGCGGGGACAGGGTCACACCAAGGCACCGGGAGCATGTCAGAGCCTCAGCTGCTGCAGCTGATGTGCAGATGCCAGGCTTTGTAATATTCACATGATCATCCCTTTTGCAGTGTAGGCAAGTATGGGGGGAAGCAAGGAGAGCCAGCTGAGCCACAGAGAAGGTCAAGGACTAGGAGGGGGTGACTTGGCCTTTCTGTTTGTGAGAGGTCCTGGTGCCATTCCTGCACTGAATTTTGAATAACCTTGAAAAAAATCAAGTTGGAACATGACTTTGAAGCAGTCCTGCTGCTGGTCATGCAGAACCACAACCTGGGGAATGAAACTGCAGAACAGCAGTGTTAACTCCTCCCTGCACCCTTCCCAAACTGGCCCTGGGAGCCCAGCTCAGGCTGTGCCCAGTGAGATCCCCCTTGGGGCACAGGGGCCCATCCCGAGCTGGCTCCCTCCCAGCACAGCTGCCCTGGGCAGAGCTGAGGGCTGGCACAGAGCAGCTGACAGGCCCTCCCCTCCCTCCCTGCCCATGCCAGAGGCTTGGAATGCAGCTGGCCCTGTAGCCACCTGGGTGACAGCACTGCCTGTCACCCTCCAAGCGTGGGGCTCCCACCCCTTGCTCCCAGAGAAGCCCCACAGAGCAGCACAAGCTGTTGCTGTTAGCAGTTTCCATCCCATAAGCAGCGGTATGGCCACCGGGGCCACTCCCAAGTGGTCCCAGTAGACCCAGCATGTGTGCTTTGGTGGGGAGGGATTGTGCATCACACAGCAATTGCTTCTCTAATTAAAGCATATTTATGCTTCTTGTGGCAATTACACTCTCAAGCACTTCTGACTGCATTTCTCCGTGGCCCCACTGGGTCACAGCCCCCAGCCCTTTAAATGCCTTGGGAAATGTGTTGTTTCAACAAAATGGTTGTGACAGGAGCATTGGCCTCTCCCTGTTCTCGGATTTCAAGCAAGGTTTCTACTTTGTGCCTCTTTCATCTCCACTTCCGTACTGGTTTCTGACACCCACAGGGATCCCCAACACTGAGCTTTTGACCCCAAATGTGTTTTCCTCAGTCAGGTACACACTGAGAATCCTGACAGGCCAGAATCAGGTCAGCACAGATGAGTGGGGTGCTCTCAAACTCATTTTCTAGTTTGCTAAGGCTGTGTAGCCTGAGTGTAGGTGTAGAGTTCCTACACCCTGCTGTGGGATCAGAGCTGGGAAACCACAAAGCAGCAAGGAGCCAGCCCAACTCCTGGATTAAGAAAAAGATGAAATTCCCCCCGGGACCACAGGCCAGCACAGCACACAGATACTGCTGGGCTGCTGCTGGGCAGAGGTGACTGTCACCCTTACTCCCTCTGCTAACAAAACAGATCCCGTTATGCAACCCTTGTGCTAAAAGGCAACACGACACCCAGAGAGGCTTCAAGGACTTTGTTGTTTTGCCTTCCAGGTCTGCAATCCCCTGGATCCACATCCAGAGACCTCCTGGCAGTACCCATGCACCTGGCTGCCTTCCCCAGAACTATTGCACAGGCAGGGGAAGTGCTGAGGCTGCTGGGGGTGTGCAGTTTAGGATTCCCACCACAAACGCGCTGCTGGGCTCGGTCCCAGTGCACCAGCTCTGCTCACAGCCCCCTCTAAGATAGATGCAGCTCAGGGGATGGAGTCTCAAACTTCTGATTAATTTAATCTATGATCCGTGCTGTAATCCCTAGGGAGAACTCTGCTCCCCTTCTCCAGCCAGGAACCAGGGCTGCTCTCCAGTCCCTTTATCCTGTTCTGGAAGTGCAGGTACTCCTGGCTCTTCCCAGTACAGCACCAGTGACACACACTGCTATCCTGGGGGGAAGCATCTGCACCAGTTTCTGCACCAGCCAGCTGGGCTCTGACCTGCTCTCACTGTCCCACTGCCAAGCCCTGCTGTGCCAGGCTGTTCAGGCATTGTATAATATTCCCGCTGCCCGGGAGCCATCCCCCAGCACCACATCACCCCGAGAGATGCCGAGGCAGGCACTGATCTCACAGCAGCTCGCGGAGCCCCCCCTTGCCCCGGGCATCCCTTACCTGTCCCCGGAGCCCACTCCCGGTGCCGCGCTCTCCCCTCCGCAGTCTCCCCGCTCTCCCTTTCCCACTCCCCTTCCCTCTGCGCCACCTCCCCGTGTGATGTCAGCGCAGCCCGGCCCCCGCAGCCTCCCCAGCGCACCCTCCACGCCACACAGCCGCCCATCGCATCCCGCTGCTGCTGCTGCTTCCCTGCCCAGCGTTGCCACAGCGACAGCAGGGGAATCCCATCCTCTGCTCCTCCACCTCCCAGGGCCTCGCTTGGTATCACCCACTGCAGCTCTTCCCAAAGAGACCGCGGGAAGGACAGGGCGAGAGCAGGCGACAGCGGCAGGGAGCGGCCAGTGATGGCCTTGTGGCTCAACATACCTGGAAGGGAAGGGAGAGCAGAGGGAGCCAGGGGAAGCAGGCTCAGAGCAAACAGGCTCTCACCTTACCCGCAGCAGTTCCACCCGTGTCCCCTGAGCTCTTCCCACCTTCCCACTCCCTCCATTGCTCACTCCCAGGCAGTTCTTTGTTCCTCAGCCCCACGTGCTCGCTCCTTCAGGGCTGTGCACATGAGCATCGTGATGGCAAAAAGTCCCCACAGACATCTCTGCAGCGGCTTCTCCTCGCCCCCACATCAAGGTCAGAGATCAGGTTATTAATCAGAAACTTAAGCCCAGCTCCAAACCAGACCATCAGGAGTCGGTGGGCTCATTACCACTAACCACAAATCCACAGTGAAAGGTTTTCCTGCAATCCCTGTCGCCAATGGTTTCATTGGGAAGGGAGAAGGGCAGATACATTTTTAGGACTGCAGCACATTTTTAATGGAAAGAGATGGCCCAGGGCTTTCATCCCTCCCCCCATTCAAGATGGTGTTTCTTTTCAGCAGAAATATTGCTGCATTAGAGAACAGGTCACTTCCTCTATCAGTGAGAATTCAGTGTCCTATTTGATGCTGGTCCTTGTGCTATAAATAGGAATTTTCCCCTTTTATAGTTGCTGAATAATTGTGTGTATGAAATATGAACACAGTTTTCAAAAGAGTGCCTGATAAGCAGCTTGCTGGAACGAAATGGTTGAGCAGAAGGAATTTACAGCACCTGCAGAGCATCGTGTGCTGTGGAAAACATTCAAGGTCAGCCTGAGAGAGACAGGTCACAGCACAGATCCAGCTCCAGAGGATCCAGGCTTGAGCTCACAGACTCCCCACTGCAGCCTCCCCACAGCTCCCCAGCAATCCATTTCCTGCTCCACACTCAGGTAAGGATCAAACAGAGGCAGCCCAGCTCAGAGGAGCCAAGACTCCTCCATCCCACAGACCAGAAAGCCAGGAGGAGCAGGCAGAACAGGTTTTAAAAACAACAGCAGGCAAGGAGCAGAGGACACAATCCCAGACAAGGAGGAAGAGCAGAAGAGCAGAGTTTAACATCCACCATCAAAAGGAACAAGGGAAGAACACCACAAAGGCCAGAGAGGCACAAGGATGGTAATGCGAGGTTCAGAGAGGTAATAAAAACACCTGAGCACAGAGACAGAATGGCGGAGGAGCAGGAGAGCCCAATTATGCTGGAAAACCAATAATTTCTGCAGGAAATGGGTACATGCAGCCCAACCCTTTCTGGTGCCTGAACACACGCAGGGCTGCAAGAACCATGGATAAACAACAAGCCTCCATCAGAACAGCCTCCTCTGGGATACCACAGAGGGTCAGAGTCCCTGTGGAGGCAGGAGAAAGGGAGGCCAGGAAATGCTCTCATTCCCTGCATTAGGACAGATTTTTCCCTGAGAATTTAGAGAGAGGGAGTGAGACAGCAAAGTATGAAAGGCAGAAACAGAAGACAATAATGTGGCTTCCAGTTGTTGCAGGAGGAGAGGAGGAAATAACATCAGCTCCTCCACACACTGGAGATTCAAAGGAAGGAGGAAGAAAAGGGATTACATCAGTTAAAATGCTGCAAGGAGCTCTGGACAGAGCGGATACAGAGGGGCTCAGTGCTTTCAGGCTCACACAGGAAGAAACAGGAGAGAGAACCAGCAAAAAACCACCATTGCTATGGTGTTCTAAAGCAATGGACACACTCAGCAAGGAGAAGAGATAACAGGAATTACAAGCCACATTTCCAGCTGCACAGAACATCCTTGAGATAGGATCAGGCCCCAGGATCCACCCAGCTCAATTGTTAGTTGATGCTGTCATCTGCCTCCTCATCCTCCATGCTGTCTGCAGGTCAAAGAGGACACAGCACCAGATACAAATGTAAAGGGGTTATTTTATTATTGATTCAGAGGTTAGACAAGGCACCATTTGATCTAAAAAGAAATGCAAAAAAACCTCCCCAATTAAGTGTTATTTTTGCAGGCAATTAAGAAAAGTCTTTTGCATTTCTTCAGCATTGTGTGAATTCCAGCTTGGTCATGATCACAGAAAAGCCACCCCATTCCCAAGTAAGGCAGGTTTGGACTAGAGCCACAGCCCCTCTGTTCAGCAGCAGAGAATCCTTGAGAAGTCTTTATGCCAGGGTTTAGGAATGCAGCAGAACAAGAAAAACAAAACTTCCAGGAAAAGACCACGGCATCTCTTTTTCCTTTCCATTTCAGACATGATGAATCATTTGTTCCTTTTGGTCCTCGCTGATAGGAAGCAACTTTAGGAAAAAGGCACAGCAAACCTTTCAGTGGCCTCAGAGTACCAAGAGCCCATGAGACAAGCCCTGAAAGTCCTGGAGAAGCCTGGAGTAACATCTAGCCCTGCCCTCCAACAGGTCAAGGACCTACAGCTGATCACTGAGAGATGTTTCCCTCTCCACAATTGTTTTGCCTCCACAAACATGATTCCTAAGGAGAAGGCTGCCTCTTCTTCACTATGATTCTGCCAAATAAAAAATCCAACCAAAACCCAACCAAATCAGCCCCCCAACCCCTTGTTTGCCACCTCCTTCCCCCCCTCCCATAAACCATACCCCCCTCCCAGCTGCCCTCCCTGCACCCAGGGAAGGGCTGCAATGGGTGATGTAGCAGAGTGTGCAGCGTTTGGTGGTGTCTCATCTGCTTGATGGAGTCACTCAGCTGGAATAAATGGGAACAGAGAGAAAAAAAATATTTAGGGAAAAACAAACAAACAAAATTAAGCATGGTTTATGGTAAAAAAAAAAAAAAAGGCTGGTGAGCTGGATGTGAAGAGAGCACAAGGGAGGAGGAAAGGAACGAAGAGTGGGGGTACATCTTGCTCTTGCTGTAGAGTAAAACCTTGACCAAATCCAAGAATGCCAACTGGCTGGAAACCCTTCCCAGAGTGTAGGGGGCTGCAGCTCTCCCTTTGGCTCTCAAAATAAAAGCTGCTTCCACACAACTTCTTTAGTCACCAAGATACCAGGGCACCTGTCACCCACACATTTTCCCACTCCCCGGGGCACACCAGTCTTATCCTAAATGCTATCCCAAGCACACCAGCTCCAGGTTATCCTTCCACAGGAAACCCAGAGACAGAGCAAAGGCTGTCTGGGAATGCCAGGGGACAACAGGCTGCTGGCAAAACCAGCCCTGTTTATTGTCAGAGCCTTTCTCCTCAGTCACATGCTTTCTAGAGCAACAAGTCCACTGCTTTTGGTTCCCAGTTTGCTGGAAGGGAAGAGGTTCTGCCCCTGGAAAGGATGTATGAGGACAGAGAGGGGATTGTCAGGCAAAAGAGAAATTATCAAGGAAAAGAGCAAGGGATTCCTGAGGATTAAACATCTGCTCTGGCCACAGAGCTCACAGCAGCTCAGTGCACAGGATGGAGTGGCCATCCTGAGAGAGAGAGAGAGGAGGATACTCAGTAACACTCAATCAGTAAACACACATGGAATGCCAAAGGACAAAGTTTCATCTGTGCCAATCCATTTTACAGCAGGGTCCTCTAGGAAGGGCTGGAATCCCTCATGGCCAAAGGTCAGTACCAGCCCTGCAGTGTCACCACACAGCAGCACAATGCCCTGGAAAGGCCGAGGCACTGAGCACAAACACAGCCCGACGGAGCTGCTGGATTTGCTCAAGAAACGGGAACATTTCCATGAGCTCATAACGAAGGTCGTTAGCTCAAGGGCACATGGAGCCAGTGGTTAATAATGCTGTCTCTTGAGCCTTGAGAAATCATTTGTTTTGCAATAAGGCTTTATTATATTTAGACTTTGGGATCAGGAGAAGCTCAATGCATCTTCCTCTCCTTGGTCAAAACCAAGGCAAAAGTGAAGAGTTAAAACCCAAGTCCTTTTCTTATCCTCAGGACATCCCAACCTGCCACACATTAACTGTCAGACTGACCACAGATTTCACATTAAAAAGAGCAAGAAGCATCTCACTAATTTGCTATAAATCCCACAAATAAATAATGGTTGAAACCCCCCACCTTCTTTCTGCCCCCCCCAGCTGCCATCGGAATAGGAACCTGCTACCCCACAGGGAATAAAACACATACAAGGAGAACACACCATCACCCAGCCCCAAGCAGCAGCCAGGCTGTCCCTCAGGCTGCTCCCACAGCAACACACACAGAGCAACCCCAGGTTTCAATCCTGCAGCTTCACATCTCCTGGGAAATCCTTCCCCCACATCCCCAACCTTCTCCAAGGCCCCTGTGGGGTAGCTGGGAGGAGCTCGAAGTACAGTTCCTTCCAGGGAGTGCATTTCTAGGATGAAACAAAGGCTTTTTGACCCAAAGGAGTGCAGAGCCCATTTCGGGCAGCTGGAGCCTGGGCTCGCTGCGGCCTCTAGAGGCCAAAATCCCAACATCTACACACAGACTGACGTTCACATACAGCCACATCGAGACCGTTAACAGCTCGTTTAATTAAATTAGAGAATTAGCACAGCCCTGCCTTGGGCTGCATCACCTCATCCTTTCCCCTTCTACTCTGCTCAGCTCTTCATCCTCCTTGGCCCCGGAGAGACAGAGACAGAGAAAGAGAGAGAGAGAGGAAAACAAAAAAAAAAAAAAGGAGAACCCCATCCTGGGACAGAGCCTTAAATGAACATAACCAGGTCTTTACATGTTGCTTTCGTGAAGGCTGCCAGGATGCTGGCAAACACCACATCGGGAGACTGGGAGGCATCCACGGCCGTATGGATCCCTCTCTTGCTGTAGTAGGACACCAGGGGCGAGGTCTGCGTGTGATAGGCCTTCAGGCGGGTTTTCAGGGCCGTTTCGTTATCATCCGAGCGGCGGATCAGGGGCTCTCCAGTGACCTGGGAGAAACAAGGGGACAGTCTCCAGCGAGCTGCAGCCTGGGATGCTCCCCCCTTCTCTCCCTGCTCCCCTCCTCCAAGGCGGTGCTGCAGAGGAGACCCCAGGTGTGCGGGGGAGACGGAGCGAACCCGGGGCAGCCAGAACAAGTCTCAGAGCAGTCACTGAAGAGAGAAAGGCTCAGCACCGTGGTCTTTTTCCCCACACACCACTCTGCTTGCTAAAAGGAGCCTCGAGACCAGGCACCAGCTACAGCCGCTCCCCAGGATGGAAACCAGTCACAACCCACTGCAACTTGAGCTGTGGACAGAGTCCAACAAGTTCAGAGGCTGGCAGAGCCTGGGCCAGCTCTGCAGACTGGCCATGCCCTTCATCCATCAATCCATCCATGCCTCCAGGCCTCGCTCCCTGCCGTGCCGTCAGCTCAGGCTGCCCAAGCAGCTTCCCACGCTCCCCAGAAAGCCAGGACAAGAAGGTACAAGAGAAGGAAAGAAATGAGTTTTTCCAGGGAGACACTGCAAAGCATCAGCTAAACCCAAAGCAAGGTAAGCTGTGGCCTTGGGAGCTCACATACATCGTCCTTCATGTGCTCTTTCGGGGGTCTGAACTCCTCATGATACGAGCGGCCACTCGCTGGGTGAATCAGCCTGAGACAGAAAAGAAGTGTCAGCAAAGCAGCTGGTCAGGACAAGATCTCCTGAACCTGCCACTCATCAGCACAGAAACATCTGCCACAGCAACACCATTAGCCTTTCAGTTGCAAGAAAATTCTCTCCAGTTATTTCTGTACTAAGGGCCTCTTCAGTTTGGAAAAGCAGCTGCGCTGGGAGATGGAGAAGGGGAGTTTTACATCCTGCTCTGCTGGGAAAGGGGTCTGGAAAACAGTGCAAGAGAACACACTCCTGACCCTGGAGGAGTATGGTGCCCAAATGTATTCAGTGTCCTGCGTAAGGGAGCAATAATAGCTTTGGAGAAGGAGGAACTTACAGAGTGAGCTGAGATTTTCTACAGAAATCCCTGATTTATAGGGCAAGGAAGGTGCTCTGCTCAAGGCTGGCCCAGGCAAAGGATCAGGGCAGAAAATAGGGACTGGCACCACAGCCAGCCTTAAGCACCATGAGGACAAGCTGAGATCTGAAATTAGGAAGCTCTTCCATAGACTAGGAAATGCCAACCCGTGCACCGAGCACTGGGAGAGGAGGATTACCGTCCCGTGATCCTCCGGATCAGCAAGGAGTCGGGGATGCTGAACTCAATGACAGAGTCGAGCTTCTCTCTCCTTTTCTCCAGGAGCTCATCCAGCTGCAACAGCAAACACACACCTCAGAGGGGCTGAGGGAGCAGAGACCCCTGGGTTTGAGGGAAGGAGGTGCTGGAGCAGCCCCTGAGCAGGGGCTCCCATACCATCTCTGCCTGTTTCACTGTGCGTGGGAAGCCGTCCAGGAGGAACCCATTCTTGCAGGGAGGGGAGTCCAGGTTGTTCTCAATCAGCTCCACCACCATCTCATCACTCACCTGCAGAGATGAGACAGGTATGTTGTCAGGAAGGGCACCCTGAATTTACACAAAGCTGCTGCCCGTGTGGACAGGGTGGGATTTTTGGAGTTGTCCTGTGCAGGGCCAAGGGCTGGGCTCAATAATTCTTGTGTGTCCCTTCCAATTCTTGTGTGTCAGGATATTCTGTGATTCCATGATTCATGTCAATGCCCAGGCTGCCTGTTCAGACCTGCCCACATCAGGGCAGCACTCCCTGCAACACTAGGACATAGGCAATGCCACATTTCACTCCAGGGACACTCCAGCCTGCGAAGGGACTTGGACCAGCACTGTAACCTCACTGTTACAAAGGCTGCTGTACTGCAATGAAAGCTGTCAGCTCAAACTCCTTAGATTATTTTTTTTTTAACCAGTTCACAATACAAAGTATCAACAGAACCTTGACTTCCTGTTACTTTGTACTTTCACCTACACATCCACCTCGGGAGGCAGGCCCGGGCACGAAGGGCAGAGCAGGTGAGTTGCTCATTGACTCCCATAAACTTCACACGAAGGTGAAAAAGCCCAATAGTTGCTGACAAGCTCTAGCTTCACTGGATAGTTTTTTCCCCATCTAACAATCTCAGCATACCACTGGGATTAGTGCCTTTTCCACACTGCAGCACTCACAGACTGCTGCAGCCCCAGCAATAGCTGTTTATTTGGGAGCAGCTCTCCCCAGCAGTGCTGTTTTCTCCAGCACACACAGCTGGGACCCAGCAGGACTGGGGACCAGGCTGTCACAACACACAAACAGCCCTGCAGGCAGGGGAAGTAAGCAACAAGTCACTTCTGTGCCTTCCTGATTACACCCTTTGGAGCAAAAAAGATCCTGAGCATAAACCCCATCCTGAAATGCTGGGCTGCTCCCAGCTGAGTTATCACAGAGCTGCGGGATGTGCCCGTGGAGCAGCCTGGAGCTGCCTGCCACACACAAACACACGTGGCAGATACCACCAGCCTGGCCAGATAACGTCCCTATCTTTCATAACCAGCTGGGTATTGCAGGCTCGGTGTTGCAATGAGCTCTGAGCAGAAGTGAGATAAGGCTGCTCTCCCCATCTGGGGCCTGCAGATTCTCCCCAGGGTATTAGGAGCCCGTGGCAGCCGCAGTGATGCTCGAGATCTGCCCCACACTGGGGCAAGTCACTGCAATTTGTGGTCCCTCGAGTTTCCCTGAGATATTTCAATTGTTAGGATGAGATAATGAGACCCTCAGAAAATGAATGTCAGAGATTCTAACTCACATCTCTTGGGGATCCAAAGTGTCTCCCTCACACAGCAGCTGCTGTTACTACCCCAGCAACACCTTTATGTCTATTTTCACCCTAGAGTTACAGGTGAATCGAGCTTATGCAGGAGCTGGGATGCAGATGAACCCTCTGAAGTGATACCTGGAGCTCAGGTATCAAATGAAGAGACACAGGAGCTGCAGAGCAAGGCTGTAACATCCTGCAGCTCCAAGGATACACTGTCACCGCAGTGTTCAGGAGCCAGAAAATTGCCAGCCAGACTGCACACCCTAAGAGATAAAAACAACCCAGGGCCACAGGCTGCTGGTAAGCAAATAGTAATTTTGAAGAGGAAGGATGTTTGTATAGAATACTTTTCCTGCAGGGTGATAGAAGGAAAGCCCCCACACTATCCTTACCTTCACCCTGCAATCTACATTGCTACACTAATTAGAGAATTCTAATTAGGAGGTGGATTTTGTCTGCTCTCATTCCGGATGCTGCCAGCCCGTGTCCCCTCCCAGCACATTCCCCGCGACCCACCAGCTTCCCCGAATCCATCGTCTCCTTGAGCCGCTTGCCCAGCTCGGAGCCCGAGGCCACCATGGCCCGCAGCATGTCGCCGGTAGCCAGGTGGCACACGCAGTAGGTCTCGGCCAGCTTCGGGGCCTGCGGAAGAGGACAGAGGTGAGACCGGACCTCGGAGGCTGAGGATCCCCGCCCCGGCGGGGCTTTGTCCCCCTGTCGCGGCAGCGGGACCGTCGTTGACCGGCCAGCACGTGGCAGGGCCGGGCACGGAGCCCCGGAGCTCAGCGACACCGGGTCCCCGCGGCCGGCCCTAGCCCGGGACAAAGGAATCCGGGACAAAGAGCCCCGGCGAGCGGGCCCTCCCTGGAGGCGGGATACCACCGAGCCCCCGCGGAAAGGAGACCCGGGGCCACACCAACACACCGCACACCCCGATCCCTCGGCGAGCAACCGAAGGCCGGACACCCGCGGCCCTCCACGCCGGGAGCGAGGAAGGCCGGGCGGGCCGGCCGCTCCCGCCCGCATCGCCCTCACCTGCGTGCCCTTGCCGGCGCCGGGCGGGCCCAGCAACACGGCGCGGATGCCGTGGCGGATCCCCGCGGCCGGGGCCTGCCCGCGGCCGCCCCCCGCCTGCGCGCTCGGAGCCATGGCCGCCGCCGACTGCGCGCCCGCGCCGCGCCTCGTGGGCGGGGACAGCGCCGCTGGGCGGGGCTATGCAAAACAAGGGGCGGTGCTATGCAAACTACCGCAGGCGTTTTATATTCAGTGGGCGGGGTTATGCAGAGTGGGCGTGGTTGTCCTGGTGGGCGGGGCTTCGTGGCGCCGCGTGGGTCGCTCGGTGTCGCCGCGCTTGCACCGAGCTGTCCCCAAGTCCCGGGCGCTGCTGAGGCCGCTCCGCCACTGCTGCGTCCAGTTTTGGGTCACTCGGTTCAAGGAGGACATTGGGCTGCTGGAACACGTGCAGAGAAGGGCAGCGGGGCTGGAGTACAAGTCTGATGAGGAGCGGCTGAGCGAGTTGGGGCGGCTGAGCCGGGAGAAAAGGAGGTTCAGGGGTGACCTTATCGCTCTCTGCATCTGCCTGAAAGGAGTTTGGAGCCAGGTGGGGGTAGGGCTTGCCTCCCACAGCTAGTGACAGGGCAAGACACAGTCTTAAGCTACGCAAGGTGAGGTTTAGGCTGGACATTAGGAAGATTAGACACTGGAATGGGCTTCCCAGGGAGATGGTGGAGTCACCATCCTTGGAAGCATTTAAGGAAAGAATGGACGTGGCTCTTGGTGCTGTGGGCCAGTTAACAAGGTGATGTCTGGTCGCAGTGTGATCCCAGAGATCTTTTCCAACCTAATTGATTCTGTGATTCTGAGCTGTGCTTGCCCTGGTGTGTGTGGGTTGGGCTCAGTGCCCTGCTCTGCGTGGGCTGTGCATCACAACACTGCCCGGCACATCCAGGACGGGCTGGCACTGCAGGGCTCTGCATCCCTCTGTTCTCCCAGCCTCTCTGCACGGTCCCCACATCCCACACTGCACAGTCCAGCGCTGGTGATGGGCCAGAGCACAGGCAAAAACAGCCAGGATCTCACAGCAGACAAGAGCTTCCTTGGCCCTGGTTGCCAGGAGAGTCTGTGGCAAAGCCAAGACCACGGTGTTGACTACAGAAACCCAGGATAAGTCGATCCTTCTCACTCCCCCCTCAGTGGGGACAGCCACCCCTCCACAGAGAGAATATTGGCTCCTCAGCAGCACCAGAGAGGGACCTGCACGTTTAACAAAAACAGCTAAAAAAATCCCTGCTGAGCCCATCTCCTGTTTGTGGGATGGAGCAGTGGCACCGTGTCCAAGATCCAGCTCTCACAGATCACACAGAGCATCTGCACTGATGGCAGAGCTGGATCTGCCACTGGGGCACCCAGCAAAACCAGCAGCAGCTCAGCAAGGGCAGGATCAGTCCCTGACATCTTCCCAGCTACCTCCCCCTCCCTGGAGTCCCAGCCAAACACCGCTCAGCCTTTAATCTGCAGGAAGCCTGGTTTCCCTGGCAGCATTTCCGAGGTATTTCGGGCTCTCTTCCCCCCCGAGGGTCCCCGTGCTCAGGATGCGCAGCCGCGGGAAGCAGGGCCGGGCTGCCAGGCTGGGGATGAGCTGCGGGGACTCGGTGAGAGCCCGGCGTGACTGCAGGGGGCAGCCCCAGCCTTGGGAGAGGGTGGGCGAGGAGGGGGAGCGTTCTCCAAAAGGGATGAAGGATGCTCGGAGGCGGCTCGGCCAATGGGGTGGCTGGATTTGGTTGTCATGACTACGGTTGGGAGGCAGAGCAGGGAGGCAGCGCTGGGAGAGAAGGGGTGCAGAGCCCCCCCATCCTCTGCAGGGGCTCGGGGCAGGCAGGGAGCTGGGGCAGGACAAACAGCCGGTTCATTCTCTTGGGATACCCATGGCAGAATCTGTTTAAATGCTTCCGGAGGTAAGGGGGCTTTTGGGGGGGCTGTGGGGGAGCTGCTTTGCCTGGCACAGTGAGAAGGGAGCTGTAGAGTGCCTCTGGTTGCTAATTTAGGGATGGGGGTGAAGGGCATTGTGCTGTCAGTGCCCCTCTCCCTCTCTAAGCCCCTGCACTGCTTGTCCCCAGAGACCCCAGACCCCCAGGCACAGCTACACCTCGGGCTGCTGCGGGAGCCCGGCGTTCCTCGGGGAACCCCCCTGACAGCACACCAGGACACCTGGCAGGGACAACTGGACCGTGGTAAGGAGGGGATGTCCGCAGCTGGGGCACGAGTTCTGACAGGAGTGACCCATTTCATCCCTTCTGTGCCCCACCAGGGTGGGCTGGGTGCTGTTTGGTGATGGGGAGTGAAGGGTAAAGCTGGAGGAGTTGCTCTCCTTTCCTGCTTAGGAAGCTCTAAGAGCTTCAAAACATGTTTTTTTTCATCTCATTCCCCATGTCTGGAATTGGCTGGTGGTGCTTGCTCAATGCATTACAACATCCTGCTGCTCCGGGGTCAGCGTGGTCTTTCTCCCAGTGCCCCCTGGAATGCTGTCAGGAGGTCTCTGTGGGGAGGAGGGGTGTGCAGCTCTGAGAAATGAAACCTCTGCCTCCTGCACTTCCAATCAGAGAGTCCATGCTCCTGGAAGAGCCCTGGAGCTAGACCTGGATTATTGGAGTGGAAATGTTCCCTGCTAGCTCATCAGCTCCCTGGGTTATGGGCCAGGCTGGATCCAGGGCAGGAGATTCTTAAAGCTCAGGGTTTGAGCTCAAAGCTAAAGCTCTGCTAGGATGAGCCCAAAACCTCCGTGCTGCTTAATTGTCCCCTTGTTCCACACCCTGTGTCACGGGAGAGCCGTGGAACTGCATCCACAGCAGGGATCCAGGCTGGCCTGAGGCTGGATGGTGTCAGCGAGTGGCCTGTGCTGTGCCTGCCTTGTCCTGGGGCTTTCCACTGGGAAGGTGGGTCCAGGAGCCTTCAGCTATTTGGGATCCATCCAAGGATGCTCACCCCACTGAACACTCAGCAGATCCAGCTGCATTCCAGAGCGTGAAGGGGCCTGTCCTGGCCTAGAAAGGCATCTCTGCTCTTTGTGGTGCAGTTGGCTTTGTTGTTGACTGTGCTGGTGCCTGCTGATGGAGACAAGGCTGCTGTGTGCCAAAACAGAGCTCTGAACTGCAGAGAAATGTGTCTCCTCCCCCGGGGAAGATGCTGTAACCCACAGCAGGGCTCTGCTGAGCTGCTGGTTTGGAGCAGAGCAGCTCTGAACTCTACCCAGGGGTACCCATGGGCTGGGTGGTCCGTGCTGATGGAGCTTTTGAACCCTTCCCCTAAACATTCCTTTCATTTTTACAGTGTGTCTCATCCTTAGAATCCATCCCCTACTCCAGGAGGCTTTAAAGGAGCATCACCACGCCCAGAACATCACACCATGAACGGGTACTTGAACGAATCCAACTTCCTGATGGTGGAGGAGGGCTTCACCACCAGAGACCTCCTGGAGACCCTCCTGGGGGAGCTGTGCCAAGAGGTGAGGGCTGATGCTCTGCTGCTGCCTTTGGAAAAGGCACTCCTGGAGCTGCTGCTCACTCCAGCTGTCTCCTAGAGCGACCAGCAGGCCTTCTTCGTGGCAGACCTTGGGGACATCGTGAAGAAACACCTGCGTTTCCTGAAGGCCTTGCCCCGAGTGAAACCCTATTTCCCAGTTAAATGCAACGGCAGCGAAGGGGTGATTCGGCTGCTGGCAGAGCTGGGGGCAGGATTTGCCTGTGCCAACAAGGTAGAGCCGTGGGAGGACAGCTCCAGGGGAAATGTTTGTGGGGGAGTGGCAGAGCTCACCCTCCTTTCCTAAGTCTGTGCTCTAGGTGACATTTACAGGGGCAGGAGTCTCCCTCTGCTGTCACAGCTCAGAATTCCTTGTCCCATCTGTGTTGTCCCCTTTGGCTGACATTGCTGTCTCTGGAGCTGCTGTCCTGCCTGGTGGCACAGCACATCCCTGGGGTGTCACTGCCACAGCTGTCCAGCTCTTGGTGTCCTTAGGGCTGAGCCTAAAGCTTTTTGCTCCCTCCTGCTTGTCATTTGCAACAGCCAGACTTCCAGGGAGGAGGCAGAATTAAATCACTTACTTTTATATAATTAAATAGGACGAGAAAGGGCAAGAGGAGAAAGAGCAAGAGTTGTCACAGCTCAGACCAGGGCTCAGCCCCAGGCCTGCTAACCCCAATTGTTTCCTCTCCCATTCTCATGGTGTTTTCAAACCCGTCCATGCCAGGACAAAGTCCACTGTGATCCCTTTGAGCTCTGGTAGCTTTTCCCTGGAAAAGCCCAGGCTGCAACGCTGGCGCTTCGCCCTCCTCAGCACTGCAGGCTGGCCAAGACCCAGAGCTGGTGGCTGGTCCCCACCCAGCTCCTGGGGACCTGCCCCACGTGTCCCCCTTCTCCCTGCAGGCAGAGATCACCCAGGTTCAGGGCATTGGGGTCCCAGCTGACAGGATCTTCTACAGCAGCCCCTGCAAGCAGGTCGCCCACATCAGGTACGCGGCCACCCGCGGGGTCAGGCTGATGGCCTTCGACAACGAGGTGGAGCTGAGCAAGGTGGCCAGGAGCCACCCCCGTGCCAGGTGGGTGCCTGGCAGTGCCACTGGAGTGGGTGCTGGAGGACGGGGTGGGCTGTGGGGGGCAAGAGGATGTTGTACAAGGTGGGTGTCAGTCTCTTTCCCCAAGCGATAGGACAAGAGGAACGGCCTCAAGCGGTGCCAGGGGATGTTTAGATTGGATATGGGGAGAAATTTGAAGGGGTGATTGGGCAGTGGAACAGGCTGCCCAGGGAAGGGGTGGATTCATCATCTCTGGAAACGTTCAAAAAACTTGTAGATGTGGTGCTCAGGGACGTGGTTTAGTACTGGACTTAATAGTTGGGGTTAATATTTGGACTCAGTGATCTTTTCCAGCCCTCAAAGGCTTTTCCTTTCGTGATCCTGTTATTCTGAGACCCCTCAACACAGCGTGGCTTTGCTGTGCAGGATGTTGTTGGGGATCACTGCTGAGTCCATCCCTCCTGCCCACCCGAGCATGACCTTTGGGAGCACGCTGAAATCCTGCCGGCACCTGCTGGAGACAGCGAAGGAACAGGCTGTGGAGGTCGTTGGCATCAGGTACAGCCCTGGGCCTCCTTCCCTAGGGGTGCTCAGCCCCTCTGGATCGGGATCTGGGGAGCTCTGCCCTGCTGGAACCACGCAGTGGTCCAGCTGCTCTGCTTGGGATTGAGGTGAAGGCAGGGATTTGACCTTGCTGGAGCCAATTTGGGGCAGGTTTGACCCCAGGAAAGGCTCAGTGGGGCTCTGTGGGTCTGGCTTGGGATGGCATGTAGGAAGCTGTGAGGGTGCCAATCCCAGTGCCATGTCCCCTGTGCTCTGGGGATGATCAAACCCTGCTGAGACGGGGTCTGTGCCCTCAGCTTCCACCTCGGGAGCCGTGGGCTGGAGCCCCAGGCCTGGGCCCAGGCTGTGGCCACAGCACAGCTGGTGTTTGACATGGGCACGGAGCTGGGACACCACATGCACCTCCTGGACATCGGGGGGGGGTTCCCCGGCACCGAGGATACCAGAGCCCCGCTGGAAGAGGTACAAACCTCCAACACCTGCCCTCAGCAGGCAGAGAATGAGCTTGGAAGCTCTCCCCGGGTCTGGCTCCCTGCAGAATTCCCAGCTGACCAAGAGGAAGGTTCTTTTTTCTTCCCTCACAGATCGCTGCCGGGATAAACTCTGCCTTGGATTTGTACTTCCCCGAGGGCAGCGGGGTGGACGTTGTTGCCAGGCCTGGGCGTTATTATGTCACCTCTGCCTTCACCTTGGCTGTCAGCATCACTGCCTTGGAGGAGATCCCCATGGAGCAGCCTGGCTCTGACGGTAGGATGTATCCCCTGTGTCCCTGAGCTCTCTCCCTGCTCCCAGATGTGTCCCCTGTGTCCCTGAGCCCCCCCTGAGCTCTCTCCCTGCTTCCAGATGTGTCTCCTGTATCCCTGAGCCCCCCTGAGCTCTCTCCCTGCTCCCAGATGTGTCCCCTGTGTCCCTGAGCCCCCCTGAGCCCTCTCCCTGCTCCCAGATGTGTCCCCTGTGTCCCTGAGCCCTCTCCCTGCTCCCAGATGTGTCCCCTGTGTCCCTGAGCCCTCTCCCTGCTCCCAGATGTGTCCCCTGTGTCCCTGAGCTCTCTCCCTGCTCCCAGATGTGTCCCCTGTGTCCCTGAGCCCTCTCCCTGCTCCCAGATGTGTCCCCTGTGTCCCTGAGCCCCCCTGAGCCCTCTCCCTGCTCCCAGATGTGTCCCCTGTGTCCCTGAGCCCTCTCCCTGCTCCCAGATGTGTCCCCTGTGTCCCTGAGCTCTCTCCCTGCTCCCAGATGTGTCCCCTGTGTCCCTGAGCCCTCTCCCTGCTCCCAGATGTGTCCCCTGTGTCCCTGAGCCCCCCTGAGCCCTCTCCCTGCTCCCAGATGTGTCCCCTGTGTCCCTGAGCCCTCTCCCTGCTCCCAGATGTGTCCCCTGTGTCCCTGAGCTCTCTCCCTGCTCCCAGATGTATCCCCTGTGTCCCTGAGCCCCCCTGAGCCCTCTCCCTGCTCCCAGATGTGTCCCCTGTGTCCCTGAGCCCTCTCCCTGCTCCCAGATGTGTCCCCTGTGTCCCTGAGCTCTCTCCCTGCTCCCAGATGTATCCCCTGTGTCCCTGAGCCCTCTCCCTGCTCCCAGATGTGTCCCCTGTGTCCCTGAGCCCCCCTGAGCCCTCTCCCTGCTCCCAGATGTGTCCCCTGTGTCCCTGAGCCCCCCTGAGCCCTCTCCCCTCTCCCTTCCAGAGGAAGAGTGTGGCAGCAAGAAGAGCCTGGTCTATCACCTCAGTGATGGCATCTACGGTGCCTTCAGCTGCCTCCTGTTCGACAGCCCCTGCCCCAGGCCTCGGCTGCACAAGGTGAGGGGCTCACCTGCCCTGGGGACAGCTGGGGGTCAGCCAACCCCCTGCCACAGAGGGTCTGCCATTCACCCGGGGTTGACTCTGGGGGTCGGGGTGACGCTGGGACATCCTCACGCCGCGTTCTTCCCGCAGAGACCGTGCCCGGAGCAGCCCTGGCACAGCAGCAGCCTGCGGGGCCCGCCGGGGCCCGCCGAGGATCGCATCGCCGACGGGCTGGAGCTGCCCCAGCTGCACGTGGGGGACTGGCTGGTTTTTGGCAACATGGGAGCCTACACCATGCCAAGCTCATCGCTGCTGACGGCGGGTCCCCAGGCACAGGTCACCTACGCCATGTCCCGCGTGGCCTGGTAAGAGATGGGCAGGGTGGGAGGGCAGGGCTGGGTCCCGCGGGAGGTGCTGGCTTCTCTTCCACCTGGGCTCTTGGCCCAAGGGAGAGGGGGAAATCTGAATCCCAGAACCTGGAAATTCAGGGTGAAATCATGGCCCCAGGGGCAAAAATCCTATTTTTAAAAATATTATCAAATTTGAGGCAGTTTTTCACTGGAGCAAAGAGAGCCAGCTCACCTCTGGCTGTTTTTCTGGGGGACAGGAGAGCCCTGGAGCATCCCCATCCCATTCTCAAGGGGCTGCTCCTCCCCCTGGCTCTCCCTTGGGTGTCTCCACTTGCAGGAAAGCCGTCCAGCTCTTCCAGGGAAAGCCACCCCAGACTGAAGACGACCGTGAGAGCCTCTGCACGCCCCTGTCCTGCGGCTGGGAGATGGCAGAGACACTTTGTGTCACCCCTGTCTTCGCTCCAGCTGGCATCATCTGAGCAGCTCCGGGGAAGGAGCCACCGTGGGAAAGGTCCTGTGGTGGCACTGCCAGGGGAAATGTCCCATAATGGTATCGGGGTGGGAAAAATCCCGTGGCAGCACCGGGGGAAAAGGTCCCACGGTGGTGCTGGAGGGATAAAAATCCTACGGAGGGAAAAGCGGGATTTTTACAGCCTAAAAATCCACAGTGGGAAAAGTCCCATGGCAGTGCCAGAAGGGAGAGGTCCTGTGGTGGTACCAGAGGGGGGAAGGATCCCATGGCAGTGCCAGGGAGGGGGAAGATGCCATCCTGCCTCTGGCATCGCCCCGCTCTGCTCTCATGGATTTGGAGGTAAATCCTGTCCCATAAATCCTGCTCCTCCAGCTCGTGCAGTGTGCGGTGCCTTCCAAAGGGGTTTGGCAGCTTTGGGCTCTGTTTTTAGGAGTGGTGGTGATCATTGGTAGCCCAGCGTGGCTTGAGGGGTCGGGTGAGGAAGGCCCGGCTCTTCCTCCTCACCCTGTGCTGGAGAATCCCTCTGTAATCAGCTTTTAATGAGGCTTTGCTCGTTAGGGAAGGCGGGGCCGTCCACCCGAACCTCGGGCTCTCTTCAGGGATCCAGAGGGACCCCTGGGATTTTGGGAGGGTGTGGAAATAGGGCGTGGGTTTAGGTTTTGTGGGTGACTCTGGGGGGGGGCAGACCTGGGCCTTGTGGCATCTCCCTGGCTCCTGAGGGCTCGTCAGGCTTCACGAAGGCTCCTGCCCTGGGTACAGCCCCCTGAGACCCCTGAAGGCCAGGAACTGGGAGAACTGGGGGGCACTGGGAGAGCTGGGGGGCACTGGAAGAGCTGGGGGGCACTGGGAGAACTTGGGGGGGCACTGGGAGGACCTTGGATCGTGGGAATGGGATGCACTGGGAGTAATGGGACACTGGCTGTCACTGAGGTGGGGGCACTGGGAGCACTGGGGGGGTGCATTGGTCTCCTCCAGGTTTGGGGACTCAGAGAGAGCACTGAGAGGACACTGGGAGAACTGTACTGGGAGGACACCGGGGGTCGGGGAGGACACTGGGAGGGCACTGAGAGGACACTGGGAGCATTGGGAGGATACTGGGAGCACTGGGAGGACACTGAGAGGACACTGGGAGGGCACAGGGATGGCACCCGAAGGGCACTGGGAGCACTGGGAGGACACTGGGAGGACACTGAGAGGACACTGGGAGCATTGGGAGGACACTGGGAGCACTGGGAGCATTGGGAGGACACTGGGAACACTGGGAGGGCACTGGGAGGACACCAGGAGGGCACTGGGAGGGCACTGGGAGGACATTGGGAGGGCACTGGGAGGACACTGGGAGCACTGGGAGGGCACTGGGAGCGTTGGGAGGACACTGGGAGCACTGGGAGGACGCTGGGAGGACACTGGGAGGGCACTGAGAGGACACTGGGAGCACTGGGAGGGCACTGGGAGGACACTGGGAGCACTGGGAGGACACTGGGAGGGCACTGGGAGGGCACTGGGAGCAATGGGAGGGCACTGGGAGGGCACTGGGAGCACTGGGAGGACACTGGGAGGGCACTGGGAGGGCACTGGGAGCATTGGGAGGACACTGGGAGGGCACTGAGAGGACACTGGGAGCATTGGGAGGACACTGAGAGGACACTGGGAGGGCACTGGGAGGACACTGGGAGGGCACTGGGAGCACTGGGAGCATTGGGAGGACACTGGGAGCACTGGGAGGACACTGGGAGGACACTGGGAGGGCACTGGGAGGGCACTGGGAGCACTGGGAGGGCACTGGGAGCACTGGGAGGACACTGGGAGGGCACTGGGAGCACTGGGAGCACTGGGAGGGCACTGGGAGCACTGGGAGGACACTGGGAGGGCACTGGGAGCACTGGGAGGACACTGGGAGGACACTGGGAGGGCACTGGGAGCACTGGGAGGGCACTAGGAGGGCACTGGGAGCACTGGGAGGGCACTGGGAGCACTGGGAGGACACCGGGAGGGCACTGGGAGCACTGGGAGCACTGGGAGGGCACTGGGAGCACTGGGAGGACACTGGGAGGGCACTGGGAGCACTGGGAGGGCACTGGGAGGGCACTGGGAGGGCACTGGGAGCACTGGGAGGGCACTGGGAGGGCACTGGGAGGACACTGGGAGGGCACTGGGAGCACTGGGAGGGCACTGGGAGGGCACTGGGAGCACTGGGAGGACACTGGGAGGGCACTGGGAGCACTGGGAGGACACTGGGAGGGCACTGGGAGCACTGGGAGGGCACTGGGAGGACACTGGGAGAGCCGTGAGCACCGTGGCCGCCAGGGGGCGCAGGGTGCGGCGTGCAGCGAGTCCTCCAAGCCGCCAGGGGCGCTACAGCGCAGGGGCGGGGCGGGTGTGGTGCCGTCCTTCTCTCCGGCTCCGCCCAGCCGTCGAGCGCGACACGGTGCCGCGACGCCGGTTGCGCTTGACGGCGGGGGCGTCGCGAAAGGCCCGTGAAGGACGGCGGCGGGCCCGTGAGGGGGGGCGGCGGTGTCGGCGGCGCGACAGCGGCCGTGTCGCGACAGGAGCGCAGCCATGCCGTTCTGGGGCCTGCAGAAGCAGCTGGGCATCGATGTGGACAGCTTCCTGCTGCGGCAGAGCATGCCGCAGCCGCACGGCCAGGCCGGGGCCTGCCACGCCTTCGAGCGCGAGTGGGTGGAGTGCGGGCACGGGCTGGGCCAGATCCGCGCCCGGCGCGAGTGTCAGCTCGAGTACGAGGATTTCATGGAGTGCATGAAGCGCACCAAGCTGGTGGGTGAGCGGGGGGACACCTCGGGGGGCGCGGGGGTCTGGGGGTCCTGACAAAGGGGGGCACCAGCTGCGCGCTGGGGCGACTCGAGGTGCTGGGTCCGGCTGGGGACAGCGTGCGGAGGCTCCTGGCCGTGCTCTGGGGAAGGTTTGGGGGCTCCAGCCCAGGGTGGGGAGCGCTGCCTGCTCATTGCCAGAGCGAGGGGGGGGTCTGGCCCCGCAGCAGCCCCTGCCCCGTTCCTGCGGCGGCTGCAGGAGCCCGGAGAAGCCGCGGCTGCCCCGTTCCTGGAAGTGTTCCAGGCCAGCTTGGAGCGCGCTGGGTAGCGGAAGGTGTTCCTGCCCACGGGGGTGGCACGGGATGGGATTTTAGTTCCCTCCCAACCAAACCGCTCCGTGTCTTGGGGCAGCACGGAGCAGGCATTTCTCCCTGCCCGCAGCGCTCCTCCAGCAGCAGCCACATCCAGGACAAAATCCTGGTCAGAGCACGGGGCTGGAAACCCAAATCAGTACAGAACAGCCTGAAAACCCCAAAATCCTTGAGAAAAGCCTCAAAATCGAGCGAGGAGCCCCAGGGCGGGGTTAGTGAGGGTTCCACATCCGTGGGGCTGCCAGGACCTGCCCTGGGGACCCCCTGAGACCCCCGTGTGTCCCTGGCAGACTCAACGGCTCCGGATGATCTTGGAGCAGCGGGACAAGATGATCAAGCAGGGGAAGTACACACCCCCCGAGCACCACACGGGCAAGGAGGAGCCCAGGCCGTGATTGCCGCTGGAATTCCTCTTGGAAGAAAAGCCACAGAGCCCGGGGCAGGGGCCCTGCTGTGGCTGGAGGGGAGCAGCCTCAGGTCGGGCACTGCTGGGGCAGTAAATATCCCTTTGGAATGTCTCCTTGCCTCTGTCTTGTCTTTTTTTTTTTTTTTTTTTTTTTTTTTTTTATGGAGGGGGGAAAAACACCTCGTTTCCACATGGATTCAGAGTGGAAGTGGATGGATTTGGGATCTCTCCTGGCTTTTCAGAGTGTGGGAGGCAGATTTCCTCACTGGGGGCTTTGAAATGCCAGCAGGATCCATGGAGGGCCTGGCACAGCCAGGGGGTTTTTCCCTCCCAAGGAGAGTTTTTCCCTCAGTTTTGGAGCAGCACTGAAGCAGGAGAGTCCCTGGAAGTGCAGAGTGGCCAGCTCTGTGCTTTAACCCACGTTTTTAGTGCTGCTGCTGCTGGAGTTCGTGCTGGATCTTTGCTGGCAGATTCCTGATCCCAAATCCCCCTGCTGGGATGACAAAGGCTGAGCCCAGCACGGCAGGGAAGTGACACAAGGGACATTCCAGGAGGGACATTCCAGCCCCCTGCTTCCTGGGGCACGAATCCCATGCTGGGCACAGGAGCCCTCCTGGAGAGGAGTCCCATGGATCCCTGACCCCAGGGATTGCTGAGCCCTTGGATACGAGGGATCACAGGTGGCTGCTGTTTTTGGGGGCTCTGAGCCATCCCAGGGTGTCCAGGGCAGGGATCTGAGCCAGGAGGGCTCTGTTATTTCCCCTTGGAACAAAGTGCACTGGAAAAACCCTTCCCTGGATTTCACAGGGCAGCGATGGCCTCTCAGGAGCCATCCCAGCAGGGTTTGAGCTTTTCCTGGCATTTCTGCTGCTCCTCACAAGCCCCTGTCCCTCAGCTCCCCCCAAATCGTCCTTCCCAAGCCCTGCCCGAGCTTTGTCCCTTCCCCCAGGCCCAGATGGATCCGTTGCTGCAGCCCAGATGGATTCTGAGTCACAGCCGGGGCTGCAGCCACGATTGTCCCTGGCAGGGCAGGCACTGGGGGAGGGTGGCACTGGAGAGCTCCAAATTCCCAGTCTGGGATCAAATCCTCTGAGCCAGGGGCACATCCACGTCCCAGGACTGGCTCTTCCCTGTGCCTGCCTTCGTTTGGCACTGCTGATCCTCACCCTGCCCCGTGTGTTCCCTCTCATTTGGATAACTCTGGAAATAATGCCCTTTTAACAATTTTTTTTTTCATCAATTTTGATATTTTTCTCCTGTTTCCTGCCCAAAGCAGGAATAAATGACCCAAGACCCCATCCTGGCTGGATCCTTGCTAATTCCTGGCTGTCCTTGCAGTAACTGATGGAGATTGATAATCCTCAGGGATTCTGATTGCTGCTTTAAATATGAAAATTCTGGTGGTGATGAGTTTGAGCAGAGGAAAACCAACATCAGGATATCAGTGCTCCGTGGATCTCAGCATTCCAGCTGTAAAAATGGGCAAGGAGGAGCTCTGAGGAGGGAAACACAGGGAAAATATGGGAACCATGTGAGGAAAAGGGAGTGGCTTCAGGTGGAAAAGGACTGGGGAGGTTACAGAGCTGCCAGAACAAATAAAGCATGGATAAAGGGAGAAAATGGTGCTGGGGATGGAAATTGAGCAGTGCCACGGAGCCATTGGAGTGATTTATCCTCGGTGAACTCTCCTGGGGGGATCTGGGGAGGAGGAGTGAGGGAGGGGATGGGACTGTGGATGTGGGGGCCCACATGGAGCACCCAAAAGGTCTGAGCAGGGCTCAGCTATTCCAGGAGCTGATCCCTCCCCAAATCACAACTCCCCAGGGCCAGTCCCTGGGTTTCAGCCGTGGATGGAAATTTGGGAAGCGGAGCCAGCCAGGAGGTCAAATCTTCATGAGCCTCCACACTTGCAATCGCTCATTATGGATGATGATTAATTATTATCAATTCCCTTTCCCAAAGAGTTGTGCGCTGCTGGAGGCACCGGGAGTGCAGAGAAGACTTTGGGGATGACTTTTCTGGTGGAGGCTTTGCCAGTGACATCACAACTTCCTCCCAGGCTGGATGTGAGGGCTGGTGGCACCCGGAGCCACGCGGCAGCAGGGGCCAAAACTCCCAGGAACTGCTGTTTTGGGGGAAAAAAACCTGTTTTGATTAGAAGTGTTGCTTTTCCAGGGAGAGGAGGGAAAAAAGCCAGGCTCAGCAAAAGTCCTGGCAGCTCGCTGGTGTGGAGAGTGACTCATCCCATCGAGCACTCCAGATGCTGGAGGAAATACTGGGATGCATCTGAACGCTCCTGGCTCCCGAGTGGCTCTTTAGATCCGTTCAAAATCTAATTGCTCCGGCGATCGGCGTTGGTGCAGCCACAGCCAGGAGGATCCATTTGCTCCAGTTAAAAGCTCTGTCAGGAATTTCACCAATAAAGGGAATAATCAAAGACGTGATGAAAACAATCAAATTTATGGAGAGATTAAAATAAAAACACATCCCAGCTCTGCTGGGAGGAGACCGAGGCCGAGGCTCTGGCTGAGCAGCAGGGATCGAAAATGGATCGTGACCGAGTTCCCCTGGGCAAAGGGATTTGGAGCATCCTCAGCTCCACAGTGTGGTTCACCACGAAGCCTGAACAGGATCCATATCCAGCCTGTAGTAGTTCCAAATGTATATTTTTCTCTTTGCCTTTTTTGTCGCTTTTTTGGCACGGGGTGATGCCACGTCCCAGCTGGGTGGGAGGCACCGGGGCTGGGATGGGGTGGGAATTCTCCGTGGGGAGCTGCTTCTGCCATGGACACTGGCTGGGCAGGAGCCAGTGAGGGCAGAGCACCATCCCTGCCCCCAGCCCCTCATTCCCATTTTCCTACAACCCTTAGCTCGCAGGAGTGGGAGTTGGGCTGAGCCCCCACCTCCTGCAGCTCCCACAGCCCTGCATGTGCTGTGCATCGTCTGCAGCTCTTCTCTGCCTTGGAGAGGGGGAACAAACAACTCTCAGGAGATGAATAATTTATCAAAAGTCAAGGGAAAAGGCAGATTTCAGCCCTGGGCTTGGGCAGAGTTTTTAATGAGGGAGAGGGGACAGTTCTTGGGGCAGAGTCGGGTTCTGGCTGATTTGCACCAGGAGACATCTCCCTGCATCCCTGTGGATGTCCGAGGTCTCGGCACTCGGGGTCCCAGGGGTCCCCTCAATCCTGCTGAGCAGCACAGGAACAGGGAAATGAAATGATTTAGGGAGAGCCTGCCTCCCCCTTCCTCCCAAAATAACGACTCCCTGTCTCCACGTAGGCAAAACAATGCACGATCCTAACCCAGATTCGCAGCACAAATAATCCAGCGCCTCCCGGCGCTGCGAGGGATTTCGGGAAGCGCGTTCCGGGTGTGAGATCCACGCGGGCTGGAACCGGCGCCGTCTCCCAGCCGCCCGCACTCCTCCGGGATTCAGCACGGCTGGAATTGGCTGGGTTTGCTCCCAGAGCACCGTGAGGGAGGAGGCTGGAGCCCGGCTGGTGACACACGGGGTGACAAAGGCGCCTGGTGACACACGGGGTGACAAAGGCACGCGTCACCCCGCAGCCGGCACCGGACTTCCCGCAGCCGGGCGGGCCGTGAACTCTGCGTGCTGTCCCGAGGGCGAGCGGTGCCCGGTCACCAAGGCGGGCAGCAGGGGTGACCGAGGGTGTCACGGCAACACCCCGGCGTGTGCCCGGGGCCGGGCCGGCCGTGGCCGCGCTCTCGGGGCCGGCAGCGCTGCAGACACGCGGCTGAGCCGCCCAACCCGTCCGGGAGCTTTGGGAACGGCGCTGCGGCAGCGTCTGGCTCTCCAGGCGCTTCCCTCCTCCCAGCGCCTCTGGGGCTGCCGGCTCTGCCGGGATGAGCCTTCCCTGCTCCACAGCTCTCACGGGTTTTGGGGTCCCCTGTAATGATGGGAACCACAGCCCCCCGCCTGAGTGCGTTTATCCATCAGTGTCCATTACGGACCTGACCGCACGCTCCAAGGGCGTGCACAGTGTCAGGGTGGCACCAGGGTGATGGCCCTGTCACTGTTACCTTGTCATTGGGGTGGTGGGACTGGTGCCAGCCCACAAGCACACCCTTTTCCAGTGCACCCTTTACTCTGCCCGCAGTTCCCCAGCACCAGTCTGGCCTGGCTGCAGCCCAAGAGGGTTCCCAGGTCCCAGAACTCACAGCCTCATTCCCAGCTGGACCTCGTGTCTTCGAGGCCTTGCCCCTGCATCTGTGGGGTCACCCCACTGGTGTGTCCACACCCGGGCAGGTTTTGGCCAAGTGCTTCCTCCACATCCCTGCATCCCAGCGGGCAGGGCCGCAGGGCAACACGTGCTCCTCTCCAGCCACATCCCAAGCTGCGTCCAAGAGCAGGTGTCACCACACCCCACGCCGCGTGTCCTGCACCGCGTCCCACCCCGTCGCTGGAAGCGCTCAGGAAAACACGCACCGGGGAAGCAGAGGTGTTGGGATGAGATCTGAAAACCGGCGGGGGAGAGCTGCCCACGGGGCTCTCGGGTGCGCCGAGACCCCGGGGGGACCGGGGCGCCGGGCTTGGCCGGGCCGCGTGCGGCGCCGCGGGAGCAGCCGCGCTGGCCCGGGGCCGTGGCACGGAGCTGCTGCTGCTCGTTGGATGCCGCCGTCGGTGCGGGGCGGCTGGATCTGCCGTCAGCCGGAGCGGTTTAGCCTGCTTCCCTCCTGCCAGGCGGCTGGGGCTGTCCTGCAGCTCCGCCACCCCTTCGGGCTGCTCCTGGTGTCCCTGCCCGCGCCGCGGCTGGCGCTGGGACACATTCGGCTGCGGCTGGGATGCCCGGCTGCCCCGCAGGTGAGGCGCTGGGCAGCTCACGGCTCTCCCAGCGCGGCCCTCCGCACCTTCCCGAGCCTGTGCCCCGCACCCTGCTCGTGTCCCCCGCGATGCGCCGCGGCTGCGGCTGCTGGCCCCGATCCCCGATCGATGGGTGCTCTAATTACCCTGGGCCTGGGGCGATCCGGAGGATGACGATGGAACGGGGATGCTGCGAGGATGCCGGGGGGGGGCTCTGTGGGGTGCGGGGAGCTGCTGGGTGGTTCGGGGGGACCCCCTGTGAAATGGGGGTGCAGGGCGGGGAGGCAGCAGGCGTTGGGGCGCCCGAGGGGGAGCACGGGCAGGTTGGAGGGCGCAGGCTGGGAACCCCGAGGGGGTTGCCCGGGGCCGGCCCGGGGGTGCCCGGGGTGGAGGTGCCGGTTGTGCTGGCGCAGGGGCGGGCGGCGGGGCCGGTCCCGGGGCTGCGCGGGGCGGGAGGCGGCCGGGACCCCCCCGCCGCTCCCCGCCGCCCGGTGGGCAGGGCCGGGCCGGGCCGGGGGAGGCGCCGCGGCGGCGGGAGCGCACGGCGGGGCCGGGAGCGGCCGGACCGGGAGCGCACGGCGGGGCCGGGCCGGCACCGGAGCGCCGCGTCCTGCCCGCGCCGAGTCGGTACCGGAGCGCCGGCGGGGGGTGAGCGGAGCCGGGGCTGCGGGCAGGGGGCTGCGCACCGGGGAGGGACCGGGGAACGGCGACGGATGGAGCGGGGATGGGCCGGGGATGGAGCGGGGAAGCGCAGGGTCAGAGCGGGAGATGAGCGGGGGATGGAGCGGGAAGGGCAGGACACGGGGATGCAGCGGGGATGGAGCGCGGAAGGGCGGCGGATGGGGATGGGAATGGACCGGGAAAAGGAGGCAGCAGCCGCCGGGGGTGGGCTGGAGCTGCGGGCACCGGAGAGTGCCGGGAGGAAGGGTAGGACCAGGTGGGAGCAGGACCCGGGGGGGCCACACCGGCCCCGTGTGCCCCCGCAGAGCCGTGCCCGCACCCCGCTGCCTCCTGCACCTGCTGCCCCCCCCCGCCCGTGCTGCAAACCCGGGTCCAACCCCCGCAGCCCCCGGCCCTGCCGCTCCCTGGGCACCGAACCGCGCCCGGCCCCGCAGCCCCCCCAGCCCCACACCCGTGGGTCCCCCAAAAGCAGGGCGCGGGCTGAGCCCCTCGGGGCTACCGGGGGAGCCGCGGTTTTGGGCCGCGATTCATTTTTTTGCAGCTTTTCAATGGGGGGTGAATGACTCATGGAATCCTTTCTCCGTTTCTTTCAATGTTTTTTTGGGTCTCTTTGTTCCTGTTTTGCTGATTAAATGATGGGAATAAGGAAAGGCTCGGCGTGATGGAGGCGGCTCCTGCGCCGCGGCATATCGGTTGTAGGAGTCTCAGGCATTTTTCCTGGCCGTGCTAGAGGACACAATGAGATTTATTTTAAATATGTCTCATGCAAGGTGCTTATTTGCCCAGCGTGTGTACGCGGCACAGCTCACTCCCGGCGTGCTCCAGAAAGCCCTACCATCTTCCTCTGCCATGATTAATAAGATTTTTAAAGCCATCCCCGTTCTCAGAGGGGAAAAACCTGCAGGTACAAAGGGCAGAGCCGAGCTGATGCTCCTTCTTGCGCTGAGCACAAAGAAATCGAGCCCAAAAGGTTGGACTTGGCTTTGTGGGAGTGAGCTCAGGGATGCCAGTGTGAGCTTTGCTGGTAGAGGGGCAGCCGTGCCACTGTCCCCATCCCTGGGAACCCCAGCAAGGGGGAAACTGAGGCAGCATTCAGAACCTCCAGGAGGGCTGATTCACCTGGCCGAGTGGGCAGAGACACTCATGGTGGACGATCCCTTCTCCACCACCCGCAGCACCTGTGGCGGGGAGGGCCCCGCGGCCGGCGGCCCGGTGTCACGCGCTGTTTGCTCCTTCTCCAGGGTGCTGCTGCCCGCGGGGACGTCCCGTCACTCCTGCCCGTGCCCTGGGCCATGTCGTCCTCCGACGAGGAGACCCTCAGTGAGCGCTCGTGCCGGAGCGAGCGGTCGTGCCGGAGTGAGCGCTCCTACCGCAGCGAGCGCTCGGGCAGCCTCTCCCCCTGCCCCCCCGGGGACACCTTGCCCTGGAATTTACCCCTCCATGAGCAGAGGAAGAGGAAGAGTCAGGATTCGGTGCTGGACCCGGCCGAGAGGGCTGTCGTCAGGGTCGCAGGTAAGGCAGCGCCTTGTTGGTTCCCCCCCGGGGGTTCCCGGGGCTCCCCCGCGGTGACTGAGATGCTCTTGGGGTCACCTCTGTGCCCCACTGCTCCTCAGGGAGCCTGGGGAGAGAAGGGGAGGGATGGATGTGGCTCTGGTGGCCGAGGAGCAGGGTGGTGGTTTGTCTCTGCCATGGCTTTGTCCTCTCCAGGCTCGCCCCGGGCTGTTCATCCCTTCAGCACTGGGGTTAAGGGATGATTGGGCACCTCCAGCTCGCGGGTTGGGTGACATTAAAACGTTTAATTAAGGACTGAATGGCTCCTTGGTGGAACAATGCCCTCGGCTGAACTCCGGGGAGGAATTTGCCCGGGGAGGTTTGGGATTCCCGCCCGGCTGATGGAGCTGGGGCTGCTCCTTTGTGGTGTCCATCAGCAGCTCCATCGCTGGGGTCATCGGGACGTGCTGGTGTCCCCGTGTGCAGGGGACAGTGCCCCGTGTGTCCCTTTGCCTGCTGTGCTGCTGACCCAGTCACAGCTCAGGGGAAGGAGCAGGGCTGGGAAGCAGAAACAAAGACAGGGACGGACCCACCTTGGCCGACGGCTCCTGGTCCAAGCGCCGCTCTGGGGACCCGCTCCAGGATGGCTGGGGAGGGAGGATGGCGGAATCTGCTCAGGGTGGTGCCTCCAGGCACCAGAGCTGGGATTGGATTCTTCACTGGGGCCAAATGGCCATCAAGGGCTTTGATCTGTGTCTGTCCACATCTCCCGGCGCTCCGGGCGCCTTTGATCTTCTCCAGCTGGAGCAAACGGGGATTTGGGAATCGGGGCCGTGCTGAGGGACCCCTGCTGAGCCCTGGCCAGGCTGTTCCTGGCTGTTGCTCCAAGAGGAAGCCGGGGCTGGGCTTTAATCTCACTGGTGGGGGTGGGCACAAGGGTGACAAGCCCCTGAGGTGCCCACTCTGCCCAAACCAGTCAGTGCCCAAAAAGCCCCTTTGCTGGGCTCCCACCCTGTGGGGACACAGACTGGGAGCACTGGGGAGCAGGGACACACCTGGCACAGGGGCAGGTGCCACCAGCTCAGGGGTGACTGTGGGGTGCTGCTCCCTCTCTCCCTGCCTGCCCCATGGCACGGGGGTGCGTGGGGATCCGGCCGTGCCACGGTGCCGCCATGCCAGCCCTGGAATCTTGGGGCTGGAAGAACCAGTTGATTCAAATGATGGTTCTTGAGAATGCACGGCTGGAGCTGGGATAGGCAAATGTGCAGGGTGCGGCTGGCCCTGCCCCAGATCCCAAATCCCAAATCCCTGGGGCTGGGAGATGGAGGGGTACCGGGATCCTGCCATATTAACTGCTTCTCATGGACCCGCTCTGACCCAAAATCCCCATCCTCCCACATGCAAGGGATGGATTCTGCCAAGGCCCAGCCGTTCCCCAGCTCCATTTCTGCCCGGGATGCCGAGTGCTTGTCGTCACCCGGCTGGATCCAGCCCGTGATGAAAGGCAGGGGGATGTCACAAAATTCAGTCTCATGCAGATTGCCCATTAAAAATAACTCGGGAGGTGCAGTGAGACAGTGCTGAGCTGGGGAAAAAAAAAAAAAAAAAAAGAAGAGTTCTGAGACAGTTTTGTGTCACCAAGTTTGAAAATGAGCTGAAATATTGATTCAGGTCCTTGCATTATTCAGCGGGAATGTCTGCGGGGCGCTGGCTGCCCCAGTGCCTCTTCCCACTGGGATCAGGCTTGGGACCAGGGATGGTGGCCTGAGGAGTGTGCCCTGGGGGACCTGGCACCTCTCAGTGAGGTGAGGGGAGGGCGATGGGGGCTTGGCTTTTTGGGAACCCCAGGAAGGGGCACCAGGGCCTGGGGATGGAGCCTGGGCATCATTTCGTGCTGGGGAGCCCCACCCTTGTGCCACCATGGACCTTGTGGAGATGACACAGACAGAGTGGCACCTTTGTGTGTTTGGGGGGACACGGGGATCTTGGTTTTGAGGGGACTCAGAGATCTGGGGGGGGCCTCTTCCTCCTCACTCTCCATGGGGTCCAGCAGTCTCTGCATCTCTTCTGGCCATCAGAGCCAAGGAAAGGAGGACACAGCCCAGAGAGGGCCTGTGGGGGGCTGGGACACGCTGGCCCAGGTCTCCAGGCAGCTCTGGAGCCGTTCCCTGCTTTTCTGGCATCTCCTGGGAAGGCAGCGGTGGGAGGGGAGGGGGGAGCAGGACGTGGAGGGTCAGAGTGTGACCCTTGGCCCTGCCTTGCTGTGCCTCGCTCCAGGCGCTTGGCAGAGGGTGAGGGTGGGCGGGGTGGCTGCTTTTGGGGGAAAAAAAAAGGGCTCTTTCATCCTAAATCTGCCTGCACTTGGTGCTGCCAGGGCCGTGCTGGGGTGCTGCTGGGGCAGGAGGGGCCGGGGCACTCGGGGGTGCCAGGGGTGAGCGGGCAGGAGTGATGGACGAGGCGTCGCGGGGGCTTTCCAAGGGCTCTTTGAAAAGGTTCCTGGGAGTCCTTTGTCACCCGGGCGCGTCACCCGCGCCGCTGGCAGAGCCGGCGCTGGCTGCGGGAGGGAGCTGTGCTTCATCCCCGGGGACACGGGAACAAACCCCCTTGTTCTCCGCTGCCTTGGGAGCAGCGAAGCCGCCGGCTCGGGGCAGATTCCGAGCAGCGCTCCCGCTGCTGCCCGAGGAGGAATCGCTGAGTGCCAGCTGGCCGGCACAGATTTCCCTTTCCCTGGGAACGCGTTTTTTGGGTCAGAGCGATGTGGCGAGCGCAGGCACCTCTGCAGGGCTCTGCGCCGGGCGGCTCCGCGGGCAGAGCCGGGGGAGCTGCGCCCCTGGGGCCGTTCCCAGGGGATTCTCTGGCCATTCCCAGTGGGATGCTCCTCTGAGGATGCGTGCCTGGCATCGCCGGGCACAAAGGCCCTGCCCACGAGGTCGCCGCGATCGAAACCCTCCTCCCCACAGAGGCTCTGCCGGGGATGCAGCCGGGCACCCGCGCTCTGTGCCACGTTAATTACTTTTCCTAATTAAGGCGCCAAGCTGAAAGGGAGATGCCTCCAAAACCGGGATGAGGGGGGTGATTTGTGTAACCCCCACCCCAGGCCGGGGGCTGCGGGGGGAGGAGGAGGAGGATGGAGGTGCTGCCCCTGGTCCCTCTTCATTCCCTGGAGGGATGTGGGGTGCGGCCCCCCCCACCCTGAGGGGGCTCGGGGGTCCCTGGGTGACGGTGGGGACACACAGGGTGTCTGTCTGAGCGGGATGGGGCTTTTCTCGTTGCCATGGTTACCCAGCCGGGCCCTCCAGTTGCCATGGGAACGGCGCATCGGGGTGAAAAAGCAACATCTTGAGATGGCCAAAAAAGGGCCGGGATTTGCCCCGGGCGGGGGGCTGGGACCTGCCGGGGCCATGGTGAGGGGGTGTCCTGTGGGCTCAGCGGGGTCTGGGTGGGTGTTGGGGGGACCGGGGTGTCCCCTGGCCTGGGGACAGCCACTCTCGTGCCCCTGTAGGAGCTGTTTCCACGGGAGGTTTTGCTCCGTCAGCTCAGCTGGGATTTGGGGGGGCTGAGTGGGGTTTCTGTGGCTATGGGAGCGCCAGGCTCCCCTGAGCCCCCATTTCCCAAACCCGGCGGGGCTTGGCTCTGCCCCACTGTTCCCCTTTCCATCCCCTGCAAAGTCCCCCAGCTGATTCTCAGGGCCCCCTTTTTCCTGCCCGTTCCTCACCAGCTGGTGCTGAGGGGTCCCCACTCCCCCCGGCTCCTCCAGGCAGTGCAAGGTGTCACCCCTGGTGTCAGTCCCGCTGTCACCCCTCTGTGTCACCCTCTGGTGTCACTGCCTGTGTCAGTCACCCTCCCGTGTTGTCCCCTATGTCACTCCCAGTGTCACCCCCTGGTGTTAGTGTCACCTCCAGTATCACTTCCAGTGTCACCCCCCCAGCGTCACACACAGTGTCACCCCCTGGTGTCGTTCCTGGTATCACAGCCATTGTCACCACAGTGTCACCCCGGTGTCACCCCCAGTGTAATCCCCGGTGTCACCACCGTGTCACCCCCAGTATAATCCCCCATGTCACCCCAGTGTCACCCCCAGTGTAATCCTCGATGTCACCCCGGTGTCACCCCCAGTGTAATCCCCGATGTCACCCCGATGTCGCCCCAGTGTCACCCCCAGTGTAATCCCCGGTGTCACCCTCGTATCACCACTGTGTCATCCCCAGTGTAATCCCCGATGTCACCCCGGTGTCACCCCCAGTGTAATCCCCGATGTCACCCCGATGTCATCCCCAGTGTAATCCCCGATGTCACCCCGATGTCACCCCGGTGTCACCCCCAGTGTAATCCCCGATGTCACCCCGGTGTCACCCCCAGTGTAATCCCCGATGTCACCCCGGTGTCACCCCCGTTGTCCCCCCGGCGCTACCCCGAGCGGCCGCCAGGGGTCGCGGCGGGCCCGGGGCGGGCACCAGAGGGCGGGGCCAAATCAGGGGTGTGGCCTCAACGGGGGCGGAGCAAACACAGCCAGGTGGGCGGGGCCTGTCCAGACGGCCGTCACCATGGGCGTGTCCATGATAATTCCGAACTCTGGGGCGTGTCCAGGGGCGCGTCCCCACCCACGGCAGTGTCCCCACCCACGGCAGTGTCCCCACCCACGGCAGTGTCCCCACCCACGGGCGGTTACCGGGCCGGTGTTTGGGGGGGGGGGGTCCCGGGAGCCATGAGCGGGTTTAGGGGCGTGTCCCTGTCGGTGGGCACGACCCAAGGGCGTGTCCCTCCGGTGGGCGAGTCCCGGGGTAACGGGCGTGTCCCGTGTCAGTGGGCGGATCCCCGGGGGCGTGTCCCGGTGGCGAGGGGCGTGTCCCGGTGGTGAGGGACAGGTCCCCGGGGCGGGTCCCGGTGGCGAGGGGCGTGTCCCGGTGGCGAGTGGCGTGTCTCGGTGGCGAGGGGCGGATTCCGGGGGCGTGTCCCGGTGGCGAGGGGCGGGTCCCCGGGGCGGGTCCCGGTGGCGAGGGGCGTGTCCCAGTGGCGAGGGGCGTGTCCCCGGGGCGGGTCCCGGTGGCGAGGGGCGTGTCCCCGGGGCGGGTCCCGGTGGCTAGGGGCGGGTCCCCGGGGCGGGTCCCGGTGGCGAGGGGCGGGTCGCCGGGGCGGGTCGGTGGCGGGGGGCGGGTCCCCGGGGCGTGTCCCGGTGGCGAGGGGCGTGTCCCGGTGGCTAGGGGCGGGTTCTCGGGGCGGGCCGGTGCCGGGCGCGGCGCGGCGGAAGCGGCCCCGGCACAGACGGGCCCTGGCCGCGCCGCCGGCAGCTGCGCCCAGCCCGGGCACAAAGGCCGCCATGGCCGGGTACGTGCCGGGGCTGCTCCCGGCCAACCGCAGCCAGGAGAAGGAGTTCGTGCAGGCCTACGAGGACGTGCTGGAGCGCTACAAAGGTACCGCGCCCGCCGGGGCCCGAGGCCGGGCCTGGAGCGCGCCGGGGCCGCCCCGCGGGGCTCAACCGGAGCCTTCCCGGAGCCTTCCCGGAGCCTTTCGGGTGTTTTCTCGGTGTTTTCTCGGTGCCCGCGGATGCTCGGGGTGGATGCTCGGGGGCAGCATCCTCGGGGAGCGCGGTGTCCCCGCGTGGGGTGTCCTGATCCGAGTGTCCCCAGCGTGGGGACAGCGTCTGAGCGTCCCCTGCGTGGGGTGTCCCGGGTTCCTGCGTGGGCTGTGCGGGGGAGCTCCGTCCCTGCGTGGGGTTCCTGGGTGCCGCGGCTCCTGCGTGGGCTCAGCATCCCTGCGTGGGGTGCCCGAGGGATGAGCGACGCTGCTGTCCCCAGCGTGGGATGTCTGGGGGCTCTCGGCAGCCCTGCGTGAGCGTCCCCCGGCCCCTGGGTAGGGCTTTCCCAGAGTTTTGGGGTCCCCGTGTCCCTTCCGTGGGGTGCCCAGCATCCCAGCCGCTCGGAGCAGCACGGCATCCCTCCTCCCTGTGCCCTCACCCGCGGTGCCACCAGGGCTGTGGGGACCCATCCGTGTCCCCCGCAGCCCCCCCCGCGGCCGGGGTCCCTGTTTGAGCCCTGGGGATGAGGGGCCGGGGTGCTGCCGGTGCCGGTACCGGCAGTGAGTGTGCAGTTTTGATGTCAGCGCCTCGTCCCCGGCAGCTGTGTGTGCGTTCCCATTCTTCTCCTTGTTATTATTATTTTTTATTTCCCTCCTCCCCGCTGCAGAGCTAGGCTTGTCCTGGAGCCCAGATTCCAGCCCCACAGGGCTCCCAGTGCTCCGTTTTATAAGTTTAGCAGCCAAGTCTCTTTAAAATGCGGATGGCCCGGCCGAGAGGAGCCAGGCACTGTTTGTTTCCTTTTCCTTTTTTTTTCCTGCGGAAAAAGGGGAATAATGGATTCCCTGGCTCCCTGATTCAGGGGGTGCCGCTCCAACATCCCAGAGGTGGGAGAGACGCGCAGCCTCCGCAGGGAGCAGGGAATGAAACCTCCTCGGGTGCCTTGGAAAGGCACTGGGAACCGTGACTTGGGCTTGTCCGAGTACTTGACAAACTTTTTTATTAATAAAGAGCTGCTTTGATGTAGTTGGGTTCAGCGTGGAGACGCTGGCGTGGAAGGAGCTGCTGTTTGCATCGGGTTTGCTTTGTTCCACAAAAAAAAAAAAGGAAATTCCAGGGCCTGTAATGCACTTGGTCCAGCTGGAGCACCCCTGGCACCTGGGCTCCCCTTGCCCGCTCCCTGCTCTGGCTGTTGGTGCCTTCCATGAGCAATTGGGTTTTTCTGGGAAGGAGTTTTTCTAGGGAATACCTGGTTTTTGCACTGGGATATGGTAGAAAGCTGGGTAACTTGGAAATACCCTGCTGGGTGTTGTCGGAGCTTGTTTGTGGTGTAGGGGAAATGAGTGTTTATACCCCATGAAAGCTTTCCTTTGCTTTTGACCCCTTCCCAGCCCCCCCACCCCTCCTGGGGCATCCCACCAGCGCTGCAAGGGCTGGGTGGGAGCCCCAGTTTGGGTTGTTTGAGTTTGAGTTGGTGGATGTGTTTTCTCTTCCCTGTTATTCCCCACTGCAGCTCCTGTAAACCACTTGGTTTTTCCTGTCCAGAACAAGTTTTCCACTGGCTCATCCCCTCCCCCTCTTAATCCTGCAAAAACAGAGTTTTCACTGAAATGTGACTGCTCAGGGCCCAGTGGGGAGACCTGCAGTGTTCTTGTGCTGGCCACGTCCAGGACCTGCCACGTCCAGGACCCGGCACTGCCAGCACCGGCAGCAAGGAGGGCAAGGAGGACACTTGGCACTGCCAGAGCCAGGATTGCAAATGCATTTCTCTAAGTCAGCACCACTAAATACCCTAAAAAAATCCCAATTTGTGCAGCGAGGCCTCCGCTGCGGAGCGAGCCGGGACAGGTCCGGAGGGAAGGAGAGCGGCGGCACGGGAAGGATCCCAGAGCAGGCTGCGAGTCCTGAATCTCCCTGGTGAGCAGGAGTGAAGCAGCTGGCAGATCCCCGTGATTCCTTTCTTTCTAAGAACACCCACCCTCGGCAGCGGGGTGCCGGGGAGCTGTGCCGCAGCGCTGCGGCGCTGGGGCTCGCCGGGACGCTCCCGATCCCGGGCCTGCCCGGGGGAGGACGTCTGCATCAGCGCTGCGGGGGCACCCACCTGCTGTGCCCTGCTCCCGAGGGGGTGGCTTCAACCAGAGGATGGGGCTAAAAGTGGGCATTTTGGGGGTGGTGGCTCGGGTGACGTCTCAGCGCTTCGTGGCTCTCGCTTCCTTCAGCCGCCGCCGTCCTCGGGGTTGTCCCGTCTGGAGAGAACCCCACACCTGCAGCTGGGAGGTCCCCAGTGCCACCACCTTCACCTGTGTGGCCCAGTTGGAAGCCAGCAGGCCAGCTCCCCGCAGGGATTCCAGCCCCTCTTGCCTCATCCCTGGATGGCGGCGCATGCCGGGACCTGCTGCCGCGGATCCCGGCGGGAATGACGGCATCGGCGCGGGGGGTGATGCTGATGGTGGATGGAGCTTTTTGGACACCTCTCTGTCGGGCTAGGAGCCTGACTCTGTCACCCTGAGCGGGGCCCAGCAGCTGAGGCCTCTCTCCATTCCCATGGCAGTCTCCTGTCGCATTTTGGGGGTGCTGACCCTCGCTGTCCCCTTGGAAAATCAGGAGCCAGCACGTGGAAATCGTGGCCCTGTGCTGAGCAGCCCCCGGCAGCTCAAGGGTGCCGGCAGCTCTGCCAAGCTCAGAACACAGGTCATGCTTCCCCTGCTCTCGGTGCTGTAAACATTAACTAATCAATCCTGCTGAAATCCTTTCTTTCTCATAATTAACTGGGTTTTTTTGGGGGATTGGGGGTAGAAAACCTGGAGCTGTGGCATCTCAAAAGCTTTTCCCCCGCTCCCGGTGCTGTCTGTGCCTGCTCCGTGGTGCCCGGCACGTGGCCTGGCTTGTTTGGACTGGGACAGCACAAGGTGGTTTTGTCACCTTGGTTGAGTAAACTGCCGTCAGTTAGGGAAGGAACAACCTCCCAAGGACTGGAGAAGACCCTGGGGTGGGCAGGAGAGGTGGGGGACCCTTGTATAAATCAACCAGGATTCATTCCAGTTGGGACTGGAGCCTTCCTGGTGGTGCGTGGCATTCTTGGCCATGCCCATCTCTGAAGAACCTGTTTTTTTCCCCACTTGTGGCTGTTGTTGTGCCACAATAAATGCACCTGGAGGCGTCTGAGGACTTGGAGGTGCCTCGTTCCTTGAGCCAAGCAGCTCTCCCAGCATGCAGCCGCCTCCCGATGCAGGGGATTGCTGGGGGATGCATCCCACGAGGATAAACATCGCTCCTGGCTGGTGCTGAGTGGGCTGCACGAGGCCTCTGTGGCCTGTGAGATCACTGCTGGGGCTGGTGCCGTGGTGGTGACTCCTCGCTGGGGGAGAGGAAGCCCTTCTTCCTCTTCATCCCTCGGGAGGAGGGTTGGCCAAGTTCCACTTTTGGAGTGGAGAGTCCCTGGCTGGGGCAAGTGTGGGGGGGAAGCTGGGCTGGAAGCCGTGGGATTTTCCATCATTGGGTGAGTAACCCTGATTTTTGGGGGGAGTCATTGGCTTCTCTGGCATGGGGGGGTGGGGACCAGAGGCAAAAGGGGGGCTCAGGAAGGTGGCAGGAGCCTGGGGCAGCCCTGGGTGTCCGAGGTGGAGCCCCAGCACTGGGTGCAAGGAGCTGTTTTGCTCGGTTTGTTTTGGCCAGCGGGGAAATGGGGCTGGTGGTGTTGCAGGTGACAGGTGACAGCATCCACCCTACCTGGCTTTCTGCGTGGAGTCACCCCCATGCCAAGGCCCAGCGGTGCCTCCGGGGCTGGGATTGCCTGGCAGAGAGGCGTGTGCCTCCCCCCATGCCGCCGGCATCCCAGGCATCAGCGGAAGCCGCGGCTGGCGTTGTCCTGGTGCCCTGCACATGAACCAGAACGGTGGCTGAGCCCTGCTCTCGCAGCTCCTGCGGCTGTTGGCTGCTTCTCCTCCTTTCCATGTGAGAAGATCCCCTGGGAGGGCAGGGGGTGGGTGCGAGGTGGCCTCACCCCCGGTACCTCGCTGGCACTGACACCGGGACGTGACCGGGGCTGTGCCGGAAGGCTTTGATCTCCTCTCAGCAGCCTTTGGAAAGGGCTGGGGCTGTTCTCTGCCTGCTCTCCTCAGCTCTGCATTCCCGTGGAGCCTTTTCCTTCCCGGCTCAAGCTCCGGGGCGAGACTGGAGTCTTTGACCTCCGTCTGCTGGGTCTGAGCCAACCTCCTTTCTAGGCTCGTCTCGCTTGTGTCAGCTAAGTTTAGACTGCTCTGGACATTCTGGCTGATGCCAGTGGCAAGGAACCTCCCAGAGGGAAGTAAAACAAGAGGTTTTATTTAAATTTAAAGTGTCTTAACACCATTGTTTGAATACCCGGGTGATAAGTGCCTTTTTTATGGGTCTGAAAGGGATAAATCCAGGCTGTGGGAGCAGCAGGGTGCTGCAGGTTCCAGTTCCTCCTGTCTTACTGCAGGGAGAGGCTGTGCTGGAGCTCGGGGTGGCTGTCAAGGAGCTGGTCCATGCTGGGATCTCTGGATCCAGCTCCCTCCTCCTGCTCAGAGGGGCTGTGAACCCTGCCTGGACCTTGGGCTCAGCCTGGCTGGCTCCTGCACGGGGCAGTGTTTCTCTGCCGGCTGCAGCAGGAGGGCCGGGACAGCCGTGGGGTGGCAGGGAGATGCTCGGAGCAGCTGGGAAGCAGCGCAGGGTGGAAGGGACCCTATTCCCTGAGCTCCAACAATCCAGCCCATCCCAACCCTCTCCGTGGCTCTGCCGTGCCCAGGGCGTTGCTGCCGTGGAAGCTCCGTGCTGTGGCCGGATCTTAGCAACGCCAGCTGAGTTTTCCAGGCAGGTGAGGTAATCGCTGCCCTGGGGAGAGGCGGTGCAGGGCTGCTGGCACACCTGGGATGGGGCCGGGCGTGGGGGACACAGCGGGGAGCCCTGATTGCTGGGGCTGGTCACCCGTGCTGTGCCCCCCGGCAGTGGGTGAGCCCTCCCAGGTCCATGGGCAGGACCAGCAAACCGGCTCCTCTCCACGCCCCTGATTGCTCACACCTTTATCCCATCTCATCCCATCGGAGGCTGCGGGTGGGGTGGGAACCAGCAGAGCCGGTGCTGGGAGGTGGTGGAGGCGGGAGCTGATCTCCCCAGCACGCCCCTCATCCCTGCTGGATGCTGTCTTTGGGATCTGCCTTTCCTTCCAGATGCTCTTTCTCCCGGGAAACTCCAGATTTAACCTCCCAGTATGGCCCAGTCTGGGGGGTCTGGGGGTGTTCAAACATCCTCCAGCTCGGAGAGGGAAACTGCCAAGGAAATTCCCTGCACGGAGGATGCTTGTGTTAATAAGCTGGGGAGTTTCACTTCCAAGCTCTTGTCGTGGGGTTTTGTGTGTCTGGATGGATCTCACCCGGCTGGGGGGCCGGGGAGGGGGATCCTCCAGCCTCAGCTTCCCGTGGGGATGTGTGGTGGGGCGGGAGGCTGAGTGATCAGATTTGCTGTGTATTTGGCCCTGGACAGGGTAAAATGAGTCCTGGGATGGGATCTGTGTGTCCTGCTCCTGGGTCAGATAAGCTCAGGGATTCCTGGAAGAGGTGGGGGGAAGTGGGAGGGGGGCTGTTGGGCAAGATGGTTTGGGAGATTCCGGGTGAGAAGCAGGATGCTGATCCCAGCAGGACGGGCTGCAGCTCCCTGTGACCCTTCAGAGCACAGCCTGGCTCTGTGGCTCCCAGCAGAGGTGGGACAGGTCTGGCTGCAGAGCCTGTGCTGGTCCCTGCAGCCATGCCTGGAGTGTCCCTTTGTCACCCTCTGTTTATCAGTGCTCTGAGCCAGCGAGCTCCGGGCGCTGGGAGGCCACAATTGTGTTTATTTTGTTGTTTTCCTGTGCGTGACAAGCCTGCATTTCCATTTTTCATTTCCTGTTGAGCCCTGTTTCCCTCTGCTGAGTCCCAACGTGCCCTGCCTGCCCTCCTTTGCTCAGATGAGCGGTTTTTTTTTAATGATGCTGGGGAAGCTTTTCCAGCCTCCCACAGGTGATGAGTGCTGTGTTTTGCACCTCTGCAGCACCTGCGTGGGCTGTTTTCTCTCCCAGCTTCTGTTTTGCTCACCTTGAGCTCTGCTGGGAGCCTTTTCCCCTTCCTCAAGCTCTGCTGGGACCCCTGCCCAGGTCGGGGGCGTAATCCTGGCATGGCCGGGATTGAAACCAGCTCCTTCTCCAAATCTCTTGCCCTGCCCTTGCTCCCCTCAGCCATCCACCCCACTCCTGCACAGCCACGGAGCTGTGCCTTGATCCCAATGGGATTTTTGTGTCCTATCAGGGTGGGACTTGTCTTGGTTTTTATTAATCATTATTCGGGTCCATTGCAGCCCTACAGAAATGCTTTTGCCAGCAGCTTATTTTTCCCTGCAGGAAACTGTATACAAGGGCTCCCCTGGCTGGGAGATTCCAGCTGACCTTGGGCAGTTTTGCTCCTGGTAAATCCTGTGAGAGCGGCTCCTTTCCATGGGCAGTGGGGTCGGGATGTCTTCCCAGCCTGGTGGTCCCGCTCTGCCCCGCCAGCTAATGAGCGTTAATTAGTGCACCACCCCTCTGCTCCCGGCGTGTTCAGTTGACATGGTGATGTTGGGGACAGCTGGTGTGGCCCTGTGACCCCGCTGGGGGCTCGCCAGGGCGGTGACGGTGCAGCCTTAAAGCTGTCCCTAAATAAATCCACCCTGCACCCCAGGCGTGTCCAGGATCACACCTCCATTCCCTGCCTCTGGCAACAACCTTGGCATGGCTCGAGCAGCCCCATCCCCGCTCCTGGGGCTGGTGGGGTGTCCCGGCATCCCCCCAGCTCCGGGGTGACAGCGCTGGGGACAGCCATGGGTGGCACACGAGGTTTCAGTGCAGGCGCCTCCAGACGCTGCTGCCCGTGGGGATATTTCATCCTGGCCGGCTGTTTGGGATGCCTCTCGTTCCTGCTGGGAGGGCAGTTGCCGTGCCGGGAGATCTGGGATTCCTGGATGTTGCTGGAGCTGGGGGCTGCCCTGACTCCCCCCCCCCAGTCTCAGTGCGCTGATGGAGCCAGCTGGAGCGATCCTCCCTCCTCCAGGAATTCCTGGCGTTCCCGGCAGAGGGGAGAGGAGCTGCGATGCTTGGGGAAGGGATCTGGTGGCGTCAGACCCGCTTCCCTTTAACCCCCTCGGCACGGGAGGAGGGGAGTGTCCTTCTCCCCATCCAGGCAGGGTTTGGGGGAGCTCAGGCTGAATCCCCCCCGTCTCCCTCCTGCTGCTGTCATTTTGGAGCAGCAGTGCCTGCTTGCCGTGTCCAGTGGCCATCCTGCTGGGGTCTGGGCTCTCCCCTTTGCCAGGAAGGAGAGGATGGAGATAAATAAGGATTTCTCTGTCCCCCCGTGGTGGGCTCAGCTCTCTGTGCCTGTTTGGGCATGTTGGAGGGGGAAGGACCTGATGTCCCCTCATGTCCCCTCCATGGGGCTGTTCCCACCCTTCCTTCTCACAGCCCCTTTGTCAGCAAGGATCAGGATTTTTTTTTTCCTTCCCTTTTTTTTTTTCTTCCTTTAGAGGAAAATTCCATTGTGCTATTTTTAATGGTGACAACTCGGCTTCTCCCAACAACTTTTATTCTGCTGCCGGCGGGCACGGGGGGATGGCTGGGAATGGCCCTGTGATGCCAGGGATGCAGAGGGGCACCAGGCACCTCCAGCTCCTAAATCCAGGCTCTCCATGTGGCTGGATGAGCTCCTGGATCAGCTGGGATGAACGGATGTCACCTCCATCCCACCAGAGCCCCGGGGTGCAGAGGGTGCTGGGGTAACCAGGCTATGGAGAAGGCACCTCACCACTGCCCCCCTTTCCAAGTGGGAGCTCCCAGAGGGATTTTTGGCTCCCTGCTTCCCAGCTGTCAGGGGCACAAGCAGCAACTGGCCTGCTGGGTTTGCTCTGCTCACCATGCAAAGTGATACCCCCGCTGTGTGTCTGTCCCTGGAGAAGTGTCTGTCTGTCCTGGAGCCGTGGAGGAGGCGGACACAGGGTTGTTTCCATGAGTGTTTTGTTTGTGTTAATGTTTTTGTGGATAATTTGCCGTGGGATGGGGGTTGCTCTGGGGATGCATCTCAACACACCGTGAAGTAGCCAGGGATTCATGTGCCCGTGGATGAGGGGAATCTCCTTGCTACCCTGAGTTTCAGGCAGCTTCCCCCCTGGTTTTTGGGGGAAGATTTGTCTCATGCAGCACATCCTTGCTCTATTTCTCTCCCATTCCTCTGGCAAAGCTCAAATGCTGTGTGGGAGCCCAGGCAGGATGATCCTACACCGTGTGGTGGGTCTTGCTCAATCTGCTGGGATCTTTCCAGAGAAGGAATGGGGAGAGCAGGATCTACCTCCATGGCAGCACGTTTCAACACTACTGATGATGATTATATTATTGTAATTATCATTGTCGTTATTGCCTTTATTATTTGATTTAACAGAAGTCCTGGTCCGTGCCTGGTGGACACCTGTCCTGCTGAAGGGCAGCAATGAGCAGGTCAGGCACTTGGATCCCCTTGGATCGCTCTGGGCTGGTTCCTGCTGCCAAAAATTCCTTTAAAACCAGTAAATCTCCTTTTCAGCTTTGTAAGCCCCTTGCAGCCAGGGCGAGGTGAACATGTGGCGAGTGTCGGGGGGCAGAGACAGGAGGGATCTGCTCCCCATCTGCTCCTGGGTCTCACCTGGCCCATTCTTCCAGCGTTTAATGGCATTTTTCTGATGGCTTCTCATAGATTGTTGGCCTGGTGTCAGTCAGCATGGCTTTTCCCACAAGGATGGTAACCCACCTGGCCCTGCCTGCGTTTTCCTCGCCTTAAATCCCATGGATTTTTTTTTTTTTTTTCCTTCCCCTCCCAATTCCCTCGAACACTCTCCTTGCTGGAAATATCCCCAGGACATCCAATCTCTGGCGTGGAGGGGTGGGATGAGGGATGCCGGGGGGCCCTGGTGGTGCGGGGCAGTTGCTGGGCTCATTTGCACAAAGGGGGGTGGCCTCAGCCCTGGGAGGCTTTCATCAAATAAGGAAACACTGCCAGTGGTCAAAGGGCGACTGAGAGGAGTCCAGCGGGAATGCTGAGCCAGGGGCAGTGGCTGGAGCCCGTGCTTGCCCCGATGCCGCCCAGCTGAGCGGCGCGGCTGGAAGATGAACTTGGAGAAGTACAAGAAGTTCCTGGATGGACTCGGCACCCTGAGAGGTATTTGTGACCCGCGGCAGGGAGAGGCTGAGCAGATGGGTGCCACCATCTGTCATCGATCCCCGATCGAGGAGGATCCCGGCACGGCCGGGAGGAGCTGCCGGCTTCCCCCGGGAGGCAGCCGGGAGGGGTGGTGCTTGCACGGCTCCGCTCCACTTCCCTCTTTTGTCCTCTCCTTGGGTTTGGAGCTGGGCACAAAGGAGCGCTGGGGCAGCGGCCGGCCCAGCCCTGCCAGCAGCTCAGGGAGCCCGGGGAAGCTGCTCAGCAAATAACAACTGGGAAAGGAATTGAGCTCAAATTCCTGCTCCAGGCTGCTGTTCCCATGGGATGGGGGCTGATCCTGCTCTGCTGAGGGTGCTTTCACCACGTGTGCAGATTGCTGTTTTCCCAATTCCCTTCTTTCTAAAGCTCTTTCCCAGTGCTCTGCCCTCTCCTGCCTCTCAGGCTGTCCCTGGAGAGCCAGCTGGGACACCCGATCGTGCTGGGCTGGCCCCTGGCAGGTGGCTGGAGGCACGCAGCCGTTGTCCCACTGTCACAAGCAGCGAGCCCGGGCTGCGGGAGAGCAGCTCGGCTTACCTGGTGCTCTGAGAATGCTTTTTCTCCCCTTTCTTTCTCAATTTTTTTATCCTCCCTGCTGTCAGAGGAGCTTTTTCCTCTGGAATTCCCAGCCAGCCTCATTCTGCTGCAGGAGTTCTGCTAGAAGGAGAGGAGAGGAAAACAGAAGGCACCTGGAATGCCATTGCCTGTCATCCAACAATGCTGTCATTGACTTGCCCCTTTTTTACAGCAAGGCCTCGGCTGGGCTTTACCAGCTGATCCCATTGTATAACAAAGGTGAATCAATTCCATGTTTAATTTAGCAGGGAGCCAAGGGAGTTGTCACCAGCAGGCTGGCAGTGTCCCCACCCTCCCATGCCGCCACTGTGAAGGGTTAATCCCGCAGCTCTGTGCTGACAGCTGCCCTGAGTTACCGAGTCTGGGAGGAATATAATTCACTTTCTTATGCTGCCGTGGTGTCCATCATACATTTTTCCTGAGCCTCGCTGCAGCTGGCACTGGGAATCAATGTGAAAGGAGCCCCAAGTGGCCGTGTGCCGGCTGGGTGTGCCGGGGCTGGTGGCCAGCTCTGTCCCCTCCATCTCCAGCCCCTTGGCAGCCGGAGCAGGGATGGGTGCTGGGTTTGGGTGTGGGGTTTGGGTGCCATTGGGCCCCACTCTGTGTTTCGGGGCTGCTGCTGAAGCTCTCCCACGGAGCTTTCCAGCCCCGTCTCCAGCTGCAGCTCGGCGAATTCCCGTCGTGCCAGCGAGAGCAAGGCCGGGGAGCCAAGATGACATTATTAATCGTGTTTACAAGGTGACTGCTTGCAGGAGCTGAGCTGGCAGCCTTCCCCTCTCCAGGTGCTGCCCAGAGCCCTGCCGGGAGCGTTGGCTCCCACATCCCAGAGCTGGTGGCACTTTCCGTTCCCGCGAGCCCGGAACAAGGACATGGAAGCGCGGGTGGCACGTCCCCGAGAAGCTCAGTCTGTGGGTTTTGGTCTGTTTTGCTGCCTCTAGACCCAGTGATGACGACTTTGTCTGTCACCAGCTGTGTTTACCACAGCCCTTTGCTGTTTTAATTCAGGGGGGTGGAGGCTGCAAGTGTCCAAGGCCAGGTTGGACAGGGCTTGGAGCAACCTGGTCTGGTGGAAGGTGTTCCTGCCCGTGGGGATGAAATGGCCTTTAAGGTCCCTTCCAACCAAACCAGTCTGGGATTCTGTGCTTGGAGGAGGCCAAACGCTGCTTGAACCAGCACAGTTTGAGCCCTTCCATGCTGCTGGGGGGCTTCCCAGTGCATCCAAGCACAAAAGGGGTGCCCACAGGGAATGGTTGGCTCTGTGGTGCTCACTGCCGTGGGGATGCTGCGCCATGCATCCTGCTGTCACTGTTTGGCATTGCCATGGATCTAAGTGTGCTCCCAGCACTGAGAACAGCCAGCCTGGCCTGCCCTTGAGCTGTGGGGCCGGCCAGAGCTGGAGGAAAACAAGGTTTTATTGCTGGAGAGGTTTCTTTTCCCTTCTCCCCCCCTCATCTCTATTCATCTCCCCGGGGAGGTGGAGGCAGCAGCGGATATTGGAGCTGGGAGTGTTTCATATGTAAATGCTCGTGTGTGTAAGTCCAGGCCCCTGACCCCCGGCTCCGTGCCAGCATCCATCCCTGTCAGCCCTCCAAGGGGCTTGGAGAGCATCCCAGTGCCCCCAGCCCGCCCAGCTGGGATGGGGCTGGGGGGCCCTGCCAGATCCTTGTCTCCATGCTGGGGACAAAGGACGCTGCTCCGGGGGGGGGACACTGCCCCGGTGGGTGTGGGGTCACCCAGACTTTCCACACAGTTTCCATCTTGAGTTTCCCGGGGCGGCGTCGGTCACGGCCCCGAGATGACCAGATCCTGTGGGCTTGGCTGAGGAAACCCATTAGATTACAAATTTATTGCTGGGTTAATTTTACCAGCAAGCACGAGGCCGGCTGGTTTCGCTTTCTGAGGAGTTTTGTTGTTTACTTGGTAGCCGGCTCAAACCTGGCATCTCCTCGGCCCTGTCCGTGCATTGCCAGCTAATCTGGCTCCATCTGACCTTGGAGCTGCCACGTGCTTTCCCCAGGGGAACCAGGCTCAGATTTTCCCCTGTGACCAAGGAGTGGGTCCATGCTTGTTCCTGTCACCTCACCGTGGCGCATGTGCCCGCAGTGAGGAATTTTGCAGCTCTGCTGAGTTTCTGCTGTTAAAAAGGAGGGATTTGGGTGTTAGGTGCTGGCTCTGCTGCCTGAGGGATGTGTGGGATCAGAGCAGGAGGCAGGAACAGCATCCACAGTGCTGGAGTGGTGGCACAGCTCGTCCCCTTGTCACTGTTTGCTTTCGTCCCATCATGTGGTGGCTTCCCCGAGGAGCAGACGGGGCCGCCCAAGGTGGCCGGGTGTGATAAGAGATCCAGGGCCAACATCTTCCCTGGCTGCCCTGGGTGGAGGCCCTGGTGAGTTTTGGCTCCTCCAGCACGTGGCTCTGCCAGCCCTGTGTCCCTGTGCATGAGGAGGATGGGGCTGGTGTCTCCTGGGAAAGGGTGGGGGACACTTTTCCAGCCCGGCCACCCCATGAGATGTCCCCTGAGCAGCCCTGCCAGGCAGGGACACTCATGGGCTGTGCCCTGACTGAGGATCTCTGCTGATTCACAGCTTTCCCACCACAGCTTTGTGGTGCCAGGGGTGGTTTTAGCCCCAGAAAGGTCCAGCTCAGCCCTGCTGAGGGAATCTGCTGGGCTTGGGCCAGGCTGGAGGGGTCCGGCGGATCTGGGCCTTGAACGGAGCGGCCAGAGCAGTGTTAGCAACTGGATTATTTCATTTGCTTTTTAACAGGGATTAAGTTTCTCTGCAGGAGAGCAGGTCTCTAGGGAACAGAAGTTTTGGGCTCCTGCCTCCCCCTTTTTTTAATCCTACATTTCTCTGTGCTGCTGCACGCCAAGGCCAACTGGCCGGGAGCTGGCGGGAGCAGCTGGGATGAAGCATCACTTCAGGGCACAGCACGGCCGTGACCTGGGGTGTGATCGAGCTTGGAAGGACCAGGAGCAGGTCCTGGGTGCTGTGGGGAGGCAGCTGGGGGTGCTGTGCTCCTCAGACCCCCCTCTCCAGAGGCTGGGGCTGGCTGGCAGAACAAGCCGCCGCTCCTTCTCCCGCCTCCCGCCCGGCGCTAATCAGGTTTCACACTGCTTAGTTTGGGACATCTAATGAGATCAGGGCTCAAGGTTGCTGCCTGCCCTCCATCTGCAGAGGAAGAGGGGGGAATCGGCTGCTTCCTTCTCTTTGACCTCCATTTCTCAGAGGAGGCTTTGCACATCTCCGGCTCCACCATCGCCGTCCTCGTGTTCGCAGCGCGGCGAGCGTGGGGGGACCCTGAGCTGCTTTTCGGGGCACACCTGGGCAGCTGCAGGCAGAAAAAGGCAGGGACCCACAACTTCCTAACAGCACCTTGGGCAGTGACCTCTGCGCTTTATTTGCAGGGAGCAGGACGAGGCCACCAGAGCTGGTGGCCATTCCCAGGGGAGAGCCCAGCCCTGACCCCCCTGGCCCCAACACCCCCATTGTGTGGGGGCTGTGCAAACACAGCAGCCCCTAAACAAAGTGCAGCCAGTTCCCACTAGCCCAACATTTCCCTATTTCCCCCGCTGCCAAGCAGCCTCTGCTTGGCGTTGGAATAACGAGCCTCTCTGCGGAGACACCGGCTCTTTTGTTAGCTGTCAGAAAAGGAGTTTTGATGCCGGAGTTTTTTCATCCCTCTGCCCCCCGGCTTTCCTGCTCCCTGAGCCGCTGCTGTGGGAAGTGCAAAGCTTGGATTTGAGCTGCCGGGGATGATCGCAGCGCCGCGGCTCCGATCCGGCTCCCCACGGCTCTCCCGGGGCTTGGCGAGCAGCTCTGCACCCCCAGCAGCCACAGCACAGCGGGCTCTGCCTCCTCCGAGAGGGGCTGGGGCCTGAGACTTAATCTGGGGCGTTTTTCCAGCATTCAGGGCATTCCTGGTGCTCGGCTCCTATGCAGGCAGCGGATCTGGGATTTGGGTTGCTCTCCTGTGCCTCTCCCCCCTGACGGGGTTTCCATCAAATCTCCTGGTTGGGGTTTATTTTTTGGTGACTTGTTTTTTCATGGCTTTCTCCCCCCAGTGCCGGGGTGTGCTGGGAATTGCGGAGCGGGTGTGGTGACGGCGGCTCTGTGGAGGTGTGCGGCGTTGTCCCCGTGGCCGCAGGGGCAGGGAGGGACCCGGAGATGGCATCGCCTTCCTCCTCCTCCCCCGGCCTGGGAAAGAAGCCACCTCTCGTGTCAGCACAGGCCCCTGGGAAGGCGTGCAGACGTGTGTGTCCTCTTGCACGTGGGTGTGCGAGAAGCATTCCTCTGCCCAGGGCTGGTGTCGCTCCCTCCCGAAGAGCCCGCGGTGTTTTCTGCTGGGAGGCCTTTGCTGTTCCTTTCCCTGTGCATCCCCGTCCTCACCTCTTCCCTCTCACCCAGCATTTCCAAGCGAATCCAGGATGGCTCCAAGCTCTCCGTGCAGCTTTGATCTGTGCCCCCAGTGCCTGTCCCTGTTCCCTCCTGCCCTCCCCATTGCAGGATGATGCCACCGAGTCCGTGCCAGCTCCGCGGGGTCCGGTGCTTTCCGGGGTTACGTGGCCGTGAATTTTATGGCATCACTCAATGAGCAGGAGCTGCCAGCGTCCTCGGAGGGGTGACAAGCCACGGGAGGCTTCCGAGAAGTGGGAAGCGATGAAATAATGCCTGAGCTGCTGCGTCAGCAGAATCCCGGCAGCCTTGGGGAGGGAGGTTTGTCGTGCTGGGAAAGCAGCGGTGAGATCACCCCCCCTCCAGCATGACGCTCGCTCCCAGGCTGCAGGGAGAGTTCCAAAGGCCGGGGAGAGTCGGAATGTGATGTGTCCAGGCTGGCTTTGTGTGCACGTGGCTCGTGGGCAAGGGTCTGCTGGGATCCGTGTCAGGGACACGGGGAGCTGGGGTCGCTCTGGGGGATGCACGGAGGGGTGGGCAGCAGGGCTGGAAGTGCTGCTGGCTCTGGATGCCCCGGGAAAGGTGCTCAGTCTGGGACACCAAAAAAAGTGAGCCCCACCAAGGAAAGGAAGATGATGCCCTGGGAATGCCAACTGCTCTTCCTGTAGGAAATGTGGGAGCCTCTTCCTGATCCTGCTGTTGTAGGGAACAGTCTCCTGTTGAATTATTTTTGAGGTTCTCAAGGCCCTGGGTTCTCCTGTTGGCTCTGTCCATCTCACTGGAGTTGGTCCCTTTGGATGGCCCCCGTTGGGATGTCACATTTCCGTAGACCCCATAACTGCTGGTGTGCCGGGGGATTTGCCCTCCAGCCCAGCAGCAGGAGTTCACGCTGCTGGGGAATGATTAAGTCATGAGCAGGTGGCCATCCAGCTCAGCTGTTTGCAGGATGAAAGCCACAGGAATGATGTTTGCTTCCAGCCTTACCTCGAACCTTCTTATCCCTGCCCTCCACCTCTGTATCCCACAGCAAGGGGGTCCTGGGGTGCTTTCCCACGTCCCCCCTGATGCAGCACTGCCAGCCCTGCTGTGGGAAGGGAAGTCTTGTCTTTTTTAAAATAGATTATTCTAATTTTGGTGCCCAGACGTCTGCTGGAAAAGGGAACATCTCCATTCTTATCACCGGAGCTTCCTTTCACTCAGTTCCGATTTTACCACTGATGGTGCCTGGGGGGGGTTCCGAGGTTCCCTCCCAGCCCCTTCTCTCTCCCCTTGTTTTGCTGACCTTTGGAAGCTCCTCTGTGAGGCATTTGCAGGCAAATATTGACTTGTGCTGCCCTCACAGTGCAGACTGGGGGGGCTGCTGCAGAACAGCCCGCCAGCCCTGGGTGGGATGGAGCTGCTCTGGTTAATCCAGATGAATCCCAGCTCGAGCTCCCACTATTGCTGTGCAAATGGGGAGCAATGGAGGGATACTCAGGGCCAGAATCCCTGTTTGCACAAACCCCCGTGCTTGGGACGTTGGTTTTCCAGGGCCACAAGAGCTTTGCTGTCTGTCACTTTTCCACGGTGCCGATTTTTGCCGCACTGGAGTTGGGTGGTGATGCCCAGGGGCCGGCACGGGACCCCGCGGGCTTTTCCCTATCCCTCCCAGCAGGAATGTGGCCGCCGGGGGATGATGAAAGCCAGAAGGAAATGTTGAACGTGGGGAATGTGCCCGCTGTGCCAGGAGCCGGCTGGCGAGGGCTCCCCGGCTGTGCCCGCACACGCTCGGTGATTCACCGGCAGCAGGAGGGGAGCTGGAGCCGAGGAGCTGGGCAGCGTCGGGAGCTGTGACCTGCCTCGTTCCACCTTGTTTTTAATAGCCCTGATCAGAAGAAACGTCATCTTTGTTCTGGCTTTCCTTTCCCAAGGCTCCTGGCGCCGCGGGCAGGGTGGAGCGAGGCTCCGCACCCCGGCGGGGCCCTGCCCGTGCTTGCCGGCAGAACGGGGTGCCCTGGCACGTGCGGCAGCTCTCGGCAGCCAGGGATGAGTCTTGCTGAGCTGTCTGTCTGTCTGTCTGTCTGTCCGCAGCCGCCTTTGCTGTGGTTTGCCGGGAGGGTGTGATGCTGAGGAGGGGGGAAGAGCTGTGAGCAGAGGGGGAACGACCGCAGCTGAGCACTAGGGTGGGGCATGTGCTCCATCCCCTGGCTAAGGGTTAGGAGCTGTGTTTGTTACAGCCCCGTGCCCCCATCCAGCCCCCGTGGAAGCCCAGACAGACTCCTCGACCCGCCTGCCCCTGGGTGATGCTGTCTTTGATTTACCAGGGCACCCCTGATCCAAAACCTGGACTCTCCTTCCCCTCCTGGTCCATTTTCAGCCACTGCCGTGACTGACTGAGATTTGCTCCTAGAGCGCCCAGAAAGGAGGAAAAAAACAACAGAAAGGGGAAAAGCTTTGCTGAGGAAGCAGGGCAGGAAACCTGGCTCCTGTCCTGCAGTCACGAGTTTGTGCGTGCTCAGCTCTGCTGCTGGACAGGCCCTTTAACTGCTGTGGGAACCTCGTGGGCAGGGTGGGGTGACCCCGATGACCCTTTGGGGCAGAGAAGCCCTCCAGGGCACTCCCAGCTGCTCCCATGGCCAGTTTTTCCTGCTGCAGGCAATGGGGGGGGGGCTTTGCTGGGCTAGGCTGGGGGGCACTGGCAGCACCCTCACCCACCCGGGCACGGCGGGGTGCAGGCAGAGCCCCCTCAGTGCTGCCGGGTGCCAGCTCTGGCTCTGTCACAGCGGTGCCCACTCCAGCGTTTCCACAGTGCCACCTGGCTGCCACCTCCCCGGGCTGGGGGACACGCGGCCCTGGCCGGAGATCACGGACCTTTTGCTGCCTTCTGCGAGGCCGCAGCACCCGGGGGATGAAGGAGCGCCCCAGTGGCTTTGCCCACATCGATGCCAGGGTGTCTCCATGCCCTGAGTGGTGCCAGGACACGGGGGCTGTGTCCCGCTCCCGTGTGACGCTGCCCGGCAGCTTCTCCGGTCATATAAGGAGATGCCGGAGCCGGGAGCTGAGCCGGGAGCTGATCTCTGTCGCCTGAGCATTACTCACTGGGGAGGCACATGGAGGGGGGAGGAACAGCCCAGGACACCCAAAGCTTGGCGTGACTCAGCTCCGGGCAGGAGAGAGGCTGGAGCGAGGGGATCCGGGATCCGTGTCCCCCCCTGCTCCCCCATGGGCTACCCTAAACCCAAGTGGGGGGCAGTGCTGGGGTCCCACCCTCCTGGGTGGTGCAAAATGCTGCCTGTTAAACAAGGGGGTGCCCTGCCAGGTGGGGACCCCGCTGTGGGAGGGCAGGGCCTCTCCTCTCCCCCAAATTCCTGCGCGGGCGGGAGATGTGTCCTCTCCCCACCCCTTTCCTTTCTGGGCAAAGCCGCCCTGCAAGGAACTAAAAATGAGCTGTTTGTGTTTTGGGTGCTCAGGGTGGTTTCCATGGCAGGGAGAGAGGGGTGTGGGGGCTGGTGGCTGTATCTGGGGCTGGGTGATCCCCAGAGCCTGGCAGAGTCACCCCGAAACCCTGCTCCTGACACCCTGGGTCAGCCACCTCCTTCCTGCCCTATCAGCTTCCTGCAGTGGGGAAAGGAAAGTGGGGTGATGGTGTTAAACTGAGCTGGAGGAATTTGGGATCACAGGCATCCCCAGGATGTCCTGATGCAGCAGAGGGATGTATTGATATAAATATACATTTATATAAATATATTCAAAAGTTGGGCTTGGTGATCCTCGTGGGTCCTTTCTAAGTCAGGGCATTCTGCGATTCCATCAAATTATATTTATATGCATAAAAAGAAATAAAAACATGTATTTACATACAATTATATATATTTTAAGAATTTATTTCACCCAAAGCCTTCTCCAGCTGGAGCAGCTGGCAGCACTCAGTGCATTTTATCACCCCCTCTGTGCAGGAAACACCCGGGAAGCCCAAGAGCAGCTGAGCCCCCACAGTTGCAGCTGGGGTGAGGGGATGTGAGAAACCAGCTCCTGCTTCCTGGACCCTTTTCCGCTGGCACATCCCAGCTCCATCACGTCACCAACTCTCATCTGCCTTGCAGGAGGCTCTTTGCCCCTCTCAGGCTGGACCACGGGCCCATTTATGGTGGCCTCGTGCCTGCCTCGTGGTGGGTCATTCCTCCTGCAGCTTTAACAGAAAGCAGACGTCTTTGGAGGAAAACTATGCCAGGGTATTTTTCATCCAGGCAGGGATGGAGCTCTGGAGAATATATTGCAACAGCGCCGAGCCCCGGGGTAATTCTGTATTTTTTTATCACCCATCTCGTTGTCCCAAAAGATGTGGGGGTTGCAGGAACCCCAGGGAACGGTGCAATCATAGGATCATGGGATGGTTGGATGGAAGGGACCTCAAAGATCATCTCATTCCATCCCCCCTGCCATGGGCAGGGACACCTTCCACCATCCCAGGGTGCTCCAAGCCCTGTCCAACCTGGCCTTGGGCACTTCCAGGGATCCAGGGACAGCCCCAGCTTCTCTGGGCAACCTGTGCCAGGTTTTGGAGTGTTTCAGGCAGTTTTTGAGTCTATCGCGTTTTGCTTGATATGGTTTTTCTTTGTGTGCCTGACTAGTTGGTGGCTGTTGGGTTTGGGGAACTGCTCAGGGTTGTAAATATAATATAAATATCTGTTTGCACCTGGATGGAACCCTGGGCCTCATGGGGTTTCCCAAATGTGGAGCAGGAGTTGTGGGATGGCATCTGATGCTGCATCTCCTGGTCCGTAAATCCTCAGCTGGGCTTCCTGGCTCTCCCACCAGTAAATCCTGAGCTAGGCCGATGCTCTGCAGCTCTGCTCTGTGCCACCCTCACCTGAACAACTCCCCTGAGCTCCCAGCAGAACAACCCCTTATTGTCTGAGCCTTTGGGAGTCGGGGACGGCAAAAAATGAGCCTTTAATTCTGTACAACCTCTCTCCAAGAGCCAGTTTCTCCCTCCGGAGCTGGCAGTTGCTGTGCGAGGGGCTGTGAGATCAATCCAGGCTTTGTGGGAGCCTCCCCACCCCGTTTGCTTGTGGTTACAACGGCAGAGGGGCCGGGCAGGCACCGGCTGCTCTCGGTTTCCCCGTGCCGTTCCTGGCACCGCCGGCAGCGGAAGCGTTTCCGAAAAAAACCGAAACTCTGAGTAACGCCCAACACGGTGCAAACCGCTGGTAAACGGGGCTGGGCTGCAAAATCTGCCACGCTGAGGGCAAGTGGGACACCCAGCCACGGGAAGGGTGGGGAAGTGCACAAACCTCTGGTGTTAGAGCATCTTTTGGGGTGTTTCCTCATGGGGGAACGTTCTCACATTATCCAGAGCATCCAGGGAGGGTGATGGGGATGTGTTTGTGGTCCTCAACCCCCAGAAGGCCAAATTTTATCACCGTTGCTTTCAGCCCCTTGCTGGGCAGAGTTTCCTGCGGGCAGACGCTGCTGGCTGGATCCCGAGTACCCCGGGAGCCCCTGGAAGTGCTGCCTCCACGTCCCAGCCGCTCCCGGCTGCGCTTGGCACCTCCGGCTGCCGGCTGGCAGGGGACGCTGCTGACTGTCACCCATCGGGGGGGGGGCGAGGAACTGAGGTTTTGTGCCTGTCCCAAACCCCCGGTGAGTTCGGGGACGTTGTGGTGATGCCGCCATGGCAGCTGCTGCTGCCGATATCCCCTTGGCTGCGGCTCCTTCCCGGCGGGGCTGGGAATGGATATTGAGGAGATGACGTCTCTCCCCACCGAGCGGAGGGGGGGACGACGAAGTTTGGCCGCGAGAACTCCGAGCAAAGATGTTTGAGCCGGCCTGACGCTCGCTTTTTCTCCCTTTACCCGCCCCCTCTTGGAGCTCCCAAATCTCCCAGTCCCAGCGGCACTGGCTGTCCCAAGCCCTGCCAGCTCCGGGGACGCCGCAGGACACAGCCGGCTGCGGGCAGAGCTGCAGGCAGGAAGTTTTGGAAGTTTCTCCAGGCAGCGGCTCAGCCCCCATCCCCTCACCCCCCCGGCGATGCCGGGCTCCAGCAGGAGAAGGAAAGTCGGAGCCAGGCTTGGGATGAGGGGCCGGGAATAGGAAGCGATGCCTCTTTCGGAGAGCTCCTATCTGCCACCCGCTGCCTTTGTCCTGAGCCACGTCCTGGGCATCGCCGGCGTCCTGTACTGGAGGAGCCGGAGCAGGGAAGGTAGGGGCAGGGAGGTTTGGGGTGTTCGGGGGGGCACGGAGCGCTAAGATGGCCGGCACAACCGGGGCACGGATTGTTTTCCCTCCCCAGGAGCCGTGGCAGCGACAGGGACAGGGACAGGCGCGGCTGTGAGGAGGAGGGAGGAGGACACGGCAGCAGGGAGCCCTCAGTGGGCTCTGAACCCAGATGGGGAGGGGGGACAGAGGTTTGAGAGCCTAAATGTGGCCTCACCACCCGTTCCCGGCCTCTGTGGGGCTGGGGATGGTGGGGGATGAGGCTGCTTTTTGTCTGGCACAATCCCACGACACGTGGCTGGGGTTCTGCCTCCCGCTTCTGCCCCGGTGGCTCCCACCCCTCTCCGTGACAGCGGCGTCTCTGTCAGCTCCCAGCACCGGCAAGACGTGGCCCTGGGAGCTCCTCCTGGAGCTGGCACGGCCTCTCCGAGCAGCTGGGGCTGACCCTGCCTCAGTTTCCCAAAATAGGGCCCGCACATGACTGCTCAAGGAGGGCAAGGATTCGTTACAGGGGTGTGGGATAGCTCCAGGCCCCAGACGAGGACTTGGTAACGCCTTCTCCGTCCCGACCTCTTCCCCCTGGGATCTGTTTGTTTTGATTCCTCGCTCTTTCTTTCCAGCCGTGCTTGTTCTCGCCGGTGCCTCCGCATGGGGCCCTTTCCCCGCGTCCATGACCGATTCCCTCTTTTCTTTCCCTTTTTTATGCGAAGGGGCGGGACTGCGCAGCCGGGCAGCGCGCACAGACCTTTCCCTGGATGCTGCTTTGGGATACACTGCTTCCTTTCTCCCTCTGAGCTACTGGGAGAGGGAGGTTGCGAGGGAATTGCACAAACGTGTCATGCAGAATGCACCCTGTCACCCACTAAACCCAGCCTTGCTGCAATTCCTCCTGCTGACCTGTCCACTTAATTAATCCCTATGGCTGGGCAGTGTTGTCCAGTGATGTCCTTGGCTCCATTTGGGGGCCTCCTAGCTGCTTCCCAACTGGACTGTCTCTTCCCCATGCTGACCTGCTGCTTCATCCTACTTGGAGGGATGTTTCCCTCCCCCAAATCCACCCCTTTTAGAAAAAATCTGTTGCAAGCAGCAAGTATATTCAAAACCTGGGTTTTTTTCACTACTTCTCCCCAGAAAAGGGCAGGTGAAGCCCAATCCTGGAAAACCAGAATCATTTTGCAGCAGGTTTTTTGCTCTGTGACGCTCAGCCAGGCTCTGCTGAGCATCTGCCCTGCTCTCCTTTGCATCACCACATCTCAGGTGTCTCCCTCATTAAATATCCGGGTGTTGGATACTTTTCCACCGCAGGTATCTCTTGTGCATTCTTCCAGGCTGAATCAGGCTCCGTTTCCTCTCCCTGAGTGAAAGGCTCTGTAAATCCTGCCCTGTTGGCTCTGTTGTCATGATGGATTATGTCAGCTCTCAAGTTGGCAGCCAGCATGTTTTGAATACCTTGTGCTCCTCAGCCAGCCAGATTTTTTTTTGCATATCCCCCCCTCTCAAAAGTGCCAGGTTCAAAAAGCCCCCTGCACATTCTCATTCTTTGCTTGTTTTGAAGGGAAAACTCTGGGTTTCAATGCTTAAACATTTGGAGTTTTGGCTTTTTAAAGTAACCAACCCCTCCTTTACCCCATAGTTTAATCCCACTTTCACACTGAGTGTGGGCTTGGAGATATCCTCGAGATCTCCATGAGATCAGTGCCCTGTCTGATGTCTCCTGTGCTCTTTTGGATTTAACAGCAGGAGAAAGTTTGGGAGCCACTTCCCAAACTTTATTCCAGGAGCTGGTGGGCAACATGAAACCCCCTGGTTCCCTCCCAAGGATGGCAAAAGGCAATGCCAGGGAGCACCGGGTGGGATGGAGGGTGCCAAGGCAGGGTTGGGATTAGGGATGGTGCCTGCCAGGCACCTTTTATCCCTCTGATTCCTGGGGCTGGGGCTGGACTCTGGCAGCAACCTGAGGCAGGAGGAGGCACACAGAGATGGAGAGTGACAACGAGCAAGGCTGGTGATGATGGAGGAGAGATCTGGGGGGGAGCAGCAGCTCCTGGCCAGACGTGTTGGGAGCTGCTGGGGACAGGCAGGCTGCCAGGACAGAGGCTGCTGCAGGCAAACAGGGAGGGAATTGTCTGTGCAGGGCGTTGTGGTGGTGCTGGGGGGGTTCTCTGGCACCCAGCACCTGTGGGAGCCATCCCTGTGATGATGGAAAGTGCCTGGGGATGCTGAGGTCTAGCGGGATGGGGAGTGGGGGTTTATCTTTCTGTGCTCAGCTGATGCCTCAGCAGCTGTGGGGCAGGATGGTTTTCCTTGATTCCTTTGATTAGGTGAGTTCAAGAGGAGAGGGAAACCCCTATGCCTCACCTTCCCCTTGTGCAGCCAATGCCCCTTGAGCCTCTGTTGGGGGAATTTGTGCTCCAGTGCCCCGGTTCCTTTGGGATCCCCGTTTTTGGGGGTGCCGTGAGCCGAGCTCTGATGAGCAATGTCAGGAGAGCAGGTGGGGAGGGAATTAAACCACGTGTGGTCCTGCAGAGGCTGATGGTCTCTGTTTGCTGCTGACATTCCCTGTGTCACTGCCACCAGCCCTTGCTCCATGCCCTGGGTGTGAGGGACACGAGGCTCTGCAGTCCCTTTTCCTGCCACTAGCTTGTCTTTGGAGTGGGAAAGATTTTCCTTTTCCTTTTCCCCATAATCTTCCCTCTGTCCCTGCCCTACCTGCCTGCCGTGCCTCCTCTGAATGTCCCTGGGTGGTGACAGGGTGTTTTTTGGTGGCTGGGGCCAGCAAGCCTCTGCTAGACCAGGGAGAGGACGAGCATGGGGGGGATTGCAACAAATTATTTGTCAGGGTGACTCTGGTAAAGATTAGCTGGGCAGAGATAAGCTTGCAATGCCTTAATATTGTTAGTAAGCAGTAACCAGCATTATTATTAGCTCAGCTGATAGCACGGGTCCGGGCTGGGGAGGTTTAATCTGGTTAGAGCCCGGGAACCACCCGAAGGAAGTGAATCAGGGAAAAAAAAAAGGAGGAAAACCCCCCATTTCTGCAGGACATGGGAAGAGGGATCTCGTGGAGGAGCCGCTGGGCTGTGAGCACCTCTGGGATGCAGCGCTGGAGGTGGCTGGCTGCCGACTGTCCGTGTGGGACCCGGTGACATCCATGGTGACATCCATCCTCTGTCCCCGCGTGCTCCGTGCGATGCTCGGGGACGCTCTCCCACCTCCCCGGGGCAGCAGCCCGGCTGCTCTCGCCCTCCAGGCCGGGGCAGCAGCCGGCAGAAGGGCTGCAGGGGGATTATATTTAGAAGAAGAGGAAGAGAGGCGGTGATAAGGCGGCCCCCGTTATCTCCCCGCGTGCCAAGCGGGGCCGCGTCCCGGCTCCGGGACCGGGGACATGATTTGGGCAGAAGCCGCGGGCGGGCGGGCGGGAGCGCGGAGAACAGCCCGGCATTGTCCCTCCTGTCCCTGGTGCAATTAACTGGAAAACAAGACGAGGAAAAACAAGCCAAGAACCGGCCAGCGGGCAGTGCCCGGCTCTGCGGGACGAGCCTGTGCCCGCATCCCGGTCCCGCCGGGCTTTGGGCTGCGGGAGCCGCACCGCGCTCGGCATCGCTTCGTCCCCTCGGGCCGGACGGAGCAGCGGCTCTGCCCTTCGCTGCCGGGACTGTTCCAAGCTGCTCTGCCGGCTGGTGAGGGTTTTGCAGAGCTGGGAGCGCCCGGAGGAGCCGGGAACGGTGAGAGGTTGGTGGCGATGCCGCGGAGGAGGAACGGGCGCTGCCCGCGCCGGGGGCACCGGGGGTAAGGAAGTGGCTCGGTGGGAGGAGCTGTGGCCCAGAACTCATCCGTCCACACCCGCCGGGGTCGAGGTCGGCGAGCGGGAGGTGCCGCCAGAAGACCCTTCCCCAGGTGCTGCCGCTTTGCCGGGACCAGCGCTCGCCATCCCGGGCCGGGGCGATGGAGAGGCGGCTTCTCTCCGGGGAGAAGAGGCGGCTCAGCGCCTGCCTGGTGTGCCGGATGTGCTGCATGGGTTAGTACCCCCTGCCCGGGCACACGGGCTTCATCCATCCCGAGCGGACACCGGAGTTGGGAAGGGACGCGACGCTGCGGCTCTGGAGGGGTCTGGTGAAGGAAAATCCCTAAAAACACGTGGCAGTGACACAGCTTCCTATGGCCGGCGGTGCCAGGCGGCGGCTCCGAGGCTCCTGCGAGCCGTGCCAAGGCTGGAGCCTGGCGGGGTGGGAAGTGAGGGTGGATGTGGCTCAGCCTACGGGGTGGTTTGTGGCACCTGGTTCCGTGCCGTGGCCTGGGGGACGGAGTGGGGCACAGGGAGGTGACGCCTGTGTCACCCTGTGCCACGTGTGCTTTCGGAGGGGGAAGCCGCAGGGTGGGTGAGGAAGAGGAAGAACGTCGGGTGGTGCTTTCCAATCTGTGTGGATGGAGACATCGGGAGGTTTTCCCTAGGGTCCCTGGGACCCCCAGCGACCCTCCCCACCCCAGGAGGGTGTTCTGGGGCTGTCCTGGGGAGCTTGGCCTGAGAGATGCTGGTTTTCTCCTTTTTCTCGATTTTTGACTTAAAACCAAAGCAAGGGGTGTGGCTGCCAGGTAGATCCTGATGTCAGAGATGTGTTTTGGGTGAGCAGGACTCGTCCTTTCCCCAAATATCCATGGGGTCCTGTGGGCTGGAGATGCAGTGCTCAGGGCTGTGTGCCCTGGGTTGTTGCTGGGGATCTCTCTGTGCTCCAAGATGATGTTGTTAAATCCTGCTGGACACAGGACCAACTGCCAGGCCAGCCCTGAGCCCCCCTCACTCCCTGGGGAGCTGAGTGGGTCCCCCCTGCCCTGCGGGACCATCTCCTTTCACCTGTTTGCCTGTGTTTTTTCCTCTGATATTATTTTTTCATGGAGCAAAAAGCCTGCCTAGAGCTCCCCCATCGCTGCTTGGCCTCACCACAAACCTCCCATCCCACCCCCCTGCCACCCTGGGGACTGGGACCCCCTGGGGATGACACCCACATTGTCACCCCTGTCCTGGCAGCACTCAGAGCTCCCAGTGTCCGGCCGGGGCTGAGCTGTGGGACAGAAATAAACATTAAATCCTGGCAATCCAATGAACCTAAAATACAAAGACAGAATAAGCTGCTAATTGGTGTGCCCGGCCAGGACCTGATACGGGACATCTGGGGGTTTATGTAACGCCCTAAAGCCTTCCAGGAGTGGGCAGGGGAGGGGGACACCCTCCTAAAATTGGGCAAACCCCCCTGTGCTGCCTCCGGGGGAGGTGGGGGGGGCGCAGAGGGGATGAATTCCGGGCGCTCAGTCGGTGCTGCCGGTTGTACCTATCCCAGTCATCCACGGTGCTTTCGTTAAATATCCTCATTCTCAGCAGGAAAAACCCGGTGTATTTTGTTCTGACTCGCATTTCCCTGCCCGGGGGGCATGCTGGAGCCGCGTGAACGGCCCCATCCCGCAGCATTCCCTGAATAAGCTGCCTCTGTTCCCTGTGCCCGCCTGGGATCCGTGCTGGCACCGCCGGCGATCCCTCTGTCTCTTCCCGTCATTTCAAAGTCGTTTGAGTTTCTGCATGAGAACCACTGACCAAGAGCTGCCTTTGTCTCCTCTTGACAGATGAACGGGACAGAGTCCAAAAGAAAACCTTCACTAAATGGGTCAATAAACACTTGATGAAGGTAAGAGTCACGGATTTTGTTATAAAGCTGCTGAAATGACCATCTCTCTGTCTGTTGCAGCTCAGGACTGGCAGATAAATGCCTTTTTAAGGGTTTTTTTTATGCCAGGACTGTTTGTTTTGGGTGCTCATATGAGTCAGAGCAGAGCAGGATGTGCTGGAAATGTGCTGGAGCCTTTGGAGGGCACTGTAGCATCACCACTCAGCTCTTTTTTTGCCTTTCCCTCCTGGGCACCTGATCCTTGTTTAACACGAGGCTTGTGCATCCTGGAGGAAAGGAGGGGATCCTGAATCCCCCCTCGCACCCCCTTGCCAGGAAAAAGGGGCATTTTTGTCCCTTGAAGGATGCTCCAGGATGGAGACAAGATCCAAAGTTTGTTAAGCAGGATTAACATGGCACCACGAGGTGCCTCCTGCTTTCTTGGTTAATGCTGGGTGGGTTTTAATTAATTCTCCATTTGCCAAAAAAAAAAAAAAAAAAGGAGGGAAAAAAATGGTTTGAGCACTAGGTGTCCCAGCTGTGTTTTCCTGCCAGCTTTGCAAAGCTCTGTGCCAAGCTTTTGGCTGCTTCCTAAACCTTGCAGAGGAGGGGAAAACAGAAAGAGAAAAATCTTAAGGCTGTTGGGGGCAAACATCCGGGGATTGCCAAGAGGGTAAAACCCCAGGACAAGGTCTGGGTGTTGGGGGAAGAGAGGCTGCACCTGGTGCCCGTGGAAAGCTGCTCTGCTGCCAGGTGGGAGCTGCGTTTTGGGAGGTGCTGTGAGGAATGTGAGAAGTTAAATTCAGGAGGGGCTGCCCTTCCTGCAGTATCACGGGGTTACCTGGGCTACAGATGGTGTCACGGCTGGATTTTGTGTGTGAAATTGGCAGCAGCTTCTGCCAGGCTGTTTGGGAAGGGGGAGGCTGCTTTCCCTGGTGATAATTTTGTTTTCCCTGGTGATGATTTTGGCATCGCTGATGGCTTTTCCCGTCCCCAGGTGCGCAAGCACATCAATGACCTCTATGAAGACCTGAGAGATGGTCACAACCTCATTTCCCTCCTGGAAGTGCTGTCAGGAGTGAAGCTGGTGAGTCCCCAGGGCTGGGCAGGGATTCTGGAGTCCCCCTAGACCCCCTCCCCTGCTCCCCTTCACCCCCAGCCATCAGCTGTCTTTTCTCACCCCATGGTTTCAGTTTCAAATGTCTGTCATTGTTTCTTTTATTATCAAGAATATTATTTACTTTTTTTTTACTATTTTATTATGTTGTTTATATTTTTTATAATATTATTTATATTTTTTACTATTATATTTTTCTCTGTATTTTTTATGTATCTATTTTTACTCAAACCCCTGTTCCCCAGGCTGGTCTCTCACCTAATTATGGTGCCTTGGGTAAAGCCCTCTTCTTGCCAAGTTTTACACGCCTTCACCTTCCAGATGTGGCTCCATATTTAAAATCATGGATAACAGCAGAATTTGACCAAAAACTGCTTCTGTGGCAGCGTGCCCAGCAGTTTATCTCAGATGTGACACTCCTGCCTCATGCTCAGCTCCTGGGTTTGTAGCAGTCATTGGTGCCTGGAGCATCGTAGAGTTCCCCCTCCTTCCTCCTCCTCCTCCTCTTCCCTCTCTGACTGACACATTCCCTCAGCTCTGGGAAGATCCCGATTGCTGTAGCACAGGAGGAATTATTTTAGTTCCCCCCAAAAATAGGATCTGGGCAAAGATCTCCTACGTCCCTCCGTACCCTCCGGAGCCGCCAAATGGGATTTTGTGGGGGCTGAAAACTTGGATCACTCTACTTGTGATCCAGGCATCTTCCTGCTCCTCAGCTTCCAAAATCAGGAGGAAATTCCAGTGCTGGGAATTTTTCTTTGCTCTGGAGACCCAGCCTCCTTCACCCCGTGCTGTTGCTTTTTTTTTTTTTTTTTTTTTTCCGTTTCTCCTCGTGCCTGGGTGTCACATTTTGGTTTCCATTCTGTGTCCCTGCCGTGCCACCCTCCCCGTCCTCCTTAGCCCGTAGAGCCACCAGCTCAGCGGAGCCTTCGCCTGGTGACAGCGCCGGCCTGGTGCCGTGCGAGCAGCGAGGAGGAGGAAGATGATGATGATGAAGAAGTAGGTCGAGCCTGCCCCGGCCGCAGCAGCTCCCTGGCAGTGCCACCAGATCATCCAGCGGGGTTTGGGATAAAACCCAGCCCGGGCGCTCTGCTGGAGCAGGGCTGTGTTCCCGGGGTCTGGATTGTCTCTGTGTGCGCACTGCGGGGTCAGCCTGCAGGCAGGGCACGCCACCCACCCGCTGTGACAGCATGTGTCCCCTCCACGGGGCGGGAGGGGACAGGGACGGGTCCCGCACGCTGCTCGGGGCCGCTGTGAGGGCTGCACACCTGGCACTGCATGGACAGGCTCCGGGCACAGGCACCTTCTGGGATCCTGCATGGGACTGGGGGTGGGAGCGAGCGCAGCACAGCCCCAGGTGAGGGTCAGAGCCCAGAATGTGCCCAGATGTGTTTTTCAGCCCCTGTGCTCGGGGTGACGATGCCCTTGTGCAGTGTCACCTCCCTGGAGCGGGCTGTAGCACCTTCCTGATGGTCCTGCAGCCCTGGAGGTGTTCCCCTTGCAGGGACAGCTTTTCCCCTTGCAGGGACAGCTTTTCCCCTTGCAGGGACAGATTTTCCCCTTGGAAAGACAGCTCTTCTCTTGCTGGGACAGCTCTTCCCTTCAGGCTGGAAAAGGAAGAGGACTCGGAGCACTTGGGGTGTCCCAGCAGTTCAGAACATGGCTGTGGGGTGTGTCCCCCCACCATGGTTGGAATGAGATGGTCTTTAAGGTCCTTTCCAACCCAAAGCTCCCGTGATTCCGTGAACATCCTGGTGGTGCCTCATCTTGAGGCTGGGATTTGGTTTTGGGTGTCGCTCCTCCTGCTCCTGCTGATTCAAAGCCTCCCATCCCCTTTCCCTGGCCGTGGCTCAGCTGATGGAAACCTCTGGAAATCCCTCAACTTCAGCAGAGATGGGCAAGGCCCAGGGTGTCTCATGTGCCCCTTCCCAAGGGATTCAGAGGTACCTGGAGCAGCAGCCCCTGCCATGTATGGGAAGAGCTGGAGGGGCTGGTGCTGAGGTCAGGGTTCCTCTGCCATCAGTGAGGACCTGCAGTCCTGAGCCCCCCTGTCCTTAATCCCCCTGTCCTGCCTCTGCTTCCACCTGGACAAATTGGACTCTGTACCTGTTTGAGTCCACCTCTGTGCTGAGCCCTCTTCCCACCTTGTCTGGCTGTCCACGAGCTGGGCAAGATCCTGCCCTGGGGTCTCAGAGGCTGAGCCAGGCCTGCACCCAGACCCTCAGGGCCTCAGCTGAGGTCTGGATCTCAGCATCTTCCCACCTTCATCTCCCAGCAGGGCATTTTAACCTTCTCCCAGCAATGACCTTATTTACTCCAGGACAAGGTAGAGCAGGACGTGTGGGGGCACAGGGGGTCACAGCAGCACGCTGACACCTCCCGGGGGGGGGTCACTGTGCATGTGGGGTGCTGCCAGCCCAGCCCCACGAGCCTGACCTAAAACTGCTGCCTGTCTCTTGCAGCCACGTGAGAAGGGCCGGATGCGCTTCCACCGCCTGCAGAACGTGCAGATTGCCCTGGATTTCCTGAAGCAGCGACAGGTAAGGGCTGATAAAAGCTCATCCAGCAGAGCTGGGTGGTTTGTGCATTCTTTGTCTTGTCTGAGGCTTTGGAAGGAGTCGAGAAGCAGCCTGTGCTGGGGTGTGCCCGTCTCTCTGGTGCTGATGGAGGATGGATTTCAGGGGGATTTTCCGTATGGGTGTTGTGCCTCTGGAAACCACCCCTGCACACAAAAAACACGGTGAAAAAGGGACCTGACCCCAGCTCTGAGAAGAGGTTGGCAAATGTCACTTCTGCACCCCAAAAGGCTCCCCTGGGGCTCCCTGGCAGATCCCTGCTGTGGGGATGGGCGGCTGTGGCACATCTGTGCCTTCCCACCAACTTCTGGGGAGATGTGGCAGCTGGCTCTGCCCAGCCCACGCAGCCTTGACCTGTGTGGCACCGCTCCTCTGGACATCAGCATGGCCTTATTATCCCTCAGTTTTTGGAGGAGAGGCTCTCTCCACCAGGCTTTTGGGAGCTGCTAGCCCCTCAGTGCCAGAGACCAGCCAAGCAGCACAGCCCTGGGCAGATCCTGCCCGCAGCAGTGGGATGCATCCCGAGACTTGTTGGCTCTGCAGGTGGAACCCCCACAGCCCCGGGGGCTGGGTGTCCTGTTCTGCCTGTTGGGTCAGGTTCTCCCCACCGTGATGCTCCCAGATATGCCAAGGTGATGATGATGATAAATGGTACCAGTTCATGCTGAAGCAGAGACTTTTCTCCCTCGCTGCTGGCCTGAGGGCATGGAATAAATTTGAGCACATTCCCTACTCCAGGGAGGGTGAGCTGCTTCCAGCCCCCCTCCTCCTCCTCCTCCTCAGCTCCTTGATAGAGACATTTTGCCAAGGGCTCTGGGGAACTTGTTTCTCCACTTGGATGAAACAGCTTTTCCCTTTGAAGTGTGGTGGCCTTGCTGGGATGTCTTACCCCAGACACTCCTGCCAGGGAGTGATCCGTGGGGTCCCGTGGAGTGCTGGGGAGAGGGGACTCCCCCAGGGGAGGAGTGAGGGTGTTCCTGCCTTCATTAGAGCTTGGTTTTGAGCCCAGGCTGGAGTTAAAGCTTGGTCATCCCCTTTTTCCCCGCTCTCTGTGGTCTGTAGCTGTTCAATTATGCACCAGTGCTCAGGGCTTCGGGGACGCTGCTCTGTGAGCTGAAGTAAAGCCATTAAGTGCTGGGAAAGCACTTCTGGATGGAGAGTGCTGGAAACATGGAAAAATCCTCCCCGAGCCAGGAGATGAGGTGGCATCTCTGCCTCTTTGGGAATCACTGGGATCTTCCTGTGTGCCTGCTCCTCAATGGAGTGCCCGGGGTGGCCCTGACATGTCCCCCTGCTCTCCAGGCAAGGCTGATGGGGAAACTTGAACCCTGTTTGCCTTTTTTCCAGGTGAAACTGGTGAATATCCGCAATGATGACATCACAGATGGCAACCCCAAGCTCACCCTGGGGCTCATCTGGACCATCATCCTCCACTTCCAGGTAGGACATGGAATTTTCTTGCCGGAGGACGCGGGGCAGGCGTCGGGAGCGCGTTGTCTCTCCGGGGCAGTGGAATCCTTGTTTTCTCCATTTTCCATGGAGATCTCAGCACATGGATGGGTCTGGAGGTTCATGGCAGTGTCATGGAGACCATGTTGGGAGGACAGCAACAGCCTCCCCTCGTCATTTGCATAATGAAATCATTAATGATGGGTTGTGTGCCGTGGCCTCCTGGGGGTTGTTGGCCGTGGCTGTTTGCTCAGCTGGAGTCTCTGGAGGAGAAGAGCAAATTTGGAAGGGGCCACAGGCTGTTATCCCAAGGCACTCCCGGCCCTTTGGGTGGTCGGTGCAGCCACAGAAGTTTTCACTGGGATGGAATGTGTCAGCTGGGTGACAGCACAGGGATGGGAGAAGTGCCCTGACCTGGGACTCTCTCCAGCAATTGTGTGCTAGAGCTGCTCTTGGAAAAGCGAGTTTTGGGTCTTTAGTAGCTTCAAATTATCCAATTGTAGCTCTGATGGCTTCAGGGGGGTGATGTGTGGCCATCAGTGAGTTGGCATTTGGGGTTTGCTGGGCAGTGCTGCTGTCAGCAGCTCGTTGGCCGTGTGGCATCGGCTCTGTGGGCCCGAGCCTGTGGGATCTGCTGTATCCCAGCTCCCTGCCTTATCCCTGCTGGCATCTTCCAGACAGGACTAGTGCTGCCTTTAAGGAAAATTGCACTGGAAGACTGTATCTTTTGGAGGATGGGCAGCGCCTCAGGGAGAGGCTTTTGGGGGGAGCATGGGGCTGAGCTGGGTGTAAGGCTGCTGACGAGGCTCTTCCCAGGCTTTGGCCCTGGGAAGCAGCCGGGGTCGAGCAGGCTCTGGATGCTGATGAGTCACCGTCATCTCCGGTGGGGCCCTGGCTGTGGCATCTTGTCCCCGCTGTCCTTGTGGTCAACCAGCCCTGGTGCATCCTCTGTTGCAGGAGAGGGACATCAGGAGGTCCTGGGTCCCCTCCATGCCTGGCTGGGAGCGGACACTGCCACCCTGGCTTGGGGGACAGGGTGGGTGACACGGGAGCAGGGCGGTGCTGGCGAGCCTGCGCGTCCTGCTCCCGCTGCGCTAACGGGATTTTTTCTGGGGTTGTGGCTCCATTGTGAACCTTTTAATCTCCCATGTCCCAGTGCTGCTGCCTGGGGGCAGGCGGCTGGGAGAGCCCCGGGAGAGGTTTGGGGTGGGATGGTGCTGGTGTGGAGCTCAGGCTCTGCCAGCTCCTGTGTGGTGAGGATGAGGGGGGTGCTCTGCTGCCCTGGGGGCTTTTCCCCATGCCCTGGGAGCTCTTTTGGTCACTGGTTTCTCTTAGTCATCTTCTGGATTGCTCCCTGTTGAGCGTTTCCCCCTTGAGCATTTCCTCATTGAATGTTTCCCTGCTTTCTGGGGCTGAGCTCAGTCTCCCCATCTTCATGCCCCCTACTCCCCAATTTTTGTCCCACCCCCACTTTTGGTGCATGTTGCCCTACCCTGGTCCCTCTGAGCTAGCAGGCAGAGTTGGGGTGCTCCATGCTCCTCAAACCCCTGCCCTGGGCAGCGTTTGGGGCAGGAGCCACAGGAGAGAGGCAGGAGTGGGACCAGACTGGGCTGGGCAGCATCCCACTCCCGTTCCTGCTGGAACCGCGGCTCCCTGGAGCGATGCTGGGTCTCCAGGGCACCTCTGTGCCCATCTGTGCCCCAAACTGGGTGAGCCTGACAGCAGCGTGAGCACACGAGTTGGGCTTTTGGGACTCCCAGAATTAAGAATTAAGGAGCAAACCTTCGGAACCGGAGAGAAACAGCCCTGCGGAGCCGGCTGGCGAGCATGCAGAGTCACTCTGACTCCTCCCCGCTTTTTTTTTTTTTTTTTCCCTTCCCATTTCTCTCCCACCCCTTCCTTTATTCTACCTTTGCCAACCTTCCTTAGGTTTTGTGTTTTATCCCAGTCTTCCCCACCCTCTCCCACTCCCCTCCTCGCTCCGCTGCCTGATTCCTGCTCCCTGTTTGTGTTGGCAAGGGCCGTGCTCCAATTACCTCATATTTGGAGAGAAGGACGCCGCAGCCAATCCCCGCTCCCTCTGCTTTTAGGTCAAGTGATTTCTGAACTGCAGTGAGATGCTTTGAATTTGTCTTCTCGCAGCGCCCAGGCTGTAAGATGGCTGTCTGGAGCGGCGGTGGTGGCGGCAGGGCTGGCGGGAGGGGACGGCGACAAGGGGCAGTCCGCGGAACGCTGCGCGCCGGGCGTTTGATCCGATGAAGCCCGGGTTGGGATTTATTCGGGAGCCGGCGACTCGCTCAGCTGCGTTCCTGCCGGCACCGAGCAGGAGGAGATGGGGAATTCGCTGGGCTGCGTTAAAGAGCAGAAGGAAAAAGCTGTGGGGAAGGCACCGCTGTCTCCCAAAAAAAGGGTGCGCTTCAAACGGAGGCGGAGAGGGAAGAGGAGAGCGATGCCGGAGGCAGCCCCGCAGGAGGAGCCCCCGGCGCTGGAGGTGGCCGAGGATGAGGAGGCGCCCAAGTCGAAGGCAGCCCCTCGGCAGGAGGGAGGAGAGGAGCCCTCCGGCAGCCGGCCCCGCGGCGGGGACCCCGAGCCGGCGGCGCTGCACCCCGGGATCATCGTGCAGGTGAAGGAGCGCTTCCAGGGGGAGGTGCAGAAAGCGCGCCTGGTGCTGGAGCCGCAGCGGCCGGGTGTGGCGGGAGCTTCCCGGGAGGAAGGCACCACCGTCATCGCCCGCCTGCTGGAGAACCCGGCCGAGAAGGACTGCGAGAAGGCGGTGAGCCGGCTGGTCGAGCTGCAGAGGAGCGGCAGCTGCCGGGCCGTGCTGCTGCCGCTGCGCGCAGGGACCGATGGCCGTGCGGGAGGACTCCTGTCCCCGGCCAGCGCCGCGTCCGGCGAGGAGCCAGCGCCCAGCCAGGAGCCGGAGGCCGGCAGCGCCCTGGAAGCCTGGGGGAAAGGAGGCAGTGATGATCCCAGCTCCAGCGCCGCCTGGACGTGCTCCTCCGCAGCAGAGCCGGGCACCGTGTCCGAGCTGTCCACGCCGTCCCCCATGGTGGATCAGCTGGAAAACCCCAGCGTGGGGAGAAGTTCAGGGTTGCCGTCGTCTGGGGCCGGGGAGGGAGATGCTCACGGGCTGCCGGCTTCCCGCAGCCCATCCTCCTTCAGCGGCAGCGCGGCCCGGAGCTCCTCGGGGTACGGCAGCGACCGGCCGGCCAAGGGCACAGGAGCTGGTGGGACCACGGTGTCACCCTCTGATGGTGGCCTCAGGCTCGCTGTGGAGGGCCGGGCTTGGAGGGGGAGCTCGGGGACAGCCGGAGCAATGGTCAGTGTGTGAGTGTGCCCTCGCCCCCTTTCCGGAGCGGGGTGGGGGGGACCTGGCTCGGTGGACCCCAAATCCTGGTGGCTCCTGGGCACGGTCATTTCGGCAAGGGGCAACCTCGTGCTGAGCACGGGTGGCAGGATGCTGGAGAAGAAAACTCCTGAAGCTTTTCCCTTCCAGCATCTCCACTGGGAAAGTATCCCTTGGGGACTGGCCTGTCCTGTCCCCTGCTCCTGGCACAGGCAGGCTGGGAGTGACAGTCCCTGGATCCAGTGGGTGCGGCTGGTGGCTGTATCCCTTGGGGACTGGCCTGTCCTGTCCCCTGCTGCTGGCACAGGCAGGCTGGGAGTGACAGTCCCTGGATCCAGTGGGTGCGGCTGGTGGCTGCTGTCACCAGTGCCACTCGTGCCCTCAGGCTGTGAATTTGGGGTGTCCCCATCCTGCTGCCCGTGCAGGATGAATGGTAGCAGGATGAACATAGAGATGTGGGGGCTCTGCCTGCTCTGAGGGGTCTCCAGGAAGAACAGGAGGGGATGATGCTGTGTTTCGGAGCCTGTTGCTGTTTGCTGGTCACTCTTTCGGGGGTGACAGTGTGGGCAAAGGTGCCCTTGGGTTTGGTCAAGCTGTGAATGCCCCAGAACAGGTGTGTGGTTTGAGGGGCTGTGGCCCTGATGCCTTTGCCAGGTTGGGACCACTGTAACAGCCACCATGTGGCTTTCAGCATCCTGCCACCAGTTGCTTGATGCACGAAGCTGATGCTAGAAGGGTTTGGCCCCAAGTCCTGTGAGTTTCCACTCTCTTTTCTTGCTGGTGCCTCCCTAAATCTTTGTCCTGTCACAGACATGTGAAGAAAGGAGGGTGGAGCTGGAGCCGCACCCTGCACCTCCAATAAGCACATCTCTAGGAGAGTTTCCTTCAAGGATGCTCTCAGGGAACAGGCCCAGTGGTTGGAGAACCCCAGTGCTGTGTGAGGGATTAAAAATAAAGGATTTTTCAGACCTGGGTGCTATGAGGTGCTCCTGGATGGGCAGCACTGCTGGAGAGCCCAGGTGAGGCACAGCAGGTGGGTGGGTTCACAGAAGGGTTCATTCTGCTCTTAATTAAGAGCCATCAGGTAACTAATAAAGGGGTGCTGAGCAGAGGGAGCTTTGTGGGTCCTCCCCTGCTCCCTGCCGGCATGGAGGGTCCCATCCTGCATCCTGCTGTTCACCCAGCACATCATCCCACCCATCCCGGCTCTGCCGCCAAGTGCCGGCTCCCGACATCCCTGGGGAAAGCCAGCCCCGGGGCTGGAGGAGTTAAAGGCAGCTCCGGCAGTGTGGCAGCAGCTGACAAAGAGCAGTTTTATGTGTGATGAGCGTATCAGGCTGGAGAGGGAGGTGAGCTGCAGCATACCAATTACACCGGCAGCATCCGCCCCGCCGGCGGGAGAGGCGGATAATCCCACAGGTCCCTGTCTCCAGCCTGCAAAGGGATGTCTGACAGCCGGGACCTGAGCGGTGCCAGCACCCAGCTGAGGGTGTTTTGGGGAGGGATTTGGGTGTTTTCAGGGCGGTGGGTAGGGCTGGGTCCTGGCACACCTGCTCCCCGCAGTGCCGGGAGGAGGAATCCGGGGAGCAAACAGCCTGTGTTGCCTTTCCGTGGGCACCCTGGAAAATCCGAGCGGCTCCCATCCTCCTCTTTGTCCTCCCCTTAATTAAGGGGAGGTAATTGTACTAACTGGGGAGCTGGAGAGGGGAGGGTGAGGAGGAAGCCGTGCCAATCAGGAATATGCTGGCATGCGGGGACACGTGCGTGGTGTCACGTGCCAGTCTGGGACTCGCAGCCAGTCCTGTCTGAGGGGTCCGTGACTGTCGCTGTCTTTTGTTGGGAACTGGGTCACAGCACCCCCTGCCACCAGCACCCCCTGGCACCAGCGAGCCAGAGGGGAAATGTCACATCCTTCTCCCTGTCCTTCCCTTTTCCCCCAACATGGAGCTGCTCCATGGCTGGAGGTCAGGGAGAGCCCTCCTCTCCAAGTGTTTTCCCACTTCTTAAGTTGGTATTTTTTTACAACAGGGTGCTCCAGGTGGAGCTCCCCTGCCACACCTGCAGCCCCAACAAGAGATATTGGTGGTGGTCCCTTCTCATTGCCCACCCTGGGTGCTGCTGGGTGGCAGTGACTGTTCCTGAGGGAGCCCTGGGTGTCTGAGGGTGCTGGAGCTCCTCGTGGTGGGTGCTGGGCAGGGGCAGTGAGGGTACAGGAGGGTGCACGGCGTGTTTGGAGCAGGGAGAGGCAGGAGCCTTCTCTCTCCAGGACATTGTGTTCCCAGTGAGGTGTGTCCCTGTCTGTGGGGACAGGGATGGTGTGGAGGGAGCGGCTCTGGTGGCTGTTGGGAGCTGGGCTTTGGTGTTGTCAGCTCGTGTCCCAGCTGGGCTGGGCTGTGTGGCCAAGCAGCACCTGGTGCCCCTGTTTTCACAGGGTTAGGAAATGTCTTGCTCTGCCTGCTTGGATCTCCAGCCTGCCCAAACCCCATGCAGGTCCTGTGACCCCTTTCCAAGTTCCTCGGCCGCAGGGTCCCCTCTCCCCCGTGGTGACCACAAGTTGCCTCCTGCCCTTTCTGGTAGCCAGGCCTGGGGCAAGTTCACAGAAGCAGGATGTGCCTGGTGGAGGTTTCCCTGCTCCTGCATCCTCCCATGGCTGTGCTGCTTCCTTACAGATCTCTGACATCTACATCAGTGGGGAGCTGGGGGATATGTCAGCCAAGGAGAAGCTCCTGCTGTGGACACAGAAGGTGACAGCAGGTTACATCGGGCTGAAATGCACCAACTTCTCCTCCTGCTGGAGCGATGGCAAGATGTTCAACGCCCTCATCCACAGATACAGGTAGGCAGGAAGAAGCAATGGGGAGTGTCATGAGGGTGGGAGGGGGGATGAGGATCTCCCAGTGGTCTCTGCCCACCGCTGTGGTCAGTGATGGGCTGGAGTGCTTGGAGATGTGGGTGAGGCTGGCAGGGAGCAATGTCTTTTTTACCTGGAATTCTCTCTTCTGCCAGGTAGTGGAGGGGGCGATGCTTGGAATGAGCAAAAGATACATCAGGTTGCAGGAAAAAAAAAATCTTAATGATGTTGAGGAGAGAGGCAGAAAAGAAAAGCTTTTAAAGTCATGAGTGCTGCAGTGCTGCCCTTTCGCTCTCCATGAACAGCAGCACTTCCGTCCACACTTTTATCCCAGGATCTTGGAGGTCTCACAAGCAGCAGTTAAACCTCCTTGGTTCCTCCTTCCCCAGCTGGGACCAAGGGGTTTTTCTCTGCAGCCTGAGCCCCCTTCCCAAAGGGGTTGAGGCAGGGAAGTCCTGCAGGCCAGGTCCCCTTGGAGAGCCACCACCCTGGGACAGGGGCTCAGAGCCACCCATGGCAGCAGCGCCCATCCAGGATGCTCTGCCCTGGCCACCTGGTGCTGGTTGTGACTCTGGGGTGTGTCTTGCAGGCCAGATCTGGTGGACATGGAGAGGGTGCAGATCCAGAGTAACCGGGAGAACCTGGAGCAGGCCTTTGAGATCGCCGAGCGCCTGGGGGTCACACGGCTGCTGGACGCCGAAGGTGGGTGGCCAGGGCATGTGACCAGTGCAGGGAGATGCCAGCCTCTCTTCCCACTCCCTTTCCTCACTGCCTTTCTCCTTCCCTCCTGCCAGACGTGGACGTTCCCTCTCCAGATGAGAAATCTGTGATAACTTACGTGTCTTCAATCTACGATGCCTTTCCCAAAGTCCCCGAGGGAGGAGAAGGGATCAGCGCCATCGTAAGCACTGCTGAGGGCTGGGAGGCTGGGACAGGTTTGGGAGGCAGCTGGGGGTTGTGGTTGGGGTTTGGGAAAGGGTCTGTTCCCTGTGGAAGAGGGCTGAGGAGAGGGAGGGAGTCCCCATAATGGTGTCTGCCCTGTGACCTGCTGGGGTGTCTGTAAGGCCACAGCCCTGCCCAGGCTCTGCAGGAAAAAAGCTGAGCTCCCACAGAGCAGCTGGCAAGGAGGATCCCCCTCCTCTCTGCACCTGGGATGGCATCACAGCAGGGAGGCCCTGGCACACGATCCACCCTGTGGCTTGTCTGTGGCACCTCATTTCCCTCTGTGATCTGCCCACCAGCAGTGCTTGCAAAGACACTCTCGCCCCACAGGAGGTGGATTCGAGGTGGCTGGAGTACCAGACCCGTGTGGAGTCCCTCATCTCGTGGATCAAGCAGCACACGATACTCATGTCAGACAAATCCTTCCCCCAGAACCCTGTAGAGCTAAAGGTAGGTGCTGGACAAGGTCTCTCCTCAGTGTGTCTTGTGTTCAGTGCTGAGGGGTGGGTGGTGGCATTCCCCAGGGTGGTTCCTGATGAGCCTTTCTCATCCCAGGCACTTTATAACCAGTACATACACTTCAAAGAAACTGAAATCCCAGCGAAAGAGCAGGAGAAAGGACAGATAGAGGAGCTCTACAAACTGCTAGAGGTAAGGATGGCTGCCCAGAGGCTGGTAGGTGGGAATGTTGTGCTTTTTTAGCAAGACTGAACTTGCTCAGTTCAGGTTTATTTTGGAGTGGAGAAATGGGAATGCCCCTCAGGATAAACGAGGCAGCGAGCAGCGCACTGCAGGAGCGGAGGCAGAGCCCCTCTTCCCTCGCTGGAATCCCCAGCCAGCTCAAGGCAGAGGTGGGAAATGCCATTCTGCTGATGTTTCCCCCAGGTCTGGATCGAATTTGGACGCATCAAGTTGCCCCAGGGCTACCACCCCAACGATGTGGAGGAGGAGTGGGGCAAGCTCATCATTGAGATGCTGGAGCGCGAGAAGCTCCTGCGGCCGGCGGTGGAGAGGTCGGTGCTGTGCCCATGGCAGGGACATCCCCTGCTCCTCCCTCTGGCCAGAGGGACATCCAAAACCCCTCTCTCATCTCCCTCTGTCATTCCAGGCTGGAATTGCTGCTACAAATCGCCAACAAAATCCAGAATGGTGCTCTGAGCTGTGAAGAAAAGCTCACCCTGGCGAAGAACACGCTGCAGGCTGTGAGTGGGGAGTGGGGTTTCCCCCTCCTGATTTTATTGATTTATTTGTTTTCCTGCTCTTTTTTTTTTTGTACCCATCTCCTCTCCTCTCTTCTGCTTGGGGTGATGGGTTCCCCTGGAATGTTTTCCTTTCTTTTCTGCCCTTGAGCCTGTCCCAGAGGTGCTGTAGGGGTGGTGGTAGATATTTGGTGATCCACAGATCACCTTGAGGACAGGGGCATGGGGAATGGTCTTGTCTCTGGGAATACAGCAAGTGAGGCTAGACATCTGCAGAGGTGCTGGTGTGGGGGAGACCAGCACTTCTGGAAAAGCTTGTTGAATATTTTTTGTTGTATAATGAGGCTTAAAACCCCCAAAATCTGTTTTATTTGCCTGGTGGAAAGGACTCAGTAGGGAGCAGGTTTTTGAAGAGATTTTCTTCGTTATGGGGGAAAGAGATGTTGGCTGAAAGGGTTGGGAGCTAAAAATGGTGATCCCATCTGTTCCTGGGACCTTTCAGTTCATCTCCAGAAGTTTTTCTAAAGGGGTTGTCCTGGGTGTGGTGTGGGGGGATGGATACGTGTCCTGCTCCAGCTAAGCTTGTGGATCCCAAGGTGTTTCCAGTCTCCAAGCTGGGTTGCTGTGGTGTTCTGCCTGCCCCAACTGGGCTGAGGGGACTCGGCCCTGAGTGTCCCATGTCCCCTCAGGATGCTGCTCACCTGGAGTCGGGCCAGCCGGTGCAGTACGAGTCCGACGTGGTGGTGTACCTGCAGGAGTGCGAGGGGCTCCTCCGCCAGCTCCAGGTGGACGTGCAGATCCTCCGGGACGAGAACTACTACCAGCTGGAGGAGCTGGTGTTCAGGTGACCGTGGAGGAGCTTCCTCAGGGGCTGCACATCTGCTCTGCGTGGGGCAAGGAGGGAGCACGTGTCCATCTCCTTACCCTCTCCTCGCTTCCTTCCCCAGGATCATGAGGCTGCAGGACGAGCTGGTGACACTGAGGTTGGAGTGCACCAACCTGTACAGGAAAGGCCACTTCTCCACGCTGGAGCTGGTGCCCACGACCACGCTGAGCACGACGCACTTGAAGGGCGAGTCCCTGACCAAGGGGCTCCACACCTCCTCGGCCTCCTGGTTCCGGAAGCCGATGACCAGGACGGAGCTGGTGGCCATCTCCTCCTCCGAAGACGAAGGCAGCCTCCGCTTCGTCTACGAGCTGCTGGCCTGGGTGGAGGAGATGCAGGTGAGTGCTGGGCCAAACCTCCTGCCTGTGCTCAGGCTGATGTGGGAAGCTGCCCCAGGCCTTTTCCTGCCTTTATCTGTGAGTAGTTGCTTTGATGGTTTGTAGTTTTTGGAGATCTGAGGCTTCTGTCTGGAGCTGGGTTTTCTCTCTTGTGGTCCTGCTGGCCAGTGGGGAGCAGAGGAGCCTTTCAAAGCTGGAAGCAGATCTGTGCTGATGCAGTCACTTGGTCTTACGTGGGTGGGAAGTTTGTGTGGGCTGTCCCAGAAACATTCAGTGTTGGAGCACTGGCTTAGGATCTTCTACCAAGACTGGGAGGTGTTTGTTCCCTCTGGGGTGACCTGGGAGGATTCCTGGTGTCCCTTTGAGAGCAGAATGAGCAGTGCTGACCTGAGCCTCTTGGTTTCAGATGAGACTGGAGCGGGCAGAGTGGGGCACCGACCTGCCGAGCGTGGAATCCCAGCTGGAGACCCAGAGGCACATCCACGCCAGCGTGGAGGACCTGGGCTCCAGCGTGAAGGAGGCCAGGATGTATGAGGTATGGTGGGGGACACCGGGCATAGCCCCACGTGGGGGCTGAGGGCATTAGGATCAGCTCTTGTGGGTCACTTTCCTGGCACAGAGGTGATTTTTAAGGATGGAACTTCTGAGTTGATGCAGTGCTGCCCTGAGCCATCCTCTCCACCCTCCCCTTCCTCACGCAGAGCTGTGGAGGGAGATTTGGGGATGGGGCTCTGAGTGATGCTGCCCTGTGATGGGTAACAGGAGCGTTTCTCACCCTTCAGGGTAAAATGTCTCCGAATTTCCGCGCGAGCTACACGGAGACGCTGGGCAAGCTGGAGACTCAGTACTGCAAACTGATGGTGAGCGGGCTCCCAGCACTGCCCGGGGAGCCTGGGGACCCTCCCTGCTCCAGGGCTGGGGAGAGGGGCAAAAACCCATCGGCCACAGAGCAGGGAGGAGGAATAATAAATCATTCTTTGTGCCCAGGAAACCTCGAGCTTCAGGCTGAGACACCTGCAGAGCTTGCATGGATTTGTGTCCCGGGCCACTGCCGAGCTGATCTGGCTGAATGAGAAGGAGGAGGAGGAACTGGCCTATGACTGGAGTGACAACAACCCCAACATTGCAGCCAAGAAGAATTACTTCTCGGTGAGTGCTGCGAGGGCAGGTGCTGCTTTTGATGCTCTGTGGAGCCCGCAGCTCCCAACAGACCTGAAATCCTGAGGCTGGATGCTCCCTCCCAGCTCACTGAGCTTGTTGCTCCTGAACAGAGCTGATGGAAGCTCTCCCCAGAGCAGAAAGTGAAATGAATGTGTGTCTTCAATTGAATTGCGATAAAAAAGGCATCAAAAGATGTATTTTTAGCATTATTTTGGAGCTCAAGGCATCTTGAATTAGTGGGGGCGAGGGGGGTAAGTCTGAACCAAAGAGGAAAATTGATTCCTCTTTACAGCAGTATAAACAAATTCCCATCTTCCCACAAGCACACTGTGTGAAGAGGTCCCTGGGCAGGTTCCCAGTGCCTGTTTGGCACACAGGAGGCAGATTCCTGTTGGGAACGGGGCTGTGGTGCCGTGCTGGACTCCCTGGCATCCACTGGTACCTCCTTTAGAACTTCCCCACTGTGTTAGTTGGACACATGGTCTGAGCGAGGTCCCAGAGCTGAGATTTGGACTTTGCCTCCTGCAGGAGCTGACAGCAGAGCTGGAAGAGAAGCAGGACATCTTCTGTTCCCTCCAGGACACGGCTGAGCTGCTCTCTCTGGAGAACCACCCGGCCAAGCAAACCGTAGAGGTGAGCAGGAACCTGGCAGAGCTGTGGGGTTCCCAAGGATCAAATCACCTCAGCTGGAACTGGGAGACTCACTGCCTCACCCCACAGAAGTGTTTTGTGGTGGCAGGACGTCAGTGCAGTGGTGGAGATTTTTTAATTCTGGGAAGTGGCCATTCCCAAATAATCGCCACCTCAAATTAAGACACAAACACACAGAGCATGAGCCTTTCCCACAGAGAGGTGATGCAGGGAACGGCCTTGGCTGCCCTGGGGTCATCCAGGCTTCCAGGGACACTGTGGTGGTGAAGCAAAGGGCTGTGGGAACCTTTTCCATGGGGTAAAAGCAAAATTGTTCCTGCCTCTGGCGTCGTGGGTGACATGGGGACACTGAGACAGGGTCTGCCATCTCCTATGTCCAAACCCTCCTGGCCGCAGGCTGATTTTGGTCATTTCTGTCCCTCCCTCCATCTCCTGTGTCCTTGCTGTACCCCTCCTGGCTGTGAATGCCCTTGTCCAGTGCTCTTTTCTGTGTTTTCCACAGGCCTACAGCGCTGCTGTGCACACCCAGTGGCAGTGGATCAAGCAGCTCTGCCTGTGCGTGGAGCAGCACGTGAAGGAGAACGCTGCCTATTTCCAGGTATTTGGGGCCAAATTCCCTCAGTCCCACCTGCTGAATCCCACTCCATGAGCTGCATGAGCTCCTCACACTGCTGTTGTCCTTGATGGAGAGGGAAGGAGGGATTTGTGTTTCCTCTGGAATATCTGTTAGCTGCTCCCTGGGCATTGCTAGGGGTAAAAAGGGAACAACTTCCCTGTAGTTCTGGTCATCCACCTGGGGTGACCCTGCCCTTGCAGCCCTAAAGCCAGAGCAGTGTCAGGAGCTGCTGGCTGAGCCTTTGGGGTGCTCCTTGCCTGCCTTCGGGCTGCTCAGGGGACTTGTCCAGGTCCCTGTGACCCTTTTTGCCTTCGCAGTTCTTCAGCGATGCCCGGGAGTCGGAGACGTACCTGCGGAACCTGCAGGACTCCATCAAAAGGAAATATTCCTGCGACCACAACACGAGCCTGACACGGCTGGAGGACCTCCTGCAGGACTCCATGGTGGGTTCTCTGGCACCCCACCACCCTGCTCTGGTCCAGCAACGTTGCCTGGGACACCTCTTTCTTCTCCAGGGAGAGCTGGGCTCCTTGTCCCCACAGTTTGGTGGGATGTGGTTTGTGTTCCACCTTGGGCAGTGATTTGTTTTCCTGTGGAGCTGCTGAATGAGCTGCAGGCTGCGGTGGCCCCAGCTGTGTGGTGTGGCTGGAGTTGGTCACTGTCATTTAGAGGCACCATCTGACCTCTCTGTGTCCTCAGGGTGAGGAGCAGGCAGCCTGTGCTGGCTGTGCAAGGTCACAGCCTGACGTGTGAGCTGCTCCTGCCCCAGCCAAGCCCATCCTGCTCGAGTCCTGCTGACAAAGGCAGGGCCTCTAAGATGCTCCTGGTTCTGCTTTGGAGCTGGTGGAGAAATGCCTGCTCTTTATCCAGCTCAAATCCTGTGCTAATCCATCCTGCTGGATGGGGAGAGTCAGGGCAGCCTGGCTGTGCCAGGGGCTGATCTCTGAACACGTGGCCTGGCTTAGCTGAGCAGAGCAGAGCCCGGGTCGTGGCACTGTCACCTTCTTGCCTGATTTGGCCTGAAAAAAACCAACCCCCAAGGAGCAAAGCATCAGCTGGTGTTTGACACCAGGGTCAGGGGAGGATTTGGGCTGTGGCTGAAGTGCTGAGCTGTGGTGGCAGGGTCAGGAGGTGACACTGAGCGTGTGGAGGCAGGTGGTCACTAAGAAGTGCACATCAGGGTGTCCCCAGTGGCACTGGGGTGCCCTTACTGGGGGTGATGGGTGCATCAGCACTGTCTTCTCTCCTGGAGGGCTGGGGGCTCCCCCATCCTCTCTGTCACGGTCTCGGGGTTGTCCTGGCCTGTCTCTGGTGCTGCCAGGACATGGAGGACATGGAGCAGCCAGGCTGGCTCCTGGGGTCTGTGTTTGGGAGCCCGGGAACATCAGGAGTCTGGCAGGTGCCATCTGGGGTGGGAGAGGCTGTGCTGGGCAGCCAGAGAGTGGCCACAAACCCAGGACTGGGGCAGCTGCCCTGAGCTCAGCTATTTTACTCTTTCTTACCTAATAAGTTAAAGTTGTATTTCTTCCAATCATGCTCCCTGGGACAGGCACAGGTAGTTTATTTAATCATTTATTCTTTTATTTTAATTTAATTTGATTTTATTTTTTTTTTTAACCATTAAATTCTCCTCCACTGTCATAGCACACTAACCAACCCCAGAGTACCGAGCATGAGGGAGAACCTTTTCTGGGATCTTTTTTTTTGAAACCTTTGCCACAGCCAGCAGGGGCTGAGCTGTCACTAATCACACGAGCTGCCAGTGTTGTGATCCGCACACGTCTCCACGGTGCCAGAGGCTGTTCCAGGGCAGCTTTGCCACCATCCCCCCCGGGTTGGTGCCATCACCAAACCCAGCAGGGATTTGTAGGAGTCAATTAGCTCCAGCTGGCAGATTTCTCCCCAGAACCGGAGGCCTGTGCGGTCGCTCCACCCTGAGCCCCTTCTCCTGAGATGTTTTATCCCCATAATTCATTGTCTCCCATTCCAGCCATTGGTTTAAACACCCCTTCATCCTTTGCTTTAGAGAAGGGAGCATGCTTCCCTGGGCTCTCCTCCAGGCAGCTAAACCAGCTTTGGGCTGGACATTGTCCTGCTCTCGGCCCCTCACAGCTGCTGGGACTTTGTTTTGGTGGATGTTGTGTTCTCTTTTTTTTTTTTTTTTTTTTTTTCCCTTTTGAAAGAAAACATTTTCTTGTCCTACCAGCCAGAGAGCCAGAGGTGTGCATGTGGCTTTGCAGGGCAGTGGGAGTAGCGGTGACGTCCCATCCCATCTCCTGAGCCCTCTTCCCACCCTGCCAGGGCAGCAGGATCCTCCTGACGTGTTTGCTCAGCCCTTGCAGGCCAGCACTGGGGTGGGGGGCGAGCTGAGATGCCCGGGACAGACCTCCCCTCACCATCCTTGAGCAACCCATCCTCCTTGTCCCTGCCAGGATGAGAAGGAGCAGCTGATCCAGTCCAAGAGCTCGGTGGCCAGCCTGGTGGGACGGTCCAAAACCATCGTCCAGCTCCGGCCCAGGAACCCCGAGCACGCTGTGAAGAGCACCATCCCCATCAAGGCTGTCTGTGACTACCGGCAGATCGAGGTGAGGCCTGGCAGGGTGCTGGTGGCCCTTGGGAAGGGAAGGCAGGGACAAGGGACTGGCACCTGGGGTGGTTTAGGATGAGCGCCGTAGGATCTGTCAACGGAAAGCAGGAGCGGAGTGGGAAGGCAAGGAGGAGGGAAACAGCAGGAATGTTCTTCCTGGAGCAGATTTCCATGTCTCAGATTTATTCTGGGCAGGAGCTGGAGTCCTTTCCCCTTCCAAGGAGGATGGGCTCCATCAGCCTCAGCCAAACAAGCTCGTGGGTGGCAGCCAACTCCCTGTAACTTCCTCGTCCCTTCCTCTCCCGGCACGAGCGGGCTGCACTGCCTGGCACCGTTCCAGGCTGTTGCTCCATTAAAACACATCCATCTGTGTATTTCTGGGAGCTGGCTCACCCCCAGCAGCGGGGCTGGCAGCAGGGGCAGCTGAGCATGGCCCTGCTGCTGGTTTCTGATGGGTGCCTGGTGTTGGTGCTGTTGCAGATCACCATCTGCAGGAACGACGAGTGTGTCCTGGAGGACAATTCCCAGAGGACCAAGTGGAAGGTGATCAGCCCCACGGGGAATGAGGCCATGGTGCCTTCTGTCTGCTTCCTGATCCCCCCACCCAACAAAGAGGCCATCGAGATGGCCAACAGGTAACTTGGTGACAGTCACAAGGAGATGAGATGGTGGCATGGGAGGGGACAGATTTTGGGGTGGGGATGGAGGTATGAAAGTGGTTTGTGGTGAGGAAAGGAATCCCTCATGGTTCTACAGCTGCAAACTCCATTGCAGAGATGGCTGCAGTAGCTTGCAAAATGAAAAAATGACAGTTTGGGAGGGATCCCCGCAGGGATCTCTGGCACTGAGCAGCAGGAGCATCACTCCCTGCATGCTGCCACTCTGGGGTCACTGCACTGATGGGCTGCTGCCTGGCACTGATGGCTGGAGGATTAATGGGGTCAGGGCTGGGTTTGCTGCGAAGATCCAGAGCTGATGGATCTGCTCCTTTCCCCTTGCAGGGTGGAGCAGCTGTACCAGAAAGTGATGGCTCTCTGGCACCAGCTCCACATGAACACTAAGAGCCTCATCTCCTGGAACTACCTGAGGAAGGACATAGCCCTGGTGCAGAGCTTCAGCATGGAAAAGGTACAGAGGAGCTTCCCTGCCTGGTTCTGGGGTTGTGCTGCTCTCCAGGCTTCTCTGTGTGGCCGAAAAGAGGAGAAAACCAGGGAGTGCAAGACTGGGGAAATCAATGGGCCTTTACACCTGGAATAGTGCACATCTTGAAAAGGGTTGCAATTTACAGCTACGGGGAAAAGGGGAATGATTCACACCTTGAAAACCTGAGCTTGGGGTGCTGTGCAAAAGGATTGCAGCTTTTCCCAATAAAAAGAGCATCAGGAGTTTGCTGCTGCTGAGAGATGGTGGATTGAGCATTTCATTAGGGAGTGAGCACAGCTGGAGGGAGGCACGGGTCTGATACAGAGGATTTCCCTCTCCCCCTCTGAAAATACTCCTTGGGCAAACGAAGGCGGTTTGGTTGGTGTGCAGGAGGTTGTTCCTGATGTTTGGATGTGCCTCTTTTTCCACTCACAGCTCAGATCCTTGGCTCAAGGGGAGTGTCAGCAAGCCCTGAAGAGCCTGCAGGCCCACTACGAGGATTTCCTGCAGGACAGCCGGGACTCGGAGCTCTTCTCCGTGTCGGACCGGCTGCGCCTGGAGGAGGAAGTGGAGTCTTCCAAGGAACGCATCCGGCAGCTGCTGGAGTCCATGGAGAACGGTGAGCTTCAGAGGGCCTGATGGTTTAACCAGGAGCTGTGGGAGCTCATAAACAAAGGATTTATGGGATGGCTTCGTGTTCTTCTTTTCCTGAGCTAGCTGGTTGATGGTGTGAGCAGATCTCCTTATTTCTCCATCTATCCCTCCAAGTGTTCGGCCTTTGTCCAGCACTATTCCTGCAGAGAGGCCTTGGCTTTGCAGCTTCCGCTGAGCTGCTGAGCCCTCTTCCCCTCGTAGTGTTGGCAATGGGGATGCATTCCAAGCAAGGAGCTCTTCCTGCATTTAGTCTTTGGGAAAATACACGTGGTGGTGGCACTTGTGACACTGTGAGTCCCACTAGGACTCCAGTGAGGTTCCCTGTGGCTGGACTCATTTCCAGAACGAGATGATTTAATTAAGGTGTTTTCCACCTGAGCAGAGATCCCGGTGTCAGCGCTCGGCTGCGCTCGGCTCCGGGGATTCCAGCAGGTCCCGTTTGGGACAGATACTGGCCAGTGGTGCTTGAGCTGCTCTTCTGTGTGTCTCTGGCTTGCAGAAGACAAGGATGAGACCGTTGCCAGGACCTATCTGTCCGAGCTGAAGAACATCCGCCTGCGCCTGGAGGAGTGCGAGCAGCGGCTCGTGAGCCGCATCCAGTCGCCGAGCAGCGCCCGAGCAGACGGTGACAGCATCCAGGAAAACGCCATCCGCATGGCAGAGCAGGAGGTCAGGCCTGCTTCTGGGAGGTGGGCACGGAGGGGTGAGGTGGGCACAGATCCAAAATTGGCTGTAGCTCCTCTGCGTGGGTTTGAGGGAATCTCGCAGCAGGGAACCCCAGCAGGTGGGCTCCCTGCCTTATTTCCTACCAGCTCCTTTGCCAAGGGCAGTCCTGCCTTTTCCCTGCCTGTTTGGGCTCTCTTTTCACGTTGTGTCCCTCCCTGTGCAGCGCACGCAGGAGGATCTGCAGCAGCTGCAGTCGGAGCTCCGGGTTGTGTCCGAGAGGTGCTACAGCTTCCTGGACAGAGCTCCTGCGGGGCCCAGCACGCCCCACCTGCGTTCAGAGCTGGACTTGGTGGTGAACAAGATGGAGCAGACACATGGGCTGTCTTCCATCTACCTGGAAAAGTGAGTAGGGATGTGCCTCTGTTCCCAAATGCCCTTTTGAGTGTTCTCAGTTCATTAAAGGCCTTGTTCTGTCCCTCCAACACACCTTGTGGTGGATGTAACCGAATCCATCCCCCTGCAGCACGTGGTGCAGCCTCCGGATCTCTGCCACGTCTGGGATGTCATTGTGTTCTGTTTGATTTGCCAGGTTGAAGACGGTTGACATCATTATCCGCAGCACCCAAGGAGCAGAATCCCTGGTGAAAGGCTACGAGGTGAAGCTGAGCCAGGAGGAGGCTGTTCCTGCTGACCTGGCAGCCATTCAGACTCACAGGACGGCCTTGCAGGTTGGTGCTGTTGGTTTGTCAAGCAGCGTCCTTCCCTTTTCTCTGCTGAATCTGGACTGTGGGACATTTTTCTTGCCTTGGTACATTTGAGAGGATTTTGTGCTGCTGACATGAGAGCCCTGATTGCTTTGTGAGTGTAGAGGAGGTGCTGTGGCTTGTGCTGTGTCTGCTGCTGTAGGACAGGGCCTGAACCAGTCTGACCTGGGAGCATTTCCCCTTCATTCTGCACCTCCCAGTTCTTTACAGGTTAAGGAGAGGGGGGAAAATAAACCCATTAACTCCTTTGCAGCTTTGTCACCTCTGGCTGGGAGGACATCTCTGACTTGGTCCCTTCTGCTTTCAGTGACACTGACCCTGGTGCTGTCTCCTTTTGCAGCAATGGCTCGGGGAGGCGAAGGACAAGGGCTCCGTGTTCTCCAGGCTGGAGGAGGAGATGGCGAAGGCGAAGGAGGTGGGGGAGCAGCTGTTCAGGCTGAGGCAGGAGCGCAGCATCGACCTGGAGCGCTTCCAGGAGAAGGGGAGCCAGCTGTGGGATCGCTGGCAGCGAGTCTGCGCCCAGATCGAGACCCGGTGAGAGACCTCCTGCCTCCTCTCCCAGATTTACTCTCATCCTTCAGCTGAGACCTTGGGTCAGGCTTGGTGGAGGCGAAATCTTTCTGCCTGGGATTCCTGCTGGTGGTGTTTCACCTCCTCCTCTTACCTGTCGTGGTTTTCTCTCAGCCACACGGAGCTGGAGAGCATCCAGGAGGTGCTGAGTGATTACCGGCAGTGCCACAGCGCCCTGATCCAGTGGATTGAGGAGATCACAGCCCAGCAGGAGCTGATGAAGCCTGGCCAGGCTGAGGACAGCCGGGTGCTGTCGGAGCAGCTCAGCCAGCAAACGGTGAGGCAGGACCTCGTGATGTCTCCTTGCTGCTGTGACCGTGTCGCTTCTTTTCATCTCTGGGCTTGGAAATATGAAAAGCAGCAGGGAAGAGGCTGCAGGCCTGAGCTGGGTGTCTGGGAAGTGGAGGAACTCTGCTTGGCTCGAGGTGCAGATGAGGTCTTGTGTGAAAAATTGGAGAGTGTAAAGATTTTAGCCAAAAGTGCAGGGATGTGAACCAGAATTCTGCTCACGTGCCCATGGCTGCTGTCATAGAATCCCAGAAAGGTTGGGTTGGAAGGGATTTCTAAGATAATCTTGTTTCCATCCTCCTGCCACAGGCAGGGACACCTTCCACTATCCCAGGTTGCTCCAAGCCCCCTCCAACCTGGCCTTGAACACTTCCATGGTTGGGGCATCCACAGCTTCTCTGGGCAACAACTCAGCCAACCTGTTCTGACAACCACTTTTGCTTTGAATTTCCTTGAAGGCTTTGGCTGCAGAAATTGAGAAAAACCAAGCCAAGCTGGACCAGTGTCAGAAATTCTCCCAGCAGTACTCGGCCGCCGTCAAGGTACAGTTCCTGGGCAGGGTGGGCTGGGCAGGAGCAGCCCTGGCAGAGTTTGCAGATCTCACAAGCTCCACATCTCCCCACCTTTTCAGGACTATGAGCTGCAGCTGATGACCTACAGGGCCTTTGTGGAGTCGCAGCAGAAGTCGCCCATGAAGCGCCGGCGGATGCTCTCCTCCTCAGATGCCATCACCCAGGAGGTAGGAACCCACCTAAGCTCAGCAGGGGGGGAAATTTCCAGGGGGGGCTTCTTCCACGCCCAGCAAAACCACCCAGCAGCCTCTGTGAAATGAGCTCCTTCCTGCTGAACTCTCTTGTATAAATAAAGTTTCCACCCTCGCTGTTTTTTCCAATAGCCAGAGAGGATGGCTTAGTGCCCTAAGCACCAGGTATGCCATACCTAGACTCCTGGGAACCCCTGGGTCAAATCCAGCGGGGTCGGCTCAGCCCTTCAGCCTTGCGAGGTAAATAACCAGAGCACCATGCAGTGTTGCTGTGTGTGCATCTTTGGGATGAGAACCTTTTAGGGACCCGAGGTCCTGTCTGCTCTGTGTGGATATTAAAGATCCCGGTAGCCCTCTGTAAGAGTTGAGCATCCGCCCCAGTGTCCGTGGCCGGAGTGTGCCCTCGCTCCAGTGTCGTGCAGCATGCCTTGTGTGGCCACCACCCTCCCCAGCAGACCTGCTGCATTCCATTGGTGCCATCCCGGGTCTGCCAGGTGCCTTGTGGGGTTCCCAAGCCAGAGGTGCCTCATCCCTGTCATGTACTGTGAAGGGTGACGCTCTGGATCCGCCAGCACGACTGATGCACCCCCTCTTCCCTCTGTTTTCCCCTCTGTCCCTTGGCAGTTCATGGATTTGAGGACTCGCTACACGGCCCTGGTGACTCTGACCACCCAGCACGTGAAGTACATCAGCGACGCGCTGCGGCGGCTGGAGGAGGAGGAGGTGAGGCCGTGGGGCACACCTGGACTCTGTCCCCACATCCCCCCCACCCCCAGGGATGCTGCGCCGTGCTGAGGGAGCAGCATCTCCCTTTGCTCCCCCTTTGGAGACCCCTTTTGACGTGGTTGTCTTCCTCCTTCCTCCTCTGTTTGCAGAAAGTGGTGGAGGAGGAAAAGCAGGAGCACGTGGACAAGGTGAAGGAGCTCCTGGGCTGGGCCCTGGGCTTGAAGCAGAGTGTGCAGGGCAGGACAGCTGCTGCTGGCAGCAGAGAGCTGGGAGACATTGAGAAATCCATCTCGGAGCAGCAGGTAAAGCAGGACTGACACCAGACCCTGAGGTTTAACTTCTGCTCTTTTTTTCACAGCTGCATTAAGCTCCTTTCTTTCTTTTTCACATTTTTTTCCAGGCCCTGAATGAGGAGCTGACTGCGAAGAAAGAGCAGGTCTCTGAGGCCATCAAAACTTCCCAAATCTTCCTGGCAAAACACAGCCACAAGTGAGTGTGACCAGGGAGAGAACAGGGGCTGGAGATGAGATTCCTTAGAGCTGGTGGATCCATGGGATCCAGTGCCTGACTCCAGTTAAAAACAATGAGCTGCACACAGCAGTTGTCTTCTCTACTGTCTGCAATGAGATCTGTGAAATGTGCAACCCATTTATGTTGTGGGACAATATTTATCCTCTTTAGCTGAGATGCAGCCCCATATGTTTGGGGATTTGATTGTTACAAGGCAGGTCAGCCTTTGCTCAGTTATCCTGGCAGGTTTTAGCTGGGCAGGGCAGGGAGAGGAAGGGACTCATGGTGGATTTGGCCTTTTCCTGCGCTTGGAAGGACGTGGTAATTCTGTGGAGCTGGTTTGGGCAGTATCCTGAGATATTTCCCCTTCCCCTTGCAGGCTTTCCCAAGCAGAAAAGGACCAGATTTCTGCTCAGATTGGTGCTCTGAAGGAAACCTACCAGGCTCTCTGCAGCAACTCCACGGAGCAGCTCCAGCAGCTCCAGAGCCAGCTGGCTCAGGAGACAGAGCACAAGGTACTGCTCCCTGCTCAGCCCTGCTCACTCCTCGCCTTCCCTCCTCAGGCTGTGGAAAAGGTTTCATTTTGTTGTGTGTCTCCTGGCCACTGGCCACTCACAGCCTCGTGGTTGCCCTCCCTTCTCTCCTATTCATGGTCACCCAAAGCATCTGGTGGTCCCTGGAGGCCAAGCAGGAGCTGTTCTCCTGCTGCCTTCCAGGTCCATGGGAGAGTTGTCCTTTGGTTGCCATCAGGGCTCTGCCCTCTGCACAAGGCTCGTTTGTGCTCGGTGAGCAGGGTGGCAGATGCAATTCTGCCCTGGAAATGGTCCCCTTGAGGAAATCTGTGTCCCCTTGAGGAAATCTGTGTCCCCTGAGGGCTCAGTCCCACAGGCTGCCTGCGGGCAGGGGCTGCAGGAAGGTGGGACTCACGTGGCCTCGGGGATCTCAGGGTCTGGCCAAGCCTTTTTCTCAGCGGTGGCTGACCCAAGTAGCTCTTCCTTGTGGAAGGCAAATGCATTATCCAGCCCCTCAGCTGACCTGGGAGACCTTCAGGACCCGTTCCCTGTTCATATCCACCAGGTCCCATCCTTGTAGGGAGGGCTGGAAGCGCATCCTTATTGCCTCTGTTACGAGCTGTCATTCACAGATTTATGTGTGCGTGTTCTCTAAGTGTATATTCATGTGTCAATGGATATTTTTGTGTGTTTGCTTGCTGGCTCCCTGTACCCTGAAGCAACAGCCCGCTCACATCTGGCTGTGAGACGCAGGTTTTGGCTCTCAGGTCTGTGAGTGAAGCCCTGTTCAAGCCACTCATGGGGAGAAGGTGGCAGAGCTGCTTTTTTTTTGAGAACTGCCTGTCCAGCTTTCACCTAAATATGTAGTGTTTTGCTCCAAACTGGACTTTACAGCACATTCCAGGTGTTTCAGAGCAGGAAATTATTTCTTTTATTGGAAGCCCTTTAGCCCTTGTGCTGGCAGCAGAAAGGTGAACACATCATTTTGTTGAGCCATCAAAGATTTGGTGCAGCCTCTCTGTGGAATGGATTCTTTTTTTCCTTTCTCTTTTCCTCCCTTTTGGTCAGGAAAATTATTTTGGAGCAAAAGCCTTCTCCAGGGCTTGTTTTGGTACAGCACGAGGCTGCTTTGGGGCTGGAACAGTTTTCACTCACAGACTCGATGAAGCCCAGGCAGCAAAACAAGAGATGGCAGTGGGGCTTCACCTTAAATCCCCGTCTGCAAAACCATCCCTGCGGCTCTGGTGCAGAGCTGTTGCTTCACTGTAGAGGGAGCATGAAGAACTCTTTAACATTTGCTTGCTGGAAACATCCAACTGTCAGAAAGAAGTTACAAAAGACCAAAAAATGCAAAGCAGAACGCGCTAAATTGAGCATGATGTGTCCCTGTATGGTTTGTGTTTCATGTCAACTGTTTTTAAGATTAACTGACATCCTTGCTTACAAGTTTAACTAACCCCCCTGGGATTTAAACAAACAAAACACACAAAAGGGAAAGAGGACGGACCTGTGTGTGGGGGTTCTTTTTGCAAAACAAAACAGTCGCATGCTGGACGCTAACCCCAAGCTTTACACTGTGTGTGATACGGCTGAACTGCTCCATAAGGCTCTGTCTTTAACTGCTCAAGGCACACCCTGCAAGTCGGTAAGTAAAAGCCTTTTACTCCCCTCCCTCCATCCATCTTCTTTTTTTATCTTTCTCTTTTGTTTCCCCCCTTTCCCTCTGTCCTTCCACGGCTCGTTCATCTCTTGAGTATGCACGTCAGGGTCTGGCAATGGTGGTGGAGAGCTTAGGTTGTCCCAGAAGGTTCCTCCTGTCCCCACAGCAGGGTGTTGGGATGCAAAAGGAATTCATTCCATAGTCCTGATTCCCTCCTTGCTATCCCCACAAAAATCTTGGAGTGCTTGGGCCAGCCTTAGACCCAACCAGTGGCACTGGGAGAAACGCAAACGTCCAAAGAGCCTTTGAACAAAGACACTTTATCACCTAAATTATTACCCTCCCTGTGGGGATAGCAGCAAGAAAAGCCCCTCCAAAAAACACCTAAGTAGTTGGTGTGGTCCCAGTTTGTTACTGTTCCCATGCTGGAACCTCCAACTCTCTCCATTTCTCCCCTGGCCCTGTCTGAGGAGCAACTTGGAGGTGCTGGAGTGGCAGAGCAGGGGCCGTGGTCATGCCTGGGGAGCTGTCCTGCTCCTGCCCTGATGCATGGCTGGGAGCTGCTCCATGGCACGGGGCTCTGTGGTGTTCCCCACCCATCCTGGCACTTGGGATTTGCTTGGGAAGTGCAGGATTTTCAGCATGGCAGGAATCAGCATGGAGGCTGTGCTGGGAAAGGTTCCTCTTTACCCCAAAGTGGGTGGTTTTGGGGAGGGGGGTTTCTTCCCGATGAGTGCACAGTGGGATTTGTGTTGTCTTTACTTTTTAAAGCTGGACTTGTTGAAGGGCTTTGTTGTGCTTGTTGGTCTCCTGCCCTCTCTTCTGTGGAGCATTAGGAATGATTCTGAGTTTTGGTGCTTGCTGCTTTGCTGCATTACTGCTGGTGGATATTGGAAGCATCTTGGTGTTGCCCTGGTGATGGACTAGATTTCAAACACTTTAGGACTTTCTAGCCTGTTTGGGGATTTTAAGTTTGGTTTTTTTAATTTTTTTTTTTTAACTGAGGCCTCCCTGAAACTCATGCAATGAGTACTGGAAATGCTGGATTCTGATTTAATTCTTTTCCTTCTCTTTCTGTTCCAGGGCAGCGAAGCCGTGGCGGGAGTGATCGATCTTGGCACGGTAGAAATATTCCCTGTCTTTGGTGCCATGCAGAGAGGTCTTATAGATCAGGACACGGGCCTGGTCCTCCTGGAGGCCCAGGTGATCTCCTCTGACTTAGTTGTCCCAGAGACCAGTGAGAAACTCTCCTTGGAGAAAGCTCTGGCAAGAAACATCATTGATCTCAGGGCATTCCAGGTGCTGCAGGAACTGAAGGATGCTGTCCAGCAGGTGGAAGAGGTCAGATGTGAAGGGAGGCAGCTCCTCCCTGTCGTCGCTGCCATAGAAGAGGGGAGGATCAGTGAGAGCGTTGGGCTGAAGATTCTTGAGGCTGAGCTCGTCACTGGGGGCTTTAAATTCCAGCAGGGCAGAATCAGCATGGAGACAGCAGTGCAAGAAAGGCTCCTTCCCCCGCAGCTTCACTCCAGGCTCCTGTCTCACCTGGAAGGTGGCAAGGATTTGATTGACCCCAACACTGCTGAGAAAACCAGTCTGCCCGAGCTCCTGGACAGGTGCATCGTCCACCATGAGACTGGGCTGAGGCTGCTCCCAGTCAAGCAGCTGGCAGGTGGGATGGTGAGCTTGAGGTCAGGCAGGGAGGTCAGCATCTTCCGTGCAGTGCAGGAGGGGCTGATAGACAGGCAGGTGACCATCAGGTTGCTGGAAGCCCACCTCTTTGCTGGTGGCATTGTTGACCCCAGGACGGGACACAGGCTGACCGTGGATGAGGCTGTCAGGCACAATTTGATCGACCAGGATTTGGCCTGCACGCTTCTGATCCGGCAGCTGCAGACGGGTGGGATCGTGGACACCCTCACGGGAGAGAGGCTGACCGTGGATGAAGCCCTAAGGAAGGGGTTGGTAGCTCCAAGGATTGCACTGCTGGTCCTGGAATCCCTGGGGTCCTTCGTGGGGCTGCTGTGGCCAGAGACGGGGGAGATCATCCCCGTTGCAGATGCTTTGGAGCAGGGGATCCTCTCCACAGAGTTGATTCAGGAGGTTCTCAGCAAGAGGCAGCTCCTTCAGGCTGTTCTTGTACCGGAAACCACGGAGGTGTTGTCCTGGCAGAAGGCAGTGGAACGGGGCATCCTGGAGAGAGAGGTGGTGGAGAAGCTGAAATCAACAGCCATACCTGATGCCATGGCCAGCGTGCAGCTCGCTGGATCTCCAGGCAGGAGCAGGCACGGCCAGAGCTCCCCTGGAAGGAGCCCCACAGGTCAGGAGGAGCCTCTGCTGAGGAGCGACGACGAAAGGCTGATGTTCCACTTGATGACCCACAGCTACATCAACATCCACGATGGCCAGAAGGTGCTCTTAGTGGATGCAGAGTTGAACAATCTCACTAAAGCTCTCATCCAAAGCCAAGAAAATGGATCCTGTGCACAGGTGTTGGAAGGCTTTGAGGAGACAGAGGCAGACGCAGCCCTTGAAAGCGAACCTTGCAATGGTTTGGCTTTGCAGCGGCTTGAGCTTCAATTTGCTCCTTCAAAAGGTGAAAGCGAGAAGATCCTACCACCCAGAAGTGCCTTGGAGAATGGGGAAGTGGTGGTGGGACCTGAAAGTCTCCTCTGGGAGGATGCAGAGGATTTCCTGCGTGTGGAAGAGCAGGAGCAGATTTCCACTGAACAGGAGACCATCAGGAGTGAAACTGATGCTGAATTTGGAAAAGAACAGGTCACTTTTACAACCAAGGATAAACATCAGGTAGAATTATTGATGCCAGAACCTCCCAGTGACCTTGATAGTGGATTAATCAGAGAAACAGTGGAAATGATGATTGAGGCAGAAGAAGAGTCGAAGCCTCCTGCCGTAGATGGATTGGAAGGTCCCGAACACCAGAAGAGGGCATTGGAAAGTGGGGCAGTGGTTGTGAAAAGTGAAATCTGCATAACAGTGGGTGTTCCAGAAAGTAGAGACAGACTGAAAATTGTGGCAGAGAGGTCTCAGGGTGTGAGGGAACCTGAGCAAGAGGCAGAAGATGTTGGAGAGGTTTATTTGCCAAAGGAGGGGACAGTTGAAAATGGTGTGCTGGGAGGAGAGGAGGCTGTGCTCCCTGCACGTGGGGAGGCAGCGCCGGCAGAGAGGCAACGCACGGACATGGAAACTGTGTTGAAAGTGGAAGAAGGAGAGCGGGAAGAAGTGTTGGGTGATGAGGGCGTTGAGGAACCATCCCTGCCAGCCCCTGAGGAGCAGGAAGCAGAGGACACCTTGGAAAAGCTCCTGATGCAGCTCCAAAGCGGTGGTATCATCCATGAGCAGACGGGCAGGACGCTGCTGCTGGATGAGGCGGTGGCCTCTGGAGTGGTGTCCGGCCACACGGCCGTGAAACTCATGGAGAGGATGAAGATGTTCAGTGGCTTCTTTGACTCTCAGGTGTGTGAATCCCTGACCACCGAGGACGTGATTGAAGAAGGTCTGATGGATGAGAAGCTGCTCCAGAAGGTCCTCGCGTCCGACAAAGCCATAAGTGGTGTCCTTGACCCAGGCAACAACTTTGTCTACTCCATCAAGGATGCTGCTGCTGTTGGCCTCCTGGACAAGGAGACGGTGATGAGGATCTTGGAAGGGCAAGTGGTTACTGGGGGGATTGTTGACTTGAAACGTGGCAAAAAGGTGTCGGTGACTTTGGCTTCAAATCTGGGCCTCATAGAGCCAATGGGTCAGACAGAGCTGGTGAAGCTGGAGAAGGCTTCCAAGGGGAAAGGCACTGATGAGGTGACCAGGCAGAAGCTCATTAATCTACAGGCTGAGACCAGTGGAATTGTGGATCCTGAAACCAAACGGCCTTTGACTGTGGCAGAGTCTGTTGAAAAAGGGCTCCTGGAGAAGGAAAAAGCTTTTCAGCTCTTGACCAAGCAGGTTGCTGATGGAGGAATCATCCATCACGTGTCTGGGATGAGGCTTTCGGTGGACAACGCCATGAAACACGGTTTGATCAATCCAGATCTATGCAAGGAGCTCAGGAAAGCTGAAAGTGTGGTCCTGCAGGACTTTGTCCATCCAGCTACAAAGGAGAAGCTGTCCTTGCCCCAGGCAGTGTCACTGGGGCTCGTTAGCCCAGAATTCCAGAGGAAAGTGCAGGAAATCCAGGCTGAGAGCGGGAGCATTCTTGATCCAGCTTCTGGCCAGCGACTGGCACTGAGTCAAGCGGTGCAGGAGGGCTTGTTACCCCAGCAGGTGGTGGAGAAAGCCCTGTCATCTTCAGAAATGAGAGAAGGAATTGTAGACCCCGAGACCTGCATGATCGTTCCCTACTCGGAGTTCCTGAAGAAGTGTAAAATCGATATCGAATCTGGCCAGAGGTACCTGGAGGTCCATCCCTTCCAGGCCATCAAGGATGAGGTGACAGGAACTAAACTGCCGTGTGCTGAGGCGGTGAGGCTGGGCAAGGTGGACCCCCTGCCCACCCTGAGGCTGCTGCAGGCACAGGCAGACAGTGGAGGGGTGGTGGAGGGCAGTGTCAGCAAGAGGCTGTCCCTGAGGGCAGCTGTGGAACAGGGGATGCTGGATGAGCCCATGGCCAAAGTCATCGCCACCAACCAGCTCAGGGCTGGGGGAATTGTTGATGCCCCCGGTGGGAAAAGGTTGACTGTGAAGGAAGCTGTTGGAAAAGGACTGATAAGCCAAAAATTAGCTGCTGGTCTTCGGGATGTGCAAATATCTGGAGAGGAAATTGGTTCCAAGGTCTGCAAAGTAGAAGAAAAGCAGCTTTCGCAGGAAAAAATAGAAAAACGATCTCCAAAAGAGGAAAGTGTCATCCTCCCTGCCAGATCTGCCAGGTCTGATGGTGCTGAGCCCAAAGCTGTGAGCTATGACACAGCTCACAGTGCAGCTGCAGCCACTGAGAAATCCCCCAAAGCACAGACAGAAAGGAAATTAAAACCCCAGGAAGCTTCAGAGGGTGGTGTCCATCCCCAAGATGAACATCATCATCTTTATCACCCCCAGGCAGAGGCTGAGGTGACTCCAGAGCACCCCTCAGTGTTGGGGACAGCGTCTCTCCCTGAAGAGGCAGTGGTGGAAAAAGGGATCCCAAAAGGCAGCTCCCAGGTGAGAGCAGCCCGGGGCAAGGAATCCAGGGAAGAAGTGGATGGAGAGACAGAGAAAATAGAGAGGCTGGGCTTGGAGAAGGAGCAGTTGTTCTTGGGCACAGAGGTGCTTCACAGGGAGGAGGATGGGGAGGAGAGGAGGAGAGCGTTTGTAAGTGCAGAGGGAGTTGTGGCAGGTGGAGAAGGTGCAGTGGTGACTTCTGGGCAAAGAGAGAGAGTGACCAGTGTGGTCCAGGAGACACCAGCAGCTCTGAGGAAATCTGTCAGTGTGGGCCCAGGGAAGGGAGGGATGGGTCCTGCAGAGTCTGGAGAACCCCCTGAGGTTGGTGTTCCTGTGGGAGATGAGCTTGGAGGGAAAAAAGCTGTGAAACACACAGAAAGAGAAACCTCTCGCACAGAAGGTCCAATTGATCAGGAAAAAACAAGTGAAACTGAGCTAAAACCTACCCAGAAAAAGAAAAGCAAGAAAAAGAAAGCAAAGCAGGGCAGCATTCCAGGAGACAGCACTCAGCCAGAGAAGCCTTCAGAAAAGCAGCTCCTTCCTTCTCTGGTTTCCCATGAAATTCCAAGGAAAAAGGGTGAGGAGGAGCACTTTGTCTCCAGAGTGCCAGAGCCAAAACATGAATCCAGCATCAAGACTGCTGCTGTGTTGGCACGAGACACAGCCAAGCACAAGAGTGGAAAAGGAAAGAAAGCAATTCCTGGGAAAGATACAGAAACCCCCAGAGAGGATCAGGTGTTCCCTGTGCCCCACGAGCACACGGAAGCTCAAGGGGTGGTGAAAGGTGGGATCAAGGATGGTCACGGTTCCTTGGTGGCCCTGAGCCTGGAGGAAAGGATGGCTCAGGAAGACATCAGGGTGGAAACCGCCCGGGATGTGTCCAGCACAGCCACCGTGGCACAGGAACTGCCCCGTGACTTAATTATCAGAGAGGAACCCACAGAAGTTCAGGAAACCTCTGCAGTCCTGGAGCTTGGAGAGGAGAAACAGCACGAGCAAAGAGCTGAGCTCAGAGCAGACCAAGCCCCTGCTCCCCCAAAATCCCAAGAAGAACCCCCCCAGGAGAGGACCAAGCAGCCAGGTCCGGGCGATCGGGGTTTGCTCTTGCCTGTGATCATGGAGGGGGAGCTGCTGGAAACCTCGAGGGAGTCCAGGAGACCAGCCCAGGTCAGTGAATATTTTTGCTATTTTGGCAATTTTTCTGAGCTATTTGTGGGTGTGTGGTGCTAAATCTGTCTGAGATCCTGGGCACAGAGGGCAGCTGAAGCGTGAGGAGTGGATGTTGCAGTATCAGCTGCAGTGGATTTGGCAAAGGAGCCGGTGATGTACAACTGGAAACATTCAGGGCTGAGTTGTGGCTCCTTTTGCTGGAGCATTACTGTTAAATGACTAACAAGTAGAACTCTTTTTTTTTTTTTGGCACTTTTGCTGCAGCTCCAAGAGATCTCTTGCCATTTATAAGCTTATGTTGGAAAAAGAACCATGTGTTTTATTTTTCCTGTAGTAAATCTTGTAGATAAGGCTGGCAAGTGGCAAGTCCACAAGCGGGAACGTTATTAACAAATTTCTCCTTTGGAGAAAAAAAAAGAATTTTATATAACACTCTGTCCCCTTTTCTGCCTAAGTTTGAAGCTTTGATTTCCTGTCTGATTCTGCAGATCAAGTTCAGCAAGAAGATGTGTCTGGAGCACGACCAGAGGCTGATATCTTATCTCTCCATGCTCCGAGACATCGAGATGAGAATCAAACGGGTGCAGCCGGCGGAGCAGAATTTGGCAGCCCTGCACGACCTGAGGCAGCAAGCAGAGGTGAGTGAGGCTGGGCCAGGCTTGGCTGGTGTTACACAGAGCTTTTCCCCCTCTCCCCAGCTTCCTGCACAGCCCTTTCACCCCTCCCTGCTTCTGGGAGTTTTGTCTCAGGTTTAACAGGCTTTTATATCAAACATCATCCCTTCTTCTGATCCATCCACGCTGCCCAGACAGCCTGAGCTTGGCTGACATGAATTTTACAGCCTGGAGAAAGGCAGGAGAGTGCTGGCAGCTGAGCAGGGCTGGAGGGTGGGATGGATTTTTCTAGACTCAGTGTTTGGAGCTGCCTCTCCAAAACCCCTGCTGGGTTTTGGCAGCAGGGAGGTGAAGTCACCCTGTCGATGCTGTCTTTGTCTCAGGCCCTGGGAGCTGAGCTGCAGGAGCTGAGCTTCTCAGTGAATCAGGAGCTGGATGCTGTGCAGAGAATTGTGGCCAACCCCCCTGAAGAAGTCCCTGAGCAGTTACTGAAGGCTTTGGAGAAGGATGCCAAGAACCTCCAGAAGTCTCTGAGCTCTGCAAGTGAAGTCCTGCAGTCCCGGCTGCAAAACCTTCGTGGGGCGGCAGAAGCTGAAAAGGTAGAGCTGGCAACTGCCCCCTGCTGCCTCACAAGCTTCCTAAAATTCCTCCTTTAAACGGTGAATTTCTGCTTTTAAGGCTAAAATCCTGGCCCATCACGAGACTCTTCAAGGCAAGCTGCAGGAGCTGCTGAGCTGGGTCTCTGGCACCACGGAGTCGCTGGATGACAGCGATTTCCAGCAGGCCACCGATGCCAGCGGCTTGAGTCGCTGCCTGCAGCACTACAAGGTAACCATGGCAATGCCCCTAATCCTGCAGGCTGATGAACTTGCTGCCCTCTGCACAGAGGAGAAGCTTTTAATCCTGCTTCTCTCCCAGAGCCTACCAAGGCTTTGCCCTTAGCTCGTGCTGCAGCAGGAGCCGCTGTGTTGGGTGCTCTCCAAAGTCATTTGTTTCCATAATACATGGCCTGGTTTTGTTGTTTGGACATGCTCCTGTGCAAGGGTGTGGTGGTGGCTGAGTGACCTGGGGAGATTCCTGTCAGGCTGTTGAGGAGGAGAGAGCTGCATCCTCTGGGAAGCTGCTCCATCACACCTGCCCTGGTCTCCATCACCCATACGAGGAGCCCAGTCTCCTTATCCATTTCCTAGCAATAAAGATTATTTCCAAGCTTGGTGGTGGCATCTTGGCATAGAAATCAGGGGATTGAAGGCTTTGAGAGCTGGTGGTGGCACATGGAGTCACTGTGGCCAGGTCTGGGTCATCTTCATACCCAAGGGCAGCCCTAGACACATCCAAGAAACCTCTTGGTGAGGTGCATCCAGCACCCAGTGCAGAGGGAAGTTGGAAAATCCCTGTGCTGAGACGCTCTCACCTCCATGCTGAGTGTTGCTTTGGGAGAGTTTGGTGTTTCTGGAATATATTTCCTGTGGCACCTGCAGATGGGAAGCAGTGCAGCACAGCCCTGGCTGTGGGGTCATTTGAGCTGTTTTTTCTCTCTCGTTCAGGAGCTGAAGGAGCCCCTCGCTGACACCAAGGCTGAGCTGGACGCCACTGCCTTCGACATCCAGTTCCTCATCTCGGAGCACGCTCAGGATTTAACCCCCCAGCAGAGCAGGCAGCTGCTGAGGCTGCTCAATGAGCTGCAGAAAGCCTTCAGGGACCTGTCAGAGCGTGTGACAGCGCGGGTGGAGGTGCTGCAGGTCTGTCTCCAGCAAGTGGAGCAGACGGAGCAGGTGAAGGTTGTGAGACATCTCCTCCCTGGCTGCCCTTTGCTCGCTGAAGCGCTTCCAAGCCACAGGAACAGGAGCTGAGGCACCTCAAATTTGGGATTTCCCTTGCATGCCACTCCCAGTTCAGGAGTTCTCACTGCACATCATGAGCTTCCTCTAAAAGTCTTTCTTCTTCCTACCAGACAGAAGGTTGCTTTACTCCCAGAATACGGAGCCCTGCCGAGGTCTGGGTAGCAGTTCTCTGCTAGATATGGAATTGTTTGGGGCTGGGTGGAATAAACCCTGTAATCAGCCCCCAAATCCCTGTGCAGAAGGGCCACCACAGACACCCAATGTCCTATTTCCACTGCACACATCAAGCATTGCTGTCCCAGGGAAACAGCTGGCAAGGACAAAAACAAGTCCTCAGATCTCTGCTGCACTGCTGCAGCACCCACCACTGCATGGATCCTCTCACCCAAGAAGGATTAATGTGGTTTTTTATTAACAATTGCTCTCTGTAACTCTTGCCTGTCCTCTCTGGAGTGTGTGTGTGTATTAACCAGTTTGCTTTGCCTTTTCAGATTGAGTGTGCGCCCATCCTAACCCAGGAAGAACTCGCTTTGCAGCTGAAGAGCTCTTAAGAAGGCTCTTTAAATTTGCTTCTGTTGTTTTATCTTATGCCTGGGAGAAACAGGCACAAAACAGTGTTTTGCACAAGTTTGTACATCACCTTGCTGGAATGCCCAGTGAAAAACTCAAAAACCTTTTATCCCCCCTGGCAGAGGGGGGCAGGGGTGTCACAGGGACTCTCAGGTCACATCATGCTCAATTGCTCAAACAGGCGCTTCTGTGTTGTGCTCTGGCAGCGAAAAGAGGAGCTGGATCAGCTACAGAAACACTTTCCCTCTCCAGGGCTCCCTTTCCAACCCCAAATCATTAAAAAAAAAACCCTAATTTGGGGTTGTCTGGGGCTCCACAGTGGTGCTGCCTGACCCAGGTCGTTGTTGCCTCTCATTCAGTGAGTTTCTGCTGCTGTTTTAATGTTTGTAAGGTGGAATGGAAAAGGCACAGAAACTCGTGGCTGAGTTTTCCTGGGAGAGCAGTGCAGCTCCATCTTGCAGCTCAACAGACTCCTCAGAGAGAAGCCTCCCATGGCGACAAAGGTGCCACCAGCTCGGCAGGGACGTGGCACCTGCTGCCGGACGGGGAGCACCTGGAGAGCCACAAAGTTTTCTGTGCTGCATCCATCCCTCCAGGAGCTGCTCCAGCTGTAACCTCACCTTGCCTTTCAGCAGCGTGAGAGGAGGTGCAGGGCTGCTGCTGACTGTCCCCCCTGTCCCCCTGTCCCCTTTCCTGTGCCCGCAGACCCTGCAGGAGCAGCAGGCAGCCCGGGCACAGAGCCTGGCCGAGCTGAGCCGCTGGCTGGGCCAGGCAGAGGACACGCTGGCAGAGCAGCAGAGAGCAGAAGGGGACCTGCCTGCCTTGCAGCAGAGGCAAAGCGATGTTAAGGTCAGTGATATTTAAAATTTGGGGAGGGGCAGAGGTGGAGAGGTTTCACCCCGGGAGTGGCCAGAGCCTCACGGCATCGTGCACCCAGGAGCTGCAGAGGAGCATGCACAGCAGAGCCGCCTCCTTCGCCGGCGTCCTCAAGAGCACAGAGCAGTTTTTGGAGGAGAACAAGGCCAAGCTGGAGCCCGGGGAGCTGGCAGCACTGCAGCAGGACCTGCAGCGTGCCAAGGAGCAGTACCAGTCCCTGCAGGAGAGGACAGAGGTGGCCCAGAAGGAGCTGGAGAGTGCTGTGAGTGCTGCAGTGCAGCAGGAGACTGAGAAGGTAACGTGCCAGGAGCTGTAGAGCCTCCAGGCTTTGTTTGAGAGGTTCTGTGAGGTCCTGGAAGCCCATCTGGGTGCACAGAGCAATTGGTGGTTCCTTCCTGGGTGTTCTCTGGGTGAGGTTTCCCCCAGATATTTCTATCATGAAATGCCTTGGGAGTTGCAGCCAGGGATGAGCTGGTTGTGGAGGGAGTGGGGGAGGAAAAGGCCCCTTACTCTGCCTTTGGGGTGACCCCTAATGGGTGAGGATTGTCAATCACATCCCAGCCCTTTTGGGGTGGGGGCCCTGGCTTGTATGAGGATGAGAAATTCAATATAGCAGCGAGGCTGAGATTTTCACACCTTCTTTGTACCTTCCAGAGAGCCACAAAGTGTCTGGGGATGTCTCAGGCATTTGCTGAGGCTGGGAAACTCCTTGGGTGGTTTTTTTTTTTCCTTCTGCTGATTTTTGTCTCCCTCCCCCGTGCAGCAGTTTGCTGAACATGCAAGAACTGGGTCATTCTTATCTGGAGCCCTTGTGCTTTCAGGTGAAAGCTGCCAAAGAGCTGGAGGAGAACAGCAATAAGATTGATTCCCTTTTGAACTGGGTGGCATCGCTGGAGCAGAAGGGAGGGCTCCCAGAGTACAGACCACACCCTGTCAATCAAGGCACAGGGACACAAGCAGGAAAAAGCACCAGGGATGTCCCTGACGGCCACGCTGTGGGAGCAGACAGTGCTGCTGAGAGCCTGGACGAGCAGTACGAGAGGCTGAAGGTCAGCACTGACACCTTGTCCCACCCAAAGCCTCCTGCCCCACACCCTGACCCTGCTGTTAGCTGGCTCTGAAACACGGGATCCTCCATGTGGGAAGCTCAGAAAGGCCCTGCCCGGCTTCCTGCAGGAGATGCAGAATGTGCAGTGGGTGTGTGCCGTGGCAAGGCGTAATCAGGGTCCAGAAGGTGCCCATGATGGCCACAGAAGGAGTCACTCTGCTGTGGCCAGAACTCCTGTCACCCAACCCAGGGCATTCCCAGTTTTCCCCACCCTGCTGGTGCTTTTTCACGGAATCATGAAAATAATTGGTTTGGAAGGGACCTTAAGGATCATCCTGTTCCACTCCCACCTTCCACTAGACCAGGCTGCTCCACTCTGGCCTTGAGCCCTTCCAGGGATGGCCCAGCCACAGCTGCTGGGGGACGCAGAGGCTCGGGCGGGCTGTGCCGTGTCACCACAGGCCCCCAGCCAGGGAATAATTACCATTGACTCCATGACTGCAGAAAGCTGATCAATTGCTTTATTATATCATCTTACTCTATATTATACTATACTAATTAAGAAACTCAGTAACCCTTCCAGCCAGCCCCATCCAGCTTTGACCTAATTGGTCAATCCATCCCAACACCATCCAGTGTCCAATTAAGAAATCACCCTTTGGTACACAAATCTCCACGGCACATTCCACGTGTGCACAACAGCAGGTGCAACAAGTGGAGATAAGAATTGCTTCTGATTCTTTTCTCCGATCTTCCCGCCGGGAAAAAACACCTGGGAAAGTCTGTGCCTGCTCCCCGTGGCCGGAGAGCTGCTGCCACAGTGCTGAGCCTCACTTTGTCCCTTTCAGGCGCAGCACCAGGAGCTGCTGTCCCAGCAGCAGGACGTCATCCTGGCCACGCAGGCAGCACAGGCTTTCCTGGAGAAGCAGGGGCCCGGCCTGGCCGGGGAGGAGCGGGAGCGGCTGCAGGCGCAGCTGGCGCAGCTCAGGGAGCGGTACCCGGCGTCGCTGGCGCGCGCGGAGGCGCGGCTGAAGCGGGCGCAGCTCCTGCGGGAGGAGCTCCAGAAGTTCCTGCGGGACCACGGCGAGTTCGAGGCCTGGCTGGAGCAGGCGGAGCAGGAGCTGCAGGGGATGTGCAAGGGGGACGGTGACCCTGCCTCCCTCAGGCAGCTGCTGCGGCGCCAGGGGAGCTTCTCGGAGGATGTCATCTCCCACAAGGGTGATCTGCGCTTCGTCACCATGTCGGGGGAGAAGTTTCTGGATGGGGATGATGGGGATGCTGAATCCCAGCTGCTGATGTCCAGGAGTGTGGTCAAGAGCAAGCTGGAGGATGCCACGCAGAGATACACCACGCTGCACTCCAAGGTATGGGACGGGCTGTGAGCTGCGTCCTCTTTTCCTCCTGTGCAGGGGATATTTGGGGAGGGACATTTGTCCCAGCTGCCAGGACATTAATAGATTGTAGGACAAGGATTGTCTTCTTCAGGGCTTGTGCAACACCCTTGTCTTGCTGTTGGTCTGCATGTTACCCCTGGTAATTAATTTAACCTGTGGCAAGATTGATTTTTTTTTTTAATTGTTTTTTCTTTCTTGCTGATTCCTGTGCCTTTTCCCACGGGCTGCTCAGTGCTTGTGTGCATCCCTGTCACCTCTCTTTGTTCCCTTGCAGTGCTCCAAGCTGGGCTCCCACCTGAACACCTTGCTGGATCACTACCAGCAGTTCCAGGAGGTGGCAGAGTCTCTCAGGACGTGGCTGCAGGAGAGTGAAGCTGCCCTTGGGAAGCTGCTCTCAGAGACGGTTTCGTCAGACCTGGCCGTGCTGCAGAAGCAGCTCGCCAGCACCAAGGTACACTTGGGGGATTTCCTGGGAAGGGCTGGAGCCTGGATGGGACTTTGGCTGCTCTGAGCAGTCAGCAGCAGGGAGGAGACTTGACCTGTTGGTGTTTTTTTTTTGCTGGTTGAGGGTAAAGATGAACCTGCTGATGCAGCAGGTTGTGGTGCTGCAGGTCAGGTGGGGTCAAACTTCTGGGAGAGGTGCTTAGGGTAAGGAGCAGGGGCTGCAGGCACAGACACCCCAGAGGGACACAGAGGGGGACATTGCTCCCCCATGAGGGTGCCAGAGCACTGGCACAGCCCAAACCCTCTGATCCAGCTCTGCCTGCAGTGTGGGGGTAGATTTTTCCATAATTCCTTAACGATTTAGTGATGAAGTGCAGAGGATCCCTCAGGGGGTGTAAAAGGAGCCCTGAGCTCAATGAGTGTGGCAATCCTGCCTGGGACCCATCTCTGATTTTGGCTTGTCTTGTGTGAAAACAGCAACTGCAGGGAGACCTGGCTGAGCACCAGGTGCCAGTGGAGAAGCTCCAGAAAGCATCTCGGAGCCTGCTGGACATCCAAGGGGAGCCAGCCCCAGACCACAGCCACATTCAGGAAACAACAGGTACAGAGAAAAGCAGCTGCCAGTGTTGGAGGGTTGGAGAGAATGGGAACAAGCCAGAGAGGACAGAGACAAATCACTTTTTTGGGGAATTTGGGGGTAATCACATGGCAGTGCATCCTCAGGGTTTGTGTTTGCATGTTGGGGGAGGGATGTGGCCACTTGTGTTGCGTCCCCTGTCTCGCTGCTGAGTTTGGGGACAGGGATTTGTCATCACTGAGAGTTTTGGGGGAGCCAAAGGCGACCCTGGCTGCTCTCTGAGCACTTGGAGCTCCGTGCCACTGAGCGTCCTCTGCGCTGAACCCTGCAGATGCCATCGTGAGCCGCTTCCAGAGCCTCTCCCAGCAGATGTCCGAGCGCTCGGACCTGCTGCAGAAATCCATCGCCCAGTCCCAGAGCGTCCAGGAGAGCCTGGAGAGCCTCCTGCAGTCGGTGGCTGAGATTGAGAAGAACCTGGAGAAGGACCAGCCAGCTGTGCTCTCCTCTGCCTCCATCCAGGACTCGCTTGCCACGAGTGTGGTAAGGCTGGCCCGGCTCCCTCACCCCAAACACCCCAGAGCAGCACCTGCACCGTGCAGGGGTAACTACTGAGTGCTGAAAGCACCAAAAAACACCCCTAAAAAGGAATATGAGCAGAATGTTCTTATTTTCATAGAATCCCTGAATGGTTTGGGTGGGAGGGAACCTTAAGGACCATCCAATTCCAACGGTGTCCAAGGGACACCTTCCACTGGACCAGGTCACTCAGGGCCCTGTGCAATCTGGCCTTGGACATTTCCAAGGATGGGGCAGCTCCAGCATCTGTGGGCAAACTGTGTGAGGTCGCAGACTTGTTGAAAATCTCCTTTTTTCTTTGCTAACAAGATTTCAGACACAGGGAAAAGCGGAGCATGGTGGGCAGGTCAGAAAAGAAAGGAAAACTGGGATATAAAACTATTTTTTTCCCCAACTCTGGTTGTGTCAAAGCACCTGCTGCTGCTCATGAGGGCAGCCCAGTTAGTTCTGCTCACGAAACTTCCTTAAAAAACCCTCCCTCTCCTCCTGTGCTCCCCACAGAAGCTGAAGCAGGACATTGCCAGGCAGAGGAGCTGCCTGGAAGCCACCCGGGAGATGGTGACACGGTTCACAGAGGCCGCCGACAGCCCCGCGGCCTCTGCCCTGCAGGACAAGCTGGCCCAGGTGACAGAGCACTTTGGGAGGCTGTGCCAGCAGCAGCAGGAGCGGGAGGACGCCCTCAAGGGCCTCCTCCCCAAGGTGGAGCAGTATGAGCAGCTGTGGGAGAAGCTGCAGCAGTTCACAGAGAGCAGGACGCGGATGTTGGCGTCCGGGAATCAGCCCGACCGCGACATCGCTCACTTCTCCCAGCACATCCAGGTGAGGCCCTGGGGGCAGGAGTTCTACCTGCACCTGAGGAAGGTCCAGGCTGGCATCTCCCAGGAGCCAGGCTGGTTTTCAGATGGGATCTTTTAGGATCCAGTCCAAATGTAGCAGGATTTTACCACTCAAAGACTCCGTGGGGTTAATACAGCAAAATACCCCTGTGCTGGCAGTGAGGGCAGTGCAGGATGTGACAGAGACCTTGGAGGTCTTAGAGCCAGAGAATCCTGGAATGGTTTGGGTTGGAAGGGACCTTAAAGATCATCTCATTCCAATTTCCCTCTCAGGGACAGGGACAGTTTCCACTAGGCCAGGTTGTTTAGGGTTGTCTTGGACACTTTCAGGGGTGCTGTGGGCCATGGTGGCTGTGCAGGATTCCTCCCTCTGGCTTCCCAAAAGTGTTCTGCTACAGGGGGTGGTTCATCCACAGCCTCAGAAATGCTGGAAGATGACATGAAACCAGACACCTGTGCCGTGGCAGGGGCTGATTTGGCTTGGTCTAGGCCTCCCCATCCCATGCCAGTCACCAGCACTGGGGAAAGTGGGATTTGCCCCTGCAGCTGCTCAAAGTATTTGCTGAGCTGGAGGAGCAGGTGGCAGTGAGCTGTGCCCAACATTTGGCACTGGTGCCACGCATGGCACTGCCCACAGAGGGTCTGTCCATCTCAGCAGGATGTGGGACTGCCCAGTTCATCCCCTCTGCTGCTGGGGAACGTGGTCAGCATCACGCTTTGCTCTTGGCAGGAGCTGAATTCGGAGATGAGGCAGCACCAGGAGGACCTGGCCACCCTGGAGCACCTGGCTGAGGAGCTGAGCTCCTGTGGCTTTGCCCCCAGCCCCTTCCAGCAGCAGGAGAAGCTGCAGAGCCTGAAGAAAGATTTCCTGCAGCTACAAAAGGTGGCAAAAGACAGGTGAGTCCCACCGAGGGGAGCTTGGGGGTGGCTTCATGGTCCCAGCAAGACCCTGTGGAGATCTCCTTTCCAAGGAGGGGGGGCATGAGCCAGCTCTTCCTGCCACCCTCCTCCCACGCCAGGATCCTGAGGCAGCTCTGCTCCAGCTGACGCTTTAAAAAAAGCCTTGGCTGGGGGCGTTGTGAAAAATTCCTGGTGCTGCAGCAGGAGCAGGAGCTCTGCGTTTCCCAGCTCCCGGCGTGTGGGTGCCACAGCTCCATCCCAGAGCAGCCTGCTGGGTGCTGGGAGGATGGGGAAGCGAGGTGACAGCAGAGCAGCCTGTTCCTGGAGTGCCCTGAAATGGGGATGAAAGGGAGCTTGAGCAGGGTCAGAGCAACAGCATCCCCGGGAGCCACCCCTGTCTGGCTGCATCTCCAAAATCCCTGCGGAATGCAGGGAAGGTGGTGGGGAAAAGCACATGAAACTCCCAATAACCTCCAGTAATTCAGGGCTGTGCAGGCTGCTCGCAGCTGTGGCCAGCAAGGACGAGCCAGAGGGGCCCATGACTCCCATCCAGGGGCTGCCTTGTTCCTCCAGGACGGGCTGAATGGATGGAGCTGTGGCCAGGGAGGAGGGGCAGCACAGCCTGGGCTCCCCCAGGGTGCAGGTGCCTGGGGGGACACGGCATGAATGAGCCCTGTCTTCCCAAAAGCGTCGCTTTTCCCAGGACAAAGAGCCTGGGCAGGTTGGCAGTGGTGGTCCCATGGCTGTTGGCCACCACTGGAGTGCCCCAAAGTGCCACCAGCCAGGATTTGAGGGGGTCAGCAGCAGTGAGGGACTGGCACTGCTTGCACTTCGTTTTGTGCTGTTCCCAGGCAACATCTAATAATAATAATAATTAAAAAAAGGGCTCCTAGAGACACAATCGTGCTGCATTCAGGAGGGGGTAATTGCAAGGCAGAGCACGAGCTCTGACTCTCCAAAACCTCTTCACTCCCAGAGAAAAGGATGCATCATCCTGCCAGGAGCAACTGGATGAGTTTCGGGATCTGGTTGGCGCCGTGAGGAAGTGGCTGAGGGAGAGCGAAGGCAAAATTCCACCTGCTGAGACCTCCCTGGGCACCCAGGAGCTGCAGCAGCACAGGCAGCAGATCCAGGTGGGCCAAGGGAAGCTGGAACCAAACTGGGAAAGCGTTGAAATGCTGGAATGTGAAACAAATTCTAGGAAGCAGAGGCCTGGGAGGTGGTTTACGGTCTCAGCGTGCATCCAGTGGCTTGCAGAGCAGGGAGCAGTGTGAGAGCTTCCTTGGGCACTGCCTGGTTTCCTGTCACTCCCTGTGCCTGCTCTGGTTGGGATTTGGGGGTGGGAGACGCGAGCACGCTGGGTTTTTTTGTGAATGTTTCCCATGGTAGGTGTGGAAGGTGGCCTCCTGTCACCGAGCCCCCGCTGTGCTCCAGCAGAGGGATGTGACAAATTGGGATGTGCAGGGCTTTGACTCAGAGGCAGAGCAGCTCTGCTGAGTCACCCACAGCCCTCACACCCCACGGCACCCAGGACTGGGCTCAGCCAGGCTGGGCTCTGCAGGGAGGGGGAGGAGGGATGTCCCCAGAATGGTGGGAGGGAGAAGGTTTCCTTCAACAGACCCATTAGTTGGGAAGAGCTTTTTTCTGCTGTTTGATTCCCCCTCCCTGGCAAAAATAGATGTGTCACACCCACTTCCCCCGGTGCAGCCATGAGCTGGTTCCCTGGGTGCTGTGTCCTGGTGTCACCGTGTCACCACAGAGGGGACAGGCAAGGAAGGAAGGGCTGTGGCCAGGCAAGCCTGGCCTCCAATCCCAAACTTTGCTTTTGGGCAGGATCTCCTGGAGGAATGGAAGGGGAAGGGGCCCCAGGTGGAGGAGATTGGCCGCAGAGGGACCCTCCTGGAGAACCTGATCGTGGAGATTACGGCCCCCAACACCCCGCCCAAGGCAGGTGAGTTGTGGCCAGCACTCCTGAGGACAACTCTGCTGTCACCACTGCATCTTCTCTGAGCCTGCCTTCAGCAAAAAAATCGGGTTATTTCCCCCTTTTAAGCAAATTCAGAGGGCCTGTGGTGATCTGAGTATCGTGGGGCTCAGCCCAGTGGTTGAGTCACTGGCACTCATTGCTTTAATGCATCATCCTGACTTGGCTTAATTAATTGTGGCCTAACGAGCCCTGTGTTTGCCGTGGGGACACATATCACTCTCTGGTAGAGCTTGGGAGCTCATGGAAGTGGCTTGTGCTCTCTCCTGGTGATGTTCTTCAGCCTCCTGAGGACTGGAGTGTTTTAATCAACCTCCAACGTTTGGGTTTCATATCTGGATGCCATTTGGGGCTGCGATAGTCAGATGTGATTTACTGGTCTCCCTTTTGGCTTCAAGTCTGTGAAGCAATGAGATTATGTCTGGTTCGTTTGGAAAGCAGCTCAAAGATGTCTTCCAGCTTGTGAGAGCAAGTCCCTGGACTCTCATCACTGATGGGAATTTATGGGAATTTACGGTCTGGATTTGTTTGTTAGGATTAAGTTCATGAGCAGTTCTTTGGGAAACCATCAGCAGAAGTGAGGAGAGGCTTGTGGGTGACCAAAGGTGCAGCCCCTTATGTCCATGAAAGCTTTAAAATATGTGGTTAGAAAAGGGAGACTTGCCTGAAAATGTGAATTTCCCCTTGGTTGTGACATCTGGTGTCCAGAGAAGGGACACTGGTGCATCCTGCATCTCTGGGCAAAGACAGCATGAACACAGGGCTGGTTTGAATAGTTTCATCCCATAAAAAAAGGACGATATGGGGGAATTAATCCCTGCAGGGAAGGCATTCAGCAGTTTTATTGGGTATAAGTCACAAAATCATGCTCAGGCTAGCAGCTTCCCAGGTCTGTGGTCCCCAGTATTGCAGCCCATGCAGGAGGCACGTTATCCCTGCTCTCTGGGTGATGTTGGGATGCTGGGAGAGCTGCTCCAGAAGCTTCAGAAGCTCCAGAAAGGCAGGAACTGCTCCAGGAAAGTGAGGGGAGCAGGAGGAGGAGAGATAAAGGGAGTCCAAACGAAATTAATACCCAGTGCTGGGCAGATGGGCGGTGGAGATGCCATGGCAGTGCTTGGTGGTCCCTGTCAAGCAGCAACCATTCATCACTCGCTGTCTGCATCCCTAACACTTCTGTCTTGTCCCTCTTGTCCCTGTCCCCTCTGCCCAGGTGCCACTCTGCCCACTCCAGGAGGCTCAGGAGGCAGCGTGAACGGATACCACACATGCAAAGGTGAGAGAGCTCGCTGTCAACACCGCTGAGCCGTCCCCCTGTCCCTTTTTTGTCCGTGCATTTCCATTCCCTGGGAATACAAACCTCAGTGTGACACCATCAGCATCCCAGCAGAAGGGAAATGAGCTTGGCAATGGGTTGGGAATTCTCAGCTGCTGTGATGGAGGGTGGAGGTCAGGCTGAAGGACGGAGAGGGGCAGCCCTGGAGAGTGACAGCACCCTGACACCTCATCAGGTAGTGTTAGGAGCTGATAAATGGGAGATCATTTTAAGGCCTGCAATTAAATTTATTGGTTCTGTGGGATTATAACGGCGTCCAACCCTCCAGTTTGAAGAGCAATTTTAATTATTGCCCGTTATCTGCTGTTAGTTTGCCGGTTCAACAAGATAATAGGTGCATAAAAATGGCTTCATGTCTTGGTGCCAAATTATTTAACCTTGCATTAGCAGTGACTTTATGAAAAGGGGGCTCAGTTTGCATCAAGCTCACCAACAGAGAGCTTTGTTTGTAAACTGTCAAAGGGCATAGAGGGGACAAGAGGAAAATCCCCTGTGGCAGGAGAGGCGAGGACGATGCGTCGTCGCTCCGCGGGCGGGTGGACAGAGCGTGGCCTCTTGCTCCTCATCTCAGCTGTCTGTGGCTGGCTGAGAACCTGATAGTCTGAGGTGCAGAGCGTGGTGCTGACCCCGGGCTGGGTTTTTTTGGGGGGCAGATCTGACGGAGATCCAGTGCGACGTGTCGGACGTGAGCCGGCGGTACCAGGCGCTGGGCGCGGCGCTGCGGGAGCGCCAGCAGCAGCTCTCGGCCATGCTGGACAGGATGCAGGAGGTGCAGGAGGAGGCCAGCTCCATGCTCAAGTGGCTGGAGTCCAAGGAACGGATGCTGTCCGAGCTGGACGCCTCCTCCTCGCCCACCAAGACGGAGACGATGAGAGCCCAGGCTGAGCACAACAAGGTGACTGCTCTTCCCGGCTTTCTGGGATCATGGGGTCACAAAATGGCCCTTAAAGGTCGTCCAGTTCCACCCTTCCGCCATGCATCTCCCAAAGGATCCCAGGGATGGGCTTTGTCACACAGAATTAGCCACAAGGGTTTGCCCTGAGTTAAAGAAGGGCATTCCCAGGCACAGGCTTGAGCTGCGCCAAGGGAAATAACGGGTTGGATATTAGGGAAAAGTTTTTTATGGGAAGAGTGATAAAGTTCTGGAATGGCCTGCCCAGGGAGGTGGTGGAGTCACCATCCCTGGGTGTGTTTTAAAAAAGACTGGATGTGGCACTTGGTGCCAGGGTTTAGCTGAGGTGTTGGGGCTGGATTGGACTCGATGGTCTTGAAGGTCTCTTCCAGCCTGGTCATTCTGGGAATTCTGTGAATTCCAGGCAGATTCATGGAGCAGCAGCCCAAAGTTCCCCTTTGCTTTTAGACCTGTTGATGTCAGGCTGAGGGAAAAAGAGATTATTTGGAGCCCTTGCTGCTGGGTCACTCCAGCTTCTCCTGGGAAGCAATTCCCAGCATTTCCCTGCCCTTGTGGCCAAGTTAGCTCACAACAATGCTAAAAAAAATTGATTTAACTAAAGAGCAAAGAACAGAAATTATCCAGCTCCAGCTTGTAGGTGCTGCTTCATTCCTACTCATTCATACTCCTGCCCTGTATGTGAGGAATCAAATCATTATTTTCCAGGCATTTCTGGCTGAATTGGAACAGAATTCTGGGAAGATCCAGAAGGTAAAGGAAGCACTTTCTGGCTTGCTGGAGAAATATCCAGATTCCCCAGAAGCAGCGAACTGGAAGAAGATGCAGGAAGACCTGAGTAAGTGCCTGAAGCATTAATGAGGCTTCTGTCTCCAAACATCATGTTAGACGTGGTTCAGGAGTGTGGGGCGATCCCAAAGTCACGCTAGAGCAGAGTCACTTCTAATTAAAATTCAGTAAATAGCAAACCTATCTCTGAGCTGTCTGGTGTGGAAGGTGTTCCTGAGATGAGCACTGTCGTGATTAATGAAATCTCTGTGATGGATGTGGATTTTAAAGGATTGCCTCCTTAAATTGCTTCTTAAAAAAAAAAAAAAAAAAAAAAAAAAAAAAAGGGGCGGGGGGGAAATGTGTTAGTGGCACAGGTTGATTGTTTTGATTAAAAGCTTCACTGCTTGATGTAAAATTCTAGTCATTAGTGAGGCTACCCTAGGTAATTAGGTGTTGACTAAACAAGGCTGTGTGTTCAGAAAGAAGCCCAGAGATTCCCTTCTTTGAAGCAGCAGGAATGTGTTGACTCCATCCCAGGAGATCTGAGTGTGCTGTGTGAGGATGGGCACTCCTGAGAGTACCCTCATTTATCAGGCCAGGGATGTGAGATGGCTCACCCAAGGTGATGGCAGCAGTGACTAGAGCACAGAAATCCTGCTTGCAGGGTTTTCTCCTAGGAGCTTCCAGACCATGTGGCCTCTAGATTTGGGTGATGGCTTCTTAGATGGAGAGTGGATTGAGCCATGCTAGTTTTATTGAAAACCAGAGATTTCCCATCGGGAAAACCACGGGGAGGGGAAACAACCTTGGTGATGGAGGGGTGGGCTGGCCAGGAGCTTGACCACGGCCAACAGAGGTGGTGCTTCAGATTGCAGGTGGGAGAGGGCCAGCCAGGCCACGGCCGCGCGGCAGCAGAAGCTGGAGGAGTCAGCGACCCAGCTGGCCACGTTCCAGGCCACTGAGGCCCAGCTGCGGCCCTGGCTGATGGAGAAGGAGCTGATGATGAGTGTGCTGGGCCCCCTCTCCATCGACCCCAACATGCTGAACGCTCAGAAGCAGCAGGTGCAGGTGAGAGGGGTTTGTGCCTTCGTGGTGGGCGCAGGATGGAGCAGAGTGTCCCGCCCAGGAAGGTTGTGCTTGTCTTGTGAGCGCTCTGGCGTGCAGTGAGTGTTCAGAGACCTCATGGCTCCTCTTGCAAGTCCTCCAAACCCCGCTGAGCCCAAACCGCTGTGAGGAACTTGAAAAGGGTGCAGTGCTGAGCTCCCTTCCTGCACTGGGCTGACTCAGCAGTGAATCACTTGGCCCCTCTTGGAGAGTGAAATTGCTTTAAACAAGGCCTGTGCTGATGCTCTGCAGGACTTGCTAATGCTGCCCCTCTGCCTGCCAGCCTGACCTTCCATTCTTCCTGCTTCCAAATCCTAACATGGCTGTAACCAGCCACATCATGGAGCAAAAAAGCCCCAGTGGAGATAATTGGATTTTCATCTCATCTCAGTGGTTTATGCTACATTATAAGACAAATAAGAGAGAGAGCAAAGTCCTGGGGTCACAGACCCCCTCCCAATTTTTTAACTTCCAAGGTCACTGTAGATCCTGGGCTACCCAGCCCAACTGCTGTCCCACCCCAGGGTCTATTCCTGTCGATTCCATGGGCTGGATAAAGCCCCTGGAGGTCTGGTTTGTTTTGACTGTGTGTACTCGGAGCTGTCAGCTTTATGCAAACATTTTTATGTTATTTCTGTTCCAGTTTATGCTGAAGGAATTCGAAGCTCGCCAACAACAGCACGAGCAGCTCAACCAGGCAGCTCAGAGCATCCTGACTGGCCCTGGAGATGTTTCCCCATCCACCAGCCAGGTGCGGGATGAGCTCCAAGGGGTCAACCAGAAATGGTCCGAGCTCACCGAGCGCCTCAACTCCCGCTCCAGCCAGATCGACCAAGCCATAGTAAAGAGCACCCAGTACCAGGAGCTTCTCCAGGGCCTCTCAGAGAAGGTGAAGGCTGTTGGGCAGCGCCTGAGCAGCCAGTCTGCCATCAGCACCCAGCCTGATGCTGTCAAACAGCAGCTGGAGGAGACCAGCGAGATCCGCTCGGACCTGGAGCAGCTGGAAGAGGAGATCTCAGAGGCTCAGACCCTCTGTGATGACCTCTCCATCCTGATTGGGGAGCAGTACCTCAAAGATGAGTTGAGGAAACGTCTGGAGACGGTGGCGCTTCCCCTCAAAGGGCTGGAGGATCTGGCAGGTGAGATAGAGGGAGGACTTGCTTAAGATGTTAGGATGTCAAGCTGCACCCCTGCTCTTTGCTAAAGGGCTCTCCCACCACTGGGTTTATGAAAATAATAGGGGAAGCACCATTTATCACTTTTTAGGGTTCTTCTTGGTTGTTTTATGTGGCACCAAGCATGGGAGAGTTCCCACACCAGAAATACCTGAGCCTGCAGAGGGAGCAGAGGTGTTTAGCCCCACTGATGTGACTCTTCACCAAGCAGGGTGGCATGTGCTTGGGAAACAAACCAGGTTCCTAAATTCAGTGGCCACCCTCTGATCTTGGGATGCATCTTCTGTTTTCTGAGAGGTTACATTTAGAGACTGGTCAGGAGAGCTGAGACTTCTGCATTACCACTGCCTCTTACTACTTAAAAAATTTATGAATCAATGAGCAAAAAGGGCTGGTGATGCAATGGAAAGCTCCTTCCTGTTAATCAAAACACAGTTGGTGCATCTGAGATGATTTTAAATAATTGCACTTCGCTTATTTGATTTGAGCTTAATTGTCGCCTTCTAATCTCATTGCTGTTCCAGCCGACCGGATGAACCGACTGCAGACTGCGCTCGCGAGCTCCCAGCAGTTCCAGCACATGTTTGATGAACTCAGGACCTGGCTGGATGACAAAAGGTGCCAGCAAGCCCAGAGCCAACCGATCTCTGCTAAACTGGAGAGGCTGCAGAGCCAAATCCAGGAGCAAGAAGAGTTCCAGAAGAGCCTCAACCAACACAGCGGCTCCTACGAGATGATTGTGGCCGAGGGAGAATCTTTGCTGCTTTCAGTCCAACCTGGGGAGGAGAAGACCACTCTGCAGAACCAGCTGGTCAGCCTGAAAACACACTGGGAGGAGCTCAGCAAGCAGGCTGCTGACAGGCACTCCAAGCTCAAGGACTGCTTGCAGAAAGCTCAGAAGTACCAGCGGCACGCGGACGATCTCCTGCCCTGGGTGGAGGACTGCAAGGCGAGGATGGCAGAGCTGGAGGTAACCCTGGATCCAGTGCAGCTGGAGGCCACTCTTCTGAGGTCCAAGGCCATGCTGAGTGACGTGGAGAAGCGCCGGTCCCTGCTGGAGATGCTCAACAGTGCTGCTGACATCCTGACTGACGCTTCCCAAATGGACGAGGATGACATCCGGGATGAGAAGGCCAGCATCAACCAGAAGATGGATGCCATCACAGAAGAGCTGCAAACCAAGACTGGCTCCATTGAAGAAATGTCCCAGAGGCTCAAGGAATTCCAGGAGAGCTTCAAGAACATCGAGAAGAAGCTGGAAGGGGCCAAGCACCAGCTGGAGATCTACGATGCCCTGGGGCCACAAGCCTGCAGCAACAAGAATTTGGAGAAGCTCAGAGCACAGCAGGAGGTGCTGCAGGCCCTGGAGCCACAAGTGGATTATCTGAAAAACCTCACTCAAGGTCTGGTAGAAGATGCTCCAGATGGATCTGACTGCTCCCAGCTCTTAAGCCAAGCTGAGGTGGCTCAGCAGGACTTCAAGGCCGTGAAGCAGAAAGTCAACGATTGCTGTGCTCTCATGGAAAACAAGCTGGAAGGGATCGGCCAGTTCAACAGCAGGGTCAGGGAGATGTTCTCCCAGCTGGCGGATCTGGATGATGAGCTGGACAGCATGGGCCCCATCGGGAGAGACTCGGACAGCCTCCAGTCGCAGGCCGAGGACGTCCGCGCCTTCCTGGGCAAGCTCCACCGGCTGAAATGCGACATCGAATCCTCCGAGAGCGAGTGCAAGAAGATGCTGGAGGACGAGGGCAGCCCCGACTTGCTGGGGCTGAAGCGGGAGCTGGAGACGCTGAACAAGCAGAGCAGCAAGCTGACAGAGAGGGGGAGGAACCGGCAGGAGCAGGTGGAGACAACGCTGGCCCGCGTCGAGGACTTCTACAGCCGCCTGAAGGAGCTGAGCCACATGACCGCGGCGGCCGAGGAGAACGAGGCCTTGCAGTGGGTGGTGGGGACAGAGGTGGAAACCATCAACCAGCAGCTGGCAGACTTCAAGGTAAGTTTGATTCCATGATGGTTGGGGTTGCTTTTTTGTTTTTTTTGAAGTGGTTTTTGGCGTTGCGGAAGGCGTTGTGGTTTTTTGTTGGTTTTTTTTTTGGTGGGCTTCAAGCCGCGGCGTCTCCGTTGTTTTTGTTGCTGTGATTGTGAGTGGGTCTGCACTGAAACGTCCTTGCTCTGGAGGATGTGAAATCTTGCTGGTGGACTTGATAGTCTGTGGTGAAAAGGTGTGGAAAGATTCTGGGATTGGCAGGAAAATCCCTGTTCTCCTGGTGATGTGTGATGTTGGCATGCCAGCACCTCGTGGGCTGGTAGAGGTGGGTGGCATTTAGATTTTGGGGGAGGAAGGGAGGGGTTTGAGTCCACTTGAGCTGTGAATTTGCACTGTTTGAGAGTCTAGTCCACATCAGATCATCCTGTAGGTGTGGCTCTGCCTGGCCCACTGTTCCTGTTTGTTGTTCACTCCATCTGGGTCACACATTACATCCATTTTGGGATCCTTGGGTATAAAAAGAGCCACAGATAAACTGTGAGACAAGGAGTGAGCCCAGGAAATAAAACCAAGGTGGAGTTTTATGTGGCTGTTCACATTTCCAGCAAGGAGCTGATGGAGAGCATCAAGGCTTGCATGAAGCACTGAGAGAGGGAAGAGTTGAAGTGTGTTTGATATATTTCTGTACAGTATTATGATGGTGGGTCATGCTGTTACACTACATTAATTACATTAACACGACTTAGAAATTCTCTTGCTGTGAAACTTCTATTCCTGATGTGCTCAGGAGTTGATGATTGGGCTGATTTACATCTGGCTGCTTGTTTCCTGGTGTTAATGGGAGGGTGGGAGGGAGAGACAGTTTTACAGCCATTTACTTTTCATCTCATGGCTAATTGATCCCGTTCCACCATTTGAGCAGCTCTGTGAAACCTTCACCAGGACAGGGTGTATCTGGTTTGGGGTTTGCCTATCCAAAAAAAAAAAAAAAAAAAAAAAAGCTGAAGTGTATTTATGGGGCAAATTCAACCTCACCTGATGGTGTTGCTTGTGTTGGGCAGTTTGCTTTGAGCTGATGTCAATGGGAAGGATTTAAATTCATTATTAAACACCACCGAGTCACTTGGAGCAAATAGGTCTAAAAAGGAGGTTTTAGTCCTTAAAATCAGTGAACCTTTCCTGCAGAACACGGGGTTATTCCTGGCTGAGCAGCTCTCATTAGGAACGATGACAAAACCCAGACTGGGCAGGAGCAGCTTAACCCACCGTGGGGTTTGCACGTGGCCCACAGCTCAGTGACCTTGAGGATGACCCCTTAAGGCATGGGTGACCTGGGCCAAGGGGGTTTGGGGGTCTGAGGTGTCCTTACCAAGACTCATCCGCTGGCCATCGAGGCCACGTGGAGCAGCTGGGGCCTTTGTGGGTGGGAAAGTGAAAGTTGCAGCTGTGGTGGGAAGGTTTTGCTGTGTAATGGCTGGGAATGAAGCACGAGTGGAGGATGGAGCAATGGTGGTTGCAGCAGCATTCCTTCATTCCTCCTCTCCTCCGCTCCTCCCGTGCACGGCTCATCCCCAGGGATTTTTACACAAATCCTAAAGGTTGCGGAGCTGATCTTGGCAAAGCTTCACCTTTGCTCCTACCTAAGGGGAATACAATCCCAGCCCCTGATCTGCACGTGGAAGGGCATCAGCAGGGACTGGAGGGAGAGCCGTGGAAAAGCCTGGCTCGTGCTCTGTGGGGAGCTCGGGGGGCTTCTCTTGCTTGCGCCAGGCTTTTATTTCCCAACAAATTCTCTCTCTAAGACAATATCACAACTCTTGCCCTCCTTGGATTGCAAACCAGGGGCGTGCCCGGAGTGTCCTGGTGGAGCAGAGGAGCTCCTCATGCTGGCAGTGCTGCGGGGGGAGGATGGGGTGAGGGATGGGGTGACGGGGGCTCTCCGGGAGCGGTCGCGCTCTGTCTGTCCAGAAGGCTCAAATGCAGGCAGATATTATGTCTTAAGGCATTAATTTTAATGAACATCTGTGTAAATGAGATGCAAATTAGGCATGGCCCCGGGGCTCCAGGCAAGTTGCCAATAGAGCTCTGACAAAGGTGGGCACTTCTGGACTCATTGTGTCCAGATTTTAATAAAGAAGATACATTGAAGGCTCTGGTGGAGGCTGGGAACGGATGACTTTGGAAGCAGCTCATATTTGAAGCTTCCCATGTATTTTTCTTTTCCCTTTTCTTTCCCCAAAAGGCCACAACCTCCTTAACTTTTGGAAAGCTGCCATTTGTGCATTTCCTCTCTATCCCCCCAGCCCCTTTCCCAGGTCACAGAGGGACTAATCCTGGCTTTGGGATGGATGAGCCCTCTCCTGCTGTAAGTTTTCCTCCTGGCCAGGTTCCTGCGAGGCAGGAGGCTGGGAAGCAGCTGTCGGATCATGCTCAGGGGGAAGCTTTGTTTGCAGGAGGGGTTTTGCTTCAGCGAGTGGATGTGATTTTAGGGACTGGTCCTCACCAGCTCCCATCAGGAGCCAGGACAACGATCCAGGGTGGAGCTGGAGTTCTGGGAGTGTGGGGAAACCAGGCAGGGACTGGTTGGTTGTAGCAGGATTGTAAGAAATCCCATCTGGAGGAGACTTCAAGGGGTCATCAAATTCAGCCCTGGGTTTTCTGGTGAGATCAAGTGCAGCTGAAAGGCATTTCTGTGGTTTGGAGCCTGTGCTTATATGGACATCCCGATGGATCGCTTCAGATCCAGCTGTGCCACAGAAGAAATAACATGGGTTTAGCTCATGTTAAGCTGTCAGAGCAAAGGAACCTCATCTTTAACTCCTGATTTCCAGCAGGAGTTTAACCCAAGTGGCTCTCGTTCCATTGCTGCCTCTCTGAGGAGCCTCTGTTTTGTGTAAAAAGGTGTTAAAATTCGGGAGAATCTTTGTGCTGAGCTTCACACAGCCAAGTTGGGCTCTTCAGCACGAGGGACAAGAGCCAGGCACCAGCACCTCGTAGGAGTTTCCAGGCTGGGGCACTTCTTCCCCCTCCACTGTCTCTGCTGTCAGCTCAGGTTTCTCAAAGCTTACACTAATATTAAATTTTAATGACTGGAATCAAGTGAGCTACAGTTGAGATGTTTCTAAACATAACAGCTCTGTGGATTCAGTTTGGCAAACATCAGAATTCCCCAGGGAAATGATTCCCCAGGTACAGATGAGATGGGGGGGGGGTCACTCACGTGAAGGGGGTTTCTGCCTGGCTTTGTCTCCATCATCAGCAACCCCTGATCAGCTGGAAGACCCTGAGTGAGAACTCTTCACCCCAAAAATGGTGAAACTAATGGGATGAAGCTTGTGCTGCTCAGTGCAAGTGGCTCATCCTCCTTTACATGCTGAAGAATCAGAGGTGAGGTTTGCTGGTTGGGAGCAGAGGTGCCAGAAAGCCCCAGGCATGGGCTTGTCCTGTCTGGCCAAAGAGCACCCATCAGCCTGGGCCATGGAGAGCTGATGGAATCAAATTCTTGGGTGTTTTGGGGGAGACATCTGTGCTGGGGTAGCTCGGCCTCCTGGCTAAGCAAGCTTAAGCTTGGCTTTTGTTTATCTTTTACACAGTGGATTTTGAACTTGGGTTTCAAAGCGTGGCTTGTGCTTGGCGTTGGCAGATCTGAGCTGGGACCCTCTTTGATTTGCGGTGTTGTTTTTGGACAAACTCTTAACGTTGTCACATTTCACCTACAAAATTCACGGCATTAAGGCTCAGCCCTGGGTCAGCTGGCAGGGATTTTTGGGCTCTCTGCCTTACAGTGCTCAAGAGTGAAGGATCCTGGTGCCTCCCCAGGTCATGGAATCATGGAATGGTTTGGGTGAGAAGGGGCAGGGACACTTTCCACTCTCCCAGGTTGCTCCAAACCCTGTCCAACCTATCCTTGAACTCCTCCAGGGATGAGGCCGCCACAGCTTCTGTGGCCATTTCCTCCAGGAAGAATCTCAGCTGTAACGTGCTGAGATCTCAGCTGTAACGTGAATCTCAGCTGTAACGTGCTGAGCAAAGCTCTGCTTTGCTGGTGCTCTGCTTTGTCCCCGTGAGGAAGATGAGAGCAGGATCAACCCTGCATTCCTCCTGAGTTGCACTCAACAGCCAGAAGGGATTCCTGCAAGAATCTGGAGTGCTTCCCCCAAAACGAAACCCAAGGGAAAAAAAGCATCAAACTTGACACAACCAAAGGTTGCCGTCACTTTGGGGTGGGTGCAGGTGCAGTTGGCTGAGGTGGGGGGACACCTGGTGATGTGTCTGTGCTTGGCTGGACACCGTGGGCTGGTGGCTCTCCCGTTGTCACCACAGCTGAGCTCGGTGGCGCTGGGGCACGGCACAGGAATGTGGCGAGCCAGGACCTGCCGCAGCTGGCACAGCCCGGGCTGTTTATCCCAGAGTTAATTAAACCCCACCCTGCAGAGGAGGGAGGAGCAGGAGGGGTCCTCCCGCATCCAGCCTTCAGTGGGTGATGGCTTAGCCAAGGCAGCGGAGGGAAGAGATGGGATTTTGGGATCCTGCCTCTCCTCCTGGCATTCCTGGGGAGCTTTTTGGAAACTGGAGTTGCTCAATGCGGTGAACTCTGGCAGTGCTGTGTCACACCAATAAAGAATTAATGTTGGATGATGAAGAGGAGGAGGGAGAATCCCTAGACAGCAATAACTGAAGCCTCACTGCTTTATTTTAGAGTAGGTCAGGTCGGCCAGGGCCCGCGCAGCCGTTGTGCCTCCAGCACCCTCTTGGTGTGCTTCAATTAAAAAAAAAAAAAAATCAGGAAAGAAATCCCAGGAGTGGTGATGCACTGAGTGAGGCCCAAACCAGAATTACTCATCTGGCCATTCCAGTGCTGCTGTCTGACCCTGCTCCTGGGAGAAGGCAGCATTTAGCCAGGGCTGGGGAGCCCACGCCAGCTCCCGTGCCCTCCTCTGCCCCCCTTCCTGCCTGGGGGATGTCAGCTTCTCTCAGCACTTCCTTTATGACTCGTAATTCCCCCAACCTTTCCACCAGGGAGCTGACTCCACGGTGCCCCTGGTGCCTGTATCCAGTGCCTTGTGTCCCAGGATTTCTCCCGGGTGTCACTGCCTGAGGGTGATGGTTTTGGAGAGGGGGCTGCCACTGCTGTGACCTCCTAAGCCATTGATGTCAGAGGCAGAGAGGGATGGGCACTGCCCAGCATCCTGCAGTGTTTCATCGAGGATATTTGGCAGGAGGATCAGAGTTTGGGTTTTTTCCCAGAAGTTTTAGCCCATTTAGGTTTGATGCTTGTGGTCCCTGGATGCACAAGGGGCTTTTTGTGACCTTCCTGTGTAGGGTGATCTTGAGGGTCTTTTCCAGCCTCAGTGATTTTGTGGTTTTCCCTGGGACTGTTAGCTCTGCTCCTGCCACTGCAGAGATTCTCTTGAAGATCAGAGAATGGTTTGGGTTGGGACCTTAAAGATCACCTCATTCCAGCCCTCCTAAGGAGAGCAGAGGATGGACAGAGAGGAAAAGCAGCATCCCATTTTGGGATGGCAGGGCTGCACTGGAGGACATGTGCTGATGTCACAAGGTATTGACACTCAAAGCCTTAATTTCTGCAGGCAGCAGGACAAGAGCGATCCTTAACCAGGACAAGTGGTCACACAGGCCATGCCCGAGCACCCAGCCCACGCCTCCGGGGTGGCTTTTTTGGGCACTCCACACCCCATCAAACAGCCAAGCCCCCGGGCAGGTGGGCGAGGGGAGGTGGGTTTCTGAGAATGGGATGTGGCAGGGAAGGGACACTCTGCCACTTGCTGTGCCCCAGCCTGGCCCGGGGTATTTTTAACCCTTCTGTGCCCCCGGAGGAATGCGTGCGGCTCCCGACAGTCGTGGAGCTGGGAGCAGCTGGGTGGGACCGGGCTGGGAGTGGGGACAGGCTGCGTGACGGTGTCTTCTCGTTGAACGCTTTCCAGACCTACTTAAAGTATCTCTGGCTTGTATTTTCAGCATCAGCAGCACACGCAGAAATGCCTCCTCTCTGACAGCTGTTAAGCTGCCTTAAAGGCACCATCTCCCCTCGTTGGGGAAGGGGATGATAAATGGGGGTGATAAGCACGGGCTGTGCTGGGTGACAGGGCTGTCACCGAGCCTGGCTGGGGAGAGTGGCCCAAGCTGCAGAGCCCTGGTGGGGCTGGGTGCATTTCTAACCTGGCAATCTTGTGCTTGCCCAGGAGCATGAGTGGCCCTGGCAGCCTCCTCACTCCTTGGGAGTAAATTTTAGCAGTGAGGGGAGAGCAGATGTACCCCTGGAGCTCCCCCTTCCCAGAGGGAATGCTGCTGGTGTGCTGGCTCATCAGCAAACCACGGGTGGGCTTTGACCTTGACGTGTCAGCAGAGGCTTCCCTGATCCTGAGAACAAGAGCAAATTAAGCCAAGAGTTGCTGAGATCGAACAAACCATAGCGCTTTTTTTTTTTTTTTCTCCTCCTCCTTTCCTTTTCTTTTCTTGACCGTGAAACAATCAGGCTGTGATCAAATGGTGCCTTTCAGGAGCTGCCTTGGGTCAGCGCTCCAAAAGCCACCCACTTGCAGATGCTTTGGTGACCCTGCCAGGTCTGAGCCGAGGGAGATGGCCGGAGGAATGTCCTCTCTCCGGAGCACTCGTTAGCTGGTGGTGATGACACTTCACAGTGTTTCCAGGAGATACTAAAAATACCAGCTTTGCATAAGACCAGGAGAGCTGAGGATCCGAGAGAGGAGGAGATGGGAAGCTTTTTGTCTGCAAGGGCTGAGCAGAGGAGGGAGAGGAGCCTGGTCCTGGCAGGATGCAGTGGAGGGAGGGATCTGTGGGGACATTGCCATCACCCACAGCATCCAAGCCAGGCTTGAGAAGGCAGGGACTGTGGCCACTGGGTCTGGAGCAAGCAGGGAAGGACTCAGGCTTGGATTAGTCACTGCAGCCTTTCAAGAACAATTGCCAATTCTCCTGCTGAAGGAGTGGTTTAGACGTCTCCCATCCAGAGGATTCTCAGGATGATAACACACTTACCTCACTTCCTAAAGAGCCTCAGAACAGTTCCTTACTCACCCCATCCCTCCTGTCCCCCTTTGCTCTGGGGAGCAGATTCTGCAGTTCGTGGGCTGTGGGGTGGGAGTGGGATGCCCAGAGAGCCCAGGGTGCTTCAATTTGCAGGGAAACAGAGCAGCTGAGGACAAAAATGGGCATTTCAGCAGCTTTCACCTCCTGGCCACGAGGGCGTTGGCACGGGGCTCTACCCTTGTCTCACAGTCCCATCTCAGGGAGTTTTTGGGTGCTCTGGGGGTTCCATGGGAACGCTGAGTGCTGTGGGGCTGTGCCTGAGCTCTGCTGTAACACGTGGGCTCCAGGCTTCGTTCAGGAGAATTATTTATACCAACATCTATATTAGCTGCCTTGCAGGGAAAGCGCTGCGGCGCAGCTCCTGCACTCTTGGAAGAGCAAAATAAATTTAATTTTTTTTTTTTTTTTTTTACATACCGCTCACTGCAGCTGTACATCCAAAGTGCAGGAGGTTTCTCTGGGAGTTTGGATTTTAACCTCTTCCTAAAACTTTCCCCGTGGAGGTGCAGACCCCCATGGAGCCTGCCCAGGTTTCCTCCCACAGCCCTGTGGAGGAGAGTCCTGAATGAACAGGCTCCGGGTTCCAAATGGCTGATTTAAAGATGTGCTGGCTCCCTGCATCCCGAGCAGCTGTAGCCTTTGAAGAGGGATTGAGTGGTGGCAGAGCCCTGATGTGAGGTTGGTTTGAAGTCAGCTGTGAGCCAAAGGGATCAGGGAGCACCCAGAGCAGCGCAGTGGGGTGGGAATAGCCCCAGTGCTCCTGCCTGGATCAGGAGCTGGAATGGCAATCACAAAGATTTGGGAAAAGGAATGAGTTAGGAGGAGAGCGAGAGGGAAAGAAAGAAGTCCCTCTGACCTTCTGACAAACGCAGCAAAGGCTTTAAAAAACATGAATCCTCTGCTAAAAATCCCAGCGCAACCTAAAGCGCCGTTTCTAAGGGAGATTTTGTGTGTGCTTGATTTGGCTTTGTGCTTTTATTGCAGTGTCTGAGGGAGGGTGGAATGCGCCCTCAGTCCTTCTGTTGGGCTGGAGGCACTTGGGGTTATCCACTCTGCCTTGCTTGGACATGGCACAGTGTCCCAGCCCAGGGGTGGCACTCGTGGGGTCACACAGGGGGGACACAGTGACCACACGATGTCAGACACAGGGAACAGGTTGCCCAGAGAAGCTGTGGCTACCCCATCCCTCAAGGCCAGGCTGGAACAGCCTGGAAAGTGTCCCTGCTCAGAGCAGAGAGTGGGACAAGATGAGTTTTCCCGTCCTTCCAACACAAACTATTCTATGATTTTATGACATGGTCAGCAAGACCTGTAGGCAGAAAGCTCATAGTGCTAGGAGCTCTCCTCCATCCACCCTGCACTCCCAGGGCAGAAGGGCACCAAGGTGAAGTTTAAAGAAGCTTTGAAAGTGAAGAAAACCCTTGGTTGCACCCTGATCTCATAAATGACCCATCCATCAGAGATCTTGAGCTGCCTCTGAGCTCTCTTGCTCGTCACATAACACAGGTCCCTCGCTTCCAGCTGTTGAGATGCATTAAAAGAAAGCTAAAAATACATTGGTTTCCAAAGAGTGCTGTGCCATGTAGACAGTGGTGGCAGAGGTGGCAGGATGTAGCACAGCCATAAACAGGGTGACATCAGCCCGTGACAGGGACAGCGCGCGTCCCCACGCGCCAGGGCCGGTGGCCATGTGAGGAGAGCTTGAAACCAGCAGGTTCAGGGGACAAATGGGGATGCTCGAAGGTCTTGGAAAGCCTCTGGGTGGGTTTTAGCTGAGGGTGTTTAATCTTCAGCATGTGGCCTGGGGCGGGTCCAGGTCTGGGTTGGGTGACAGGAGCTGTTTGCGGGAGGTTTGGGGACTGAGCAAAAGCGAAGTGAGGGGTCTTGGTGATCACTTGGAAACATCAGAAAGGACAAAAATCAGGCAGGACCTTTATGTCCTTCCACATCCATCCCTTGCACCGACACAAAGCTCAAGCAAAGCCCTGACCTTGCAATTCCCAGCACTGTTTGGCTCCTGTCCCCATCGCTGGAGTGGCACTTGGAGGCTTAAAGCCGTGATTTGAGGAACCTGCACGAGCTGTGGCCAGGATCTTTGGGCCAGGAACAGCAGGTTTCCAACTGGCTTTCGTCCCTGCCCAATACTTCCCTAATGGTTTTTAGAAATTGGTGGTGGGGGGAATGTGTCGGAGGAAGACTCGGCTCGCTCCTGGCACGTGATTCGGTGAGGAAATAGGAAAAGAATTTCTGGCTGTGAAACGGGGCAGCTCCACGTCGAGCGAGAGAGAGAGCGAGAGGGATCGTTCCTTCTTCGCAGTGGAACAAAAAAGCCTCCTCGCCCCAGCCCGGATGCCTGGGATTCCTGGCGGAGGGGCCCCGGAGCGGTAACGGTGCAGCTCCGCCAGCTCCCGGCCAAGGTGGTAGCGGAGGAGCAGGGGCGGCGTTTTTGGCACGGAACCGTTGTCCTCTTGTTGTTTCAGCTGCTCTGGATTAATACCAGGGACCGGGAGCAGCGGTGTCCCCCGCCAAGGGGAAAAATCCAGGCGTTGGGACACTCTGGCAGTGTTGGCAGCTGGGGCTGGAGGAGGCTGCAGGGATGAATGTCCGGCTGTCTGTCCAGGAGGGCTCGGGGGGACGTGGAGGGGACATGCCCTGGATGGGCAGAGGGGCTCCCTGGGGGATGTTTGGAATCCCCTCCCAGGTCCCCACTCCCTCCCCGCCTCCCACTCTTTTCCTTGGTTATATTTGATGGTGGAAAAAAAGGGTTCTGAAGGTTTCCCACTGTGCAAAAAATCTCCATCTGAGGAGCACTTTGGGCCATTTAACGGGCAATTTCCCCCAAACCCTCCCCTTCCACAAAACATCCGTTCCCATCTCTCCAAAGCAAAACAAAGCTTCGGGAATGTGGTGCTGGAGCTGCTGCATGTGCAGTTGGTGCCGGGACGTGGGGATGCAGGGTCTGAGAGCTTGGGGATGTGGGAGCTGGGCTCCCACCACACCATACCATGACTTTGGCAAAGCCTCAGTGTTTTCAGGATGGCAGTGCATCAAAAAATATTTGGGATTTCATCTTCCTTGGCTGTGGCTCACCACGGCCAGGTGGGAAGGCTTTTGGTGAAGCTGTGGCACAGCAAGGCACAGACCGAGATCTGATTCTCCCGGTGTTGGTGCTTTTGGAGTGCAATGCTGCACGTTTTTCTGTATTAAACACCTTGTATTTTTATCCCGATGCCATAATTCATCCCAAAGTAGCAGGCCGGGTGGCTGGTGGGGCGGGTTGTTGCCTGGAGATGCGTGGAGGCTGTTCCCAACCCTCCTGTTTTCTCTCCCAAGTCTGTGACTTCCCGCAGCATCACTTCGCAGCGGTGATTCACGCGCCCGGGCTGCCTCCCTCCCCACTTCCAATGTTCCCCATCTCTTAAACCCAAGGGTTTTGGGGAGGAAAAGAGGGTGACAGGACTCAGGATGGGAGGAGCAGGATGCTACCCAAGAGCTGGGGCTATAAAAATAATGATTTTTAGGAAAAGAGCCTACAGTGGTTGAGGGGAACGGTGGCAAGTTGCCAGGTGGTTTTTTGGCAGAGCGATGGGGGAAGGCAAAATCGGTACTTTGGGGGTGTTTCGGGTGGGTTTCTGCGGTGAATTCGAAACTCGGTTCTTTGTGCGAGGACGGCTGTGAGGAGCAGGGACACCCGATGTGTGGCGGGGGGGTGTGGGGGGGTCGCCATCTCCCTGCCAGCGCCGGCTCGGGGAACAGCGGACAAAGGGCCGGGGGAGCGGGGCCGGTGGCGGTGGGAGCCGGAGCCGGAGCCGCCGCCGAGCCAGGGCGTTGCTGCTCTTTGTCGGGGGCTGCCGCCTCCCCCCGGAGGAGGGGCCGTCCCCGGCGGGGCGGGCGGGGACCACCCCCGCGCTGCCACCGAGCATCCCCCCCGCTCCCCAGCCGGGTCGCGCTCCGGTCCCCGATTCCCGGGGCCGGTGGGGGCGTCGGTGCGGGGGGGGTGCGGGAGGCACCGCGGCGCTCGGGGAGGGGGCGGCCCCGGCGCTGCCGCCCCGCCCCGCGGCGCCGCCCCCCGCCCGCCCCCGCGTCCCCCCGCCCTCCGCCGGGGCTGGAGCTCCGCGGGAGCCGGTGCTGGCGGCGGCGGCGGGGCCGGGGCGTGCGGCGGCCTGCGCGGCTCGGCCTTTTGTTCCGCCGGCGGGAAGGAGAGCGGGCGGGCGGCGGCCGGGAGCAGGAGGAGGACGAGCAGGAACAGGAGGAGGAGGAGGAGGAAGGCAGCGACCATGCATCCCGCCGCGCCGGCCGGGGGCTGCCCGCGGGGGCGGCGCGGAGCCCCCCGCCCCCGGCCCGGCCGCTGAGCCGCGCACAAAAGGGGCGAGAGCGGCGGGGAAGGGGAACGGGAGGGCGGCCCCGGGGTGTGTGTGTGTGTGTGTGTGTGCCCGCCCCGTCCCCAGCCCCGGTCCGCCCCGCATCGCCGCCGGTACCGGCCCCGCGCCCGCCCCGCCGCCCCCCGCCCCGCCATGGCCGGGCCGCCCGGTGGCGCGGAGCCGCCGCAGCCCGACACCGGCCGCCGGGAAAGTTAGTGCGAGCGGGGCCGGCAGCAGCAGGAGGAGGAGGAGGAGGAGGAAGAAGAAGCAGCAGCAGCAGCAGCGGCAACAGCGCGCCTCCAGCCGCGGCTGCTCTCCGTCCCCCTCGTCGGCTCCCGGAGGCAACTCAGGGGATTCCATCCCGCTCCGTCCCTTTGCCATTTTTGGATGCGTTTTATAGCCAATTTTTTTTTTTTTTTCCTGGGGAGAAAGCGAAAAAAAAAAAAAAAGCGAAGACCCAGCAGCCTTCCTCCACCGCCGGACTCCGCGGCCGTGCCGCCACCGCCGCGCACCCACCGGCTGGATTTTGGGGGTTCCGCCACTGCCGGTGGCACCGGGCGAGGTGACGGCAGCGACAATGCCATCATGTTTTTGAGACAGGAAACCTCCGAGTTTGCCCTGAATGAAGAACTTCCTGTGTTTAAAGTTGTACGAATATCCGCTGACAAGCTCGGTTCAAATGAAAACACGAGAGTCGGGGGGAGAGGCTAATTCGGACCAGCTGGACTTCCACGGCGCTCGGGGCTGGGCAGAAAACGCGCGGAGCCGCTCGCCACTGCCAGCCGGGAGCGGCCGGGACAAGCAGTGCCTTTGTTAGTAAAGAAGGACAGACGGGATAATTTGAGAGCTTCAAACTCTTCCACCCTTTCTGTCGCAAACCGCTTGGAATATTTTACCGGAGCTGTTGGATTTTGGATGATCCGCTGATGGATGGGGTTTTCTAGGGGGGCCGGGGGGATGAGATGGGTTGTTTCACTGCTCGGGACTGCCGGTCGGGCTGCTGAGCCGGCGCGGTGCTGCCGGTCCCCCTTGCCATCCCCGTAGTGTCACTTTGGGATTAGGGTTTGGGACCTGCTGGCCGTGTGATGCTTCCTGCCGTGGCGGGCGAAAGGTTGCCGGGGTGGTTCCGTCATCCATAAGGACGAGAGTATGGGCAAACCACTGAGCCGGCCAGACTGTTTACGGCAGAACCGCACTTGCCTGGGGAAGGGCGAGGATGAGGATGGTTATATAGAGGATTGCTACGTGCCCCAGAGATCGATATACGACACGATGAGAATTAACGAGCAGATCGATCAGGGATCGAAGCTCAACCAGCTCTCCAAGAGCACCCTGGGCAAGGGGGATGGCAGCACCATATCCAGCAACGGGACTCTGGGAGCTGCCAACGTCTTCGAGTCCAGGCCGCCGGAACCCAAAAAGCTGGATGAGCGAGTCATCTTCGACCAGCTGAAGCTCAGCAGCGACGTCTCCAAGCCGGCGCCGGCTCCGCCAAAGAGGCGACCGAACCCCGAGAAGAAGGAGAACGTCAACCGGCGCTCGTGGAAGTCCTTCATGCCGCCCAACTTCACCGAATTCGCGGAAAGGATGGGGGCTTCGCTGAGCGAGGTGTCGGAGGCGGGCGCTTCCAACCCTTCCCTGCGGGATAAGCGGGATTCCAGTGCCATGCTCGCCGAGCAGCCGGGCCAGCCCGACCACGGCGAGCCCATGTCGGAGTCTCTCACCCTGGAGCACGTCTCCAAGTCGTCTGGCACGGCAGAGGCTCTGGTGGCCAAGCAGTTCAGCGTGGATGGCTATGGTGGTCCCCGGGACGAGCGCCAGGCCCTTCTGAACGCCGGTGACAGCCGTGTCAGGGACCTGGCCAGGGCCCGCCGGCTCCCCAGTGCCACCTGGCCACGAGCCAGGAAGAATTTCATCAGGGGGAACTTCAACGATGGGCACCAGGAGACCCTGGAGGCCTCCGAGTCGGACTCTACAGTGGAGAACGTCAACCTCTCTCCGTGCCTTAGTGAAGAGCTGCTGGATACGGGACTGGATATTCTCATCACCTCCAATCTCAGGGAGAAAACGGAGTCTGAGCTGAGATTTGAGGAGGACGAGCGCTGGGTGATGATGGAGGAGTGGGAGGAGGCGACGCTGTCAGAGAGAGGAAAGGCTGTTCTGGTGGCAGAGGAGAAGAGGAGCTGTTGCTTGGCAGATATTTCTGAAGAAAGGGAACAATCCACAGCTCCAGAGGATGGCTCTGCCCCCAGCCCGGGGACCTCCCGGTCCTGCACGTCCCCTGGGGGTGGTGGCGGCGCGTGCTGCACGGAGGACGTGGCGGTGCAATGTGGGGTTGAGGACTTTGCTCCAGTTTTGGAGCGCTCAACCAGCCCCACGGGCCCCGAACTGTCTGACACAGACTCGGTGCAGATGTTCCTGGAGCTGGAAGAGCAGTGCCTGAATGAGGACGGGGGTGATGGAGCTGTCCCCAGCTGCCTGGAGATCCAAATGTCCCCAATGGACTCAGAGGGGCTGGACCCAGATTCGGCCAAACTGGCCGGGTTGGTGGTTGAAGGGGGTCAGCACAGGGCCCCCTTGGATATCAGCGCCTCGGACTCTGCCGTTGTGTCAGATCTGGAGGACTTTGATGTCACCTGCAGCTCACAGGTGCTGAGCACGCTGGAGCCCTTGACAGAGCCCTTCTCAGAAAGGGACACCTTGGCTGTCACCCCGACAGACTCGGACGGAGGGGCCTCCCCCAGCCCCATGGCCATGGCAGGGCTGGGGTCCCTCCTGGACCCTCCCTCCCCAGCATTGGTGGGGGAGGCTGATCCTGACCCACTGGTGGACCTGGAGTTTGTGGCTGGTGGGATGCCGTGTCCTGGCACAGGGGCACATCCAGCTGCTGGACTGGGAGGAGATGGATACCCCAGTGCTCCGGTGGGGTGGGGTGAAGATAACCAAGACTTGCTTCCCGAGGGGACCTGTCCTGGCCGAGTGTCCCCCTGCCAGCCCCCAGCTCCAGACACAGCGATGGAGGAGCTGGGGTCCCCCCCACGGCACAGCCAGGCTGGCGTTGAGGCCATGGATCCATTCAGGACCCATCACCTTCTGCCTGGAAGGACTGAGGTCGCCAACTGGGATGTCCCAGAACTGGTTTCTGAGGATGAAGCCACAGATTTGGGATCAGGGAGTGGAGCTGAGGGCTGGACTCATCCAGCAGGGAGTGGGGATGTTTGCTGTGGTTCTCTGCTGCCTTTCCACGCTGGCTCTGCATCAGAGCCAGGCTCCAAGGCTCCGACAACATTCCCGGTGCCTGTTGAGGACCCCCCGTGGGAAATGGTTTCCCTGGGCCATGCCCTGTCTCTGGAAGGGACTGCCCACATAGAGGGGTGCCCCGTAGAGGTGGCTGTCACACATGGGGGGACACCAGCAGCCATCCTGCAGCCAGGAGATGTGGACTTGTTGTTTGCCCCCAGCTGGGAGGTCCCATGTCCTGCCAGCCCAGCCGCCCCTGAAGAGCTTCCTGGCACATTGTCCATTGCAGGACCTGCCATCCCATGGGATTTTGGGGAGCTTTCTGCTCCAGCCCACCCACTTTCAGCAGGAGATGTGGCTGTCCTGGAGCCTCAGGCTCAGGGGTTGCCACCAGCCACTGGGGATCCTACCATGGATGCTGAGGAACCTCCAGGAGCCGCCACCACTGCCATGCCCTTGATGGTGGAGGAGCTTCTGGAAGCCCCACCACCCTTTGCTGACGTGCCTGTTGCCACTGTGCCACCACCAGCGGCCGAGCCACTCTCCTCAGGTGCCGGGGATCTCAGCGGTGACCCCGTGCCATTGGTAGTGGCCTTGGGGGATACAGATGACTTTGCCATCATGGTTGTGCCGCCCATCCTGGAGCACCTGCCCGCTGAAGCGGTGGCTTTGGAGGACGACCCCGTTGCGAGCTTACCTGCAGCAGGGGTGGCAGCTTGGGAGGGTCCCCCTGGTGCCTTCTCACCCCTCCCAGAAGGTCCCACCACCCCAGAGCTGCTGGGGACACCCTTTGCCACAGCACCCAGGGCACAAACCCTCCCCAGGGCTGTGTTGAGGGGCCCCCTCCGTCCCCGCAGCTGTGGGGGTGCCCTTGCCCTCTGTCCCAGCGAGGGAGAGGGGACATCGGGCACGGAGGGACCCCTCGGCGCCGCTCTCATGGCAGAAGGGCCCCCTGCTCTCCCAGATGGATTCGTTCCAGATAACGAGGTATTTGTTGCTCAGGCTCCCGCAGCCGGGGCTTCAGGCACAGAAATCGCTTTATTTTGCACTCCAGGGATGGGTGGGAGGTGGGAGCCCACTCAGTAACGCACGATCTGGGCTTCCAAACAGCCTTCTCCCTCCTGAGATCGGCTTGAATTTGGCAGGCAAGAAGTTTTTTGGGGGACGGGGAGGGGGGGAATTGTGTGATTGTGTAAGTAAGGGAGGCAAAAGATTCTCGCTGCTCGATGACCTGAAATGTTGACTTACACTTTTTTGGCTTATTAAAGTACATTATGGTCACTCAGATGGAGATCACGGACTTTAGAAAAACCTTCTCGCTGGCTCCTGGCAGGGAGTTCCCATTTTTGAAGCAGAAAATATATCAGGAAAGAGAAACCTGTAAAATGAATTAAGTGCAAGCAATTCCTGTCCCGTGCAGTCATCGCTGTCTGTAGTTTTTTCTGTGAGCATTGAGGTGCTGAGGCGTGGAAGGTGCTTGGGAAGGGGCTCAGATTCTCTCTGGTCTTTGGGGATTTGTGTTGCTCGTGGCTCTTGCCTGGAGAGACCTCGGTGCTGGAGTTCCCACAGCCGAGCGCTGATTTCCTGCCATCTGGAATAGGAGAAATATCACTAAGGAGACATCAGAAGTTAGTCAGCACCAAAAATCCTGATTTGGTGGCAATTACTCATCCTTTGGGCTGTACCACCCCTTTGAGATAACCACGTGGAGGGGCTTGAAGAGGTGGTTTCACATGGGGGTCCACGTGAGCACAGGCTGGGACACCCAGAGGGGACCTGGGTGAGGGAGAAACCATTGGGTTCTTGCCATCGTTGTCTGTTGCTTGAAATTCAGCGGGGGGATCCTTATTTTAGGTTCAGCACCTCTGATTGTTAACCCCACAAACCTTCCCCTCGCTCCAAGCATTGCTGGAGATGCTTCCTGGAATTCCACATCCAGCAGCAGAGGGGTTAAGGGAGATGAGGGAAGCAGAAAGCAAGGGGATGCTTTGGGAAGCCTTTCTGGGAGTGAGGAGGAGGAGGTGTGGTGGAGCAGATGTCCTTCTGCTCTCCCAAAATGTCTGTCCAGCTCTTCCCCAGGGCAGGACACCTTGCTCCACAGCAAAGGGGAGTCATTAAATATTTGTTTCCAAGCTGAGTCACAGTGAGGTTAATGAGCTAAATCACTGGAATCTTTTATGAGCAAAGGAAAACAAGTGTGTTGGACGCACTCACCCTCAGGCTGTTGCTGGGATTATTTTTGTCAGGCTCCTCAGGGAGCATCGGGCTCTCAGGCTGGCTGATACCTGTGTTGCAGGTACCCCTGGTTGGGTCATCGAGGCTTTTCCACAGGGCTCCCTCCCTGCCTGGCTCCTTTGGAGTTTGTTTTGCAGTACACAGAGAGCTCGGACCAGCCTGGCATGCCAGGCTTATCAGCCTGATCCTTTTGTGGGTTTGGCTCTTCTACCCAGCAGCTCCATATATAAACAGTAACAGGAGAACAGCCCAGGAATTGGTGATTCCAAGTCCCCATTTATTTCTTATAACCGTGGCAGAATTCTCCATGAGCAAACAGCTCTGGACAGTGTCTGCCAGCTCACCCTTTGCTCATGTCCTGGAGGGACCTCCCTGCCCTCTGGTTGCTGAGCTCTGCTGGGAAAAAGTAGCTTTTTTTTCCTCTGGAAATGAGGCAGGATAAGTCAAGGCAGTGCCTCTTGCTCAGGCTGGGAGCTGTGCCTGTGTGTTTTGGGGGATTTTGGCGTTTTTAGGGGGTTTTGCTTCGTGCTGCTCCGGAGCAAAGCGATTGCCAGGCGCAGAGAGCCGTGTCCTCCACGAGCTGCTGCTCTGCTGGGGGAGGTCTTGCATCCAAGTGGGAATTTTTCAGTGCAGGCAGTGCCCATGAATTCTTGGGCACAGGGAGCAGGTGGCTGCTTGCCATCCCCTCTGCTTCCCAACGGGAAAACATCGTGACAGGGCCAAGGGCTCTGCTCCTGCCCAGCGCCGGCTGCGGGGTGACCCGTGCTCTGCATGGGCTCCTGGGCCAGGGGAGCAGGGTGAGCCAGGAATCTGCTCCCTATTTTTGGGGTGCTTGCTGTGGGGGACAGGGCAGGCTTGTCCCTTGGGACCGGCAGGGAAGGACTGCAGAGGGACGGTGCACGGGCAGCGCGTGGTTCCAGCAGATCCCCAGCTCTGATAAAGAGCATTTATCTCCTCCGGAGAAACAGGATTCTCCCTGCTGCCTCTCCTGACAATGGGGAGCTTCATTCGCTCTCCTCCCCCTTCCCTATCAAATCTTTTTTGGTTTAGAAAGCTTTTCCCCACAGGATTCCCAGGCAGGACCGTGCCAAATCCGTGGTAAACGACTCGCACATTAATTGCCTATTGCCTTTGTCTTTCGAAACACAGCGAGCTCCTCGCTGCCTGTAATTTTGTGGTTAACAAAACTCATATGATGTCAGGTCTCTGTTCTCAATAGCTTCACTGTGAGAATTGCTTGGGGTTTTTCCCCAGGAGCATTATTTCCCAATCTGATGGCGAGTCGGAGCCGATGCTCTCATTTCTTCCTCAGTTTTCTCTTTTTACCTCACTCCAGTGCTTGGAAAAATGGGATTTACCCATTTAAAACCAGAGGTGGGTGTGGATAGACCCTGAGTTGTGCTCCAAACCAGCAGATTCCTGTGACATCTGTGTCACTAGGTCAAGGCAAGGGAGGAGTTTTAGACAAACTTGCACAATTCCAATAAAATCAGTGCAAGTGGCTACTGCATCTTCTCTAGAGAGGAAAGCCTGGAGTATCCGTGGAAAGACTGAGTGGCTGGAAGAGCAGCTCATAGCTTATAAATCACCTTTTCTCTCCCACCTTTTCCACCCCACAGCAATTCCAGAAGGAGCAAGTGGATCCCCTCCAGCTAAAGCTGCAGCAAGTCAATGGAGTTGGTCAGGGACTCATCCAAAGTGCCGGGAAAAACTGTGATGTCCAAGGGCTGGAGCATGACATGGAAGAAATCAACACCCGCTGGAACACCCTCAACAAGAAGGTGGGAGCATGGGGAGGGGCTGTCCCTGCTTTTTCTGGGGTCTGGGGGAAGGAGGGGATCACGGGCAGGGAGCTGAGGCTCCGGTGCCGGTGCCTGACACTGCAGTGGGGTTGTTTTTGGGCTGCAGGTGGCCCAGCGAGTGGCTCAGCTGCAGGAGGCCCTGTTGCACTGCGGGAAGTTCCAGGATGCCCTGGAGCCACTGCTGAGCTGGCTGGCAGACACCGAGGAGCTCATCTCCAACCAGAAACCTCCCTCTGCCGAGTACAAGGTGGTGAAAGCCCAGATCCAAGAGCAGAAGGTGAGTGAGCACTGGATGGCTCTATGGGAGGGCAGCTCAGGACAACCAGACAGTATTTTGGGGGTCCAGCTGGGATGTCTGTGCTTCTCTCCTGGTGGATTTCAGTTCCTCACATCCCAGTGTAATGAACAGTTTGCCCACACTCAATGATCTCCATCGCCGTCGTTGTCCCGCTGCCTCTTGAAGTTGGTTTTGCTGGTTGGCTGTGTTTTTCCAGCCCTGAGTTTTGCTTTGTGCTGCTAATTCTGCTGTGTCAGGAGCGAGCTGGTGGTGGTGCAGGGCCTGGTTTGGGTGTTGGGACAAAGGGAACGTTGCAAAGTGTGAGAGCGGGCCCAAGGTGTGCCAGTGTTTGCTGAGATAACAAACCGGGGTCGGCCCCTGCCCTCCGAGTGGGAGGAGGGAAGGTCAAGTGTGGTCATGGGGAAATATTTTAGAAATGAATTCTTACCCAGGCTTGGTCCGGCATGTGGAGGTTGGAAGAGGAAATGTGCTTCAAGTGGAAGTTAAAAACTTGATAATTTGGAGGGGGTTGGTGGGAAAGACTGGGAAAACTCTTGTGGCACAGAAGTGGCTTGGATCTTGAGTAGTGTAAAAGAGGGAAGGGGGAGGGAAGAGGAAAGAAAAGGGGAAAGTGAAAAGGGAAAGGAAAATTGAATGGAATGGAATGGAATGGAATGGAATGGAATGGAATGGAATGGAATGGAATAGAATAGAATAGAATAGAATAGAATAGAATAGAATAGAATAGAATAGAATAGAATAGAATAGAATAGAATAGAATAGAATAGAATAGAATAGATGAAAGTTCAGTTGCATGGGATCTACAGTGATCACCCTGTCCAGCTGCTTGACCACTTCAGGGCTGCCCAAATCAAAGCATGTGATTATTGTAATGTAATATAATATAACAATATAATATAACTCTATAATTTTTTTAACTGGTTTTGAAGGCAGAGCCACCCCCCTGGGCTGGGCCTGGTCTCAGCCCAGTGCTGGCAGCAATTCTGAGCCACAATTAGAGATCTGACCCCTCCAAGGGCTGGATTTGGTTCTGCTGCCCCAATCTGGTGACTTCCCCCCTCCCTTTGCCTCCCCAAAGCTGCTCCAGCGCCTCCTGGACGATCGCAAAGCCACGGTGGAGATGATCCAGGCGGAGGGCGACAGGATCGCGCAGTCGGCCGAGCCCGCGGACCGGGACAAGATCGTGGGGCAGCTGGAGAGCCTGGCACGGCGCTGGGAAGGGCTGCTGGGCAGGGCAGCTGCCAGGTGAGAGGCACTGGGGCCAGCTCATCCCACCAGTTGTGGTGCCCCGGAGCCTGGGGTGACAGCGTTCGGGAAGCTGGCGGAGATTTCGGTGCAGATACATCCTGGAAACAGCTGGAAAACATGAGGAATCAAAGGCTGGCTGGGAGCTGGTGCTGATAGCAGTGGTTTACAATGGCAGGGAAGAGCTGAGATTAAATAATTTCCCTGCAGGGGAGGGATGTTATTTTTATTCCTGTAAGCTTTAACATTTAGCAACATCCTGTTGACACCTTTATGCTGCCAGAACCTTGTTTATGAGTTACTTATTTCTACCTAAGCTGGTATTTGAGGTTATGAAGTCACTTCTGAGGCCAGATTGGACCTTTCTCCATGTTTTTAATCATTGCCAGCAAGCTGGACTGTCCATCCAGGATTGTCTATCCAGGATTGTCTTTAACCAGAAGCTCTGAAGGCCCAAGAGCCTGGCCACAAGCTGAGGGATCTGCAAGACAGCGATAGGGATGGAACAAATGGAACTAAATGATCTTTAAGGTCCTTTCCATCTCAAAACTGTTTCATGAAAAGCTGCACAATGGGGAAGCCCTTCTGCTACCTTCACAGGGCAACAAACTAAAGGCACAGCTGCAGGAAAAGCTTATTTTGCAGTTCCTCCACATTGATTTTTATCTTTGCCATTGTGGCTTGCCTGACAATGGTGTCTCACCTTGCTCTGAACAGAGCTGCTTCTTCCAAATACCTGAAGCTGCTTCCCGTGCCTGGCTCCAACTGGGAGCTGCTCCTTAGTGTTTTCATTGACTCAAAGGATCACAGACTGGTTTTGGTTGGAGGGGACCTGAAAAACCATCTTGTTCCAACCCCCTGCTGAGGGCAGGGAGACCTTCCACCAGACCAGGATGCTCGGAGCCACATCCAACCCGGCCTTGAACAATTATTTCCTTCTAATTTTATGATTACTTTTTATAGGCAGAAGCAGCTGGAGGATATCTTGGTGCTGGCAAAGCAGTTCCATGAAACCACGGAGCCCGTGTCCGACTGGCTGTCAGTGACAGAGAAGAAACTGGCCAACTCTGAGCCCATTGGTACCCAGACTGCCAAAATCCAGCAGCAGATCAGCCGCCACAAGGTAGGACCTGTGCAGGAGCAGGATGGAGGTGGTTGGAGTCAGGTCCCGCACCAGTGGTTGTTTCCACCACAACCAGAGAGGATTTTTGGCACAAACAAGGACTGGAGGAGTTATCCAGGCTGTTTTATGTACAGAGAAGGCTGCAAGCCCTGACCCATCCGCGTGGCTAAACATTAAACCGATGTCCTTGCACCTCCCAGCAGCTTTGGATATTAAAAACATTCCCATTCATGTGTTTCTTTTTAATTTCTACTCAGTTTGCCCATTCACGGGTGGCTTTTATGTCTCCTCCATTTTTCAGTTACGTTCACTGTTGCGTTCCCCTTTTTACGTTGCGTTTCTTTCATTTTCCTCATTCTCCACTCATTTTTTTTTTTTTTTCCCCTTTCTGTTGTCCATTCTACCCTCCACCATTCAGGCTCTTGAGGAAGAGATAGAGAGCCACGCTACCAACATGTCTCGGGCACTGGGGGTCGGGCAGTCGCTGTCCTCCCTGAGCTGTGCTGCTGAGCAGAGGCTGCTGGCAGAGAAGTTAGAGGCTCTGCAGAGCCGCTACGGCGAGGTCCGGGACCGGTGCGGCCGGAAGGCAGCACTGCTGGACCAGGCTCTGGCCAACGCCAGGCTTTTTGGGGAGGAGGAGGTGGAAGTGCTCAACTGGCTGGCTGAGGTGGAGGACAAGCTGGGCTCAGTGTCCATAAAGGATTACAAACGGGACGTCCTGCAGAAGCAGCATGCCGACCAGCTGGTATTTCCCTTTTTTTTTTTTTTTTATTTTTTGTTTATTTCTCTTCCATGTTTGTGTTGTTGTTTGTTTTGTTGCATTTTATCTGGTTTTGTTTATGTTTCTGGCCTGGTTTTAATTTTGCAAAGCTCGTTCTGCTGCTGGGTCTCTGTGAGGCTTGGAGAGGAGTGTAAAGAGATTTCATGTGTTATAAACAACAATTGTGGGCCCCCCCCTCCCCATCCAAAAAATGGGTTTCTTGAGGCAGGGGAACTTCAAATGGTTCGTTTGATTTGTGAACAGTGTCTGAGCCAGCTTGGCCACCCTGTGCCTTCAGAAAGCTGGATGCTGTTTCCAAAACCGAGAGCTGGAAAAGTCTGGTGGGTTTTTGGAGCTGGGCTGGCCACTGAGGAAGCCTCTGCATCCTCTCCCTGAGGCTGTGCAGGCTCTTTTCAAGAGTGAGGTTCTGTCTAATACAAGGGCGAGTCCTTTGGTGACACAGATCCAATGGGTTGGGTTGGGTTTGCTCTGAGATTTGGGCCTTTGAGTCCCAAAAATCCCAATAATTCCCATAGCAGGATGACTGGACAGTTTTCAGAGCCTGCCTGTGCTCAGTAGGGAAGTTCATGCCCCCCCCATAGCATCTCTGGCTGGCAGGACCTGCCTGCAGCAGGATGACCCAAATTTGCCTTTTTCTTCAGGCTCTGAATGAGGAAATTGTGAACAGGAAGAAGAACGTGGACCAAGCCATTAGAAATGGACAAGCTCTCCTGAAGCAAACCACAGGTAACACAGAGGAGATCTCAGCATGCTCTGGGAAATGTGGGGGGTCTGGGAATCCATCCTCCACATGCTTTTCCTTGGGAAGTCCATGCTCTGTTGGGTGGAGGCTTTTCTCCCTCAGGTCTTCATTTCCTTTTGGAAACTCCCAAAGTAGCTGGTTTGCATCCAGCCTTGGATGCTAAGCCACAAACGCTCCAGCTTAGGATTTGCTTGGTCCCAAAATCCCACCCTCCCAGCCTGGGGAGCGGGTGATTCCCACTGCTGCTGTGGGGATGCTCAGTGCTGAGGGAGGCTTTTCTCACTGCAGCCAGCTGCTAAATCACATGGAAAAGAGGTTAAAAATACCCCCAGCCCTCTCCTAATGCTGCTTTCCCAGACTGAGCAGTTGTGGCTGTTGCCACGTGGGTGTGAGTTTATGTTTATGAGTGGGAAGAGAGGTCGGGGCGCTGTGTTTCCTTCAGATGTGGTCTGCTCAGAGCAGATGTACAGCCCTGTGTCCTTGTGGGAGCTGTGGAGCAGGAAGAGTGATTACAAAGGATTTGGCAGGCAGCTCTGTGTCCTCTTGGAAACAGCAGCGAGGGGTCAACTGACCCTTTTTTCTTGGAGCTTTGACACGAGAACTGAGTTGGGGTAGCATTGGGGCTTGTGGCAAAGCTGGGCTTGGCAGCACACTTCCATCCCATCCCATCCCATCCCATCCCATCCCATCCCATCCCATCCCATCCCATCCCATCCCATCCCAGGATGAGGTGGATGTCATGCTGGTGGAAGATGTCAACTCTTCGTAAAAACAGTTGCATTATTACAAAGGAAAGTGAAGCTGGAATTCGCTGTTTAAAAGGGGGAAAGACAGAAAAAAGTGGCATCTGAAGCCTCCTGGGGTGGCTCCTTCAGCCCCCAGAGCCCAGCATCATTTTCCCCTTGCTGCTGTCCCTCAGGGGAGGAGGTGCTGCTGATCCAGGAGAAGCTGGATGGAATCAAGACCCGCTACTCCGACATCACCGCCGCCAGCTCCAAGGCCCTGCGCACGCTGGAGCAGGCCCGGCAGCTGGCCACCAAATTCCAGTCCACCCATGAGGAACTCACAGGGTGGATGAGCAAGGTGGAGGACGAGCTGGCTTCCAGCGGGGCACAATCCCCTGCTGGCGAGCAGATCCCCCAGTTCCAGCAGCGGCAAAAGGTGCGGGAGCGTCAGCCCGGCTTGGGATGGTTTGCTCTCTGCTTTGGGAGGCTGGGGAGGAGCTGGGAAGGACACACATCCATGGGTGCCTTCCACAGGAGCTGAAGAAGGAGGTGATGGAGCACAGGCTCGTCCTGGACACGGTGAACGAGGTGAGCAGGGCTCTGCTGGAACTGGTTCCCTGGAGAGCCCGGGAGGGGCTGGACAAGCTGGTGTCGGACACCAACGAGCGCTACAAGCTGGTCAGTGACACCATCAAGCAGAGGGTGGAGGAAATCGATGCTGCTATTCAGAGGTCTCAGCAGGTGAGTGAACAATCCCTGCAGGGTTTGCTTGGGAGGGCAGGAGCGAGCAGTGCCGCTCGTCACACAGGGCCCTGGCAGTGGGAGGGGTGGCAAGCACAGCCAGACAAAGGGCAAATCCCATCAGGGGTGCCAAGGGATGGACCCCAGCAGCAGCATGTGGCAGCAGGGATGGTGGCTGACCTGTCCTGGTGTGTGTTTTTGGGATGGGATAACTCTGGAGCAGCGCTGTGTTATCCTGCCTGTGAATTTCTGCCTGCAGGGGTGACGTAGATGGTGTGAAACTGGTGATGGGTGACTGTCGAAGCTGGGAAAACATCATCCCCCACTGGGAGAGCACAGGGATTTGTTCCAGGCCAACAGTCCTCCCCAAAAAAGGCTTGTCCTGCACGAACTGGAGGCTGTGGAGTGCTGGGAATACCTGACCTCACTCCATGGAGTCAGTTCTCCATGGAGGAGCAAAGGAAATGCTCCTGTTTATAGGGATGTCCCTTTCCCTGCAGGCAGGGAGGGTGTGGGGAGAGGTGGCTGCTCCAGCTTGCCCCAAAACCAGCAGCAGGAGCCACGAGGGCAGCGTGGAGCCAGAAACCTGAGCCCCATCCCAGTGTCCCCTCCTCCTCCACACGCCGGGCCGAGGCGTTTGTCCCTCTGTGATTCCCACTGTCCCCAGCTCTCTCCCACTGTGTGCTCCATCCCTGCTGCCCAGCACTGACCACTGCCCCTCCTCTCCCCTGTGCCAGTACGAGCAGGCAGCTGATGCAGAGCTGGCCTGGGTGGCTGAGACCAAGAGGAAGCTGATGGCTCTGGGTCCCATCCGCCTGGAGCAGGACCAGACAACGGCTCAGCTGCAGGTGCAGAAGGTCTGTGTGCACTCCCTGGTGGGTTCTGTGGGGTGGGCAGCAAGGAGGGATGGTCCAGTTTGGGTCATGGGATGGATTTTGGGGAAGCAGCTTTCCCCTGGGGTGTGCAGTGCTGAGCTCAGAGCAGCAGGAGAGATGCAACACTTGTCCTTGAGATGTGAAAGAAAGAAAAAAAAAAAAAAAAACCAAACAAAGGAAGAAATTGCTCTAAATCATCCAAGTGTTGGTCTTCCCAAGGAAAAATCTTCCTGTCTGTTTACAGGAGCCATTTAGGGCTTGATGGGTGCTTTGTTTTGGTCTCTCTTGGGAGAGCTGCTCCCATGGAAGCCTTTCCTTGTGGCCACCAGAGTAAGCCTGACCAAGGTCTCACCGGAGCTGGCAGCAGGAAGGGTTTAGAGAAATGTATATATTGATTAATGAGGGTGGTTTCCATTTGCTTTTTGCTCATTGTTCCCTGCAGTGAGGGACTCCACAGTTCCCTCCCGGCAGCCAGACGTGGAACAAAGAGGTGCTGGAGGGGTTGGGTTTTTTTTTTTCCGATGTATCTTTGAGATGAGCTCATGCCTGAAAGAACGTGCACTTTAAATAAACGGCCCTTTTCTTCCCTCTGCCTGGGCAATCAGAGCAGCACGCAGGCTTATTGGATTTAAAATTAAAGAAAGAAAAGGAAAATAAGACAGTGTTAGAAGACAGGGGGGACTGAACCATCGAGCATTAAGTTAAATTGAGCTCAGCTTCCCGCTGTTAATCTCATGGACCTTGGGAATGGCAAAGTTATTGGTGGATGCAGCTCTGGAGAGCATCATTTTGTGGGATAACTTTCACTAACAAAGGGATGATGGAGCTTTTCCTCCAGTGAGGACCTTGGGTGTGGATTATAGCTATTTTTAAGAGCTGTTTTCAGGTCTCTGAAAGAGAGAGGTTGGTGCAGATGAGGAAAGCAGGCAGGAATCTGCACTCCCAGCCAGACTTTCAGTTTGCCACAGGACGCTTGCGCTGAGTTTCGCGGGGTCCCTTTGGCAGGAGGATGCTGCGGATGGGCTGGGGGGAGGTTGGGCTCAGCTCTGAGCTCTCCCCTTTCTCTTCCTGCAGGCGTTTTCCATCGACATCATCCGGCACAAAGACTCCATGGATGAGCTGTTCAGCCAGCGCAACGAGATCTTCGGCACCTGTGGTGAGGAGCAAAAAGCTGTTCTCCAGGTGAGCCCCCTCTGCTGTTTACTGCAACAGGGGGGCACAGAGAGGGCAGAGAGGTGACTCCTCAGCCCTTGCAGGGGCTGAAGGAGTTTAAAATTACTCCATCTTCAGTAGTTCCCGCCAGCGTTAGCAGAAATCTCTTTACATTTATGACTCTCCTTTATTGCCTATTTTTATTGCAAGGTTTGGGGATGGAAGGTGGAGATTCCCGAGGCTGCTTTAATTGGAATTGCAATGTGGAAGGCCACCAAAGGCACCTCCTTCTCTTCCAGCTCTCAGCATGGAGCTGGCCCTTTTCCTGGGCCCTTTTGCATCCCTCCCCATAACTCTCCTCCCTGTTTTTCTTTAGGAGAAAACCGAGTCCCTGGTGCAGCAGTATGAGGCTGTGAGCCAGCTCAACTCGGAGCGCTACGCCCGCCTGGAGCGTGCCCAGGTCCTGGTCAACCAGTTTTGGGAGACCTACGAGGAGCTGAACCCATGGATTGAGGAGACCCAAGCCCTCATCTCCCAGCTGCCACCCCCAGCCATCGACCACGAGCAGCTCAAGCAGCAGCAGGATGACATGAGGGTAAGAGGATGCAGAGTTTGCACCTCCTGTCCATCAACAGAGGGCAAGAGCACCTTTTTCTTCTGAATTTTCCTCCATTTTCCCCCCTTTTCTGTTCTTTTTGGGGAGTTTGCTTGTGTCATGCAAGAGAGCCACATGAAAATCCCTTCTTATGCTGGAGCACTCCTTACCAAAATTCAGCTTGCTCCCAGGGAAACCTTGCCTGCTCTTGGATCTCCTTTCTGCTCGTGGCAGGAAAAAAACACCTTGTGCTTTTAGGGTAGAGACTGCAAAGGAAAAAATTCCCAGTGGGGTCCCCCGTGGAGCTGTGGGGAGGGTCAGAGGCTGGGGGAGGACCCGTGCCAGGCGCTGTGCCACAGCCATGTTGGGAAGAGCCAAGTGCCATGTGCTTGGCAGATGCTGGGGCATGAAATCCAGGGTGTGAGCTCCTCCCAGATACCATCACTGCTCTTGGAGTGCTGTTTGGAATAAACAGACAGCAGCTCGCAGCAGATTTCTAAACAAATGTGTTGGTTTTTTTCCCCCCCTCTTCCCTCTATTCCCTAGCAACTGAGAGAGTCCATCGCTGAACACAAACCTCACATCGACAAGCTGCTGAAAATCGGGCCCCAGCTCAAGGACCTCAACCCCGAGGAAGGGGAGATGGTGCAGGAAAAATACTCCAGGGCCGAGGCCTTGTATGCCAAAATCAAGGAGGAGGTTTGCCAGCGGGCCCTGGCCCTGGATGAGGCTTTCTCACAATCCACCCAGGTACGCCGGGGTGCCAGGGAGGTGAATCTTCCTCTCAAGGCCCCCTGAGAGAGCCACGTGCTTTGGAATGTGGTTTTATTCCCCCTGTAAAACCCCTCTATAAGGCATAACGTGGTCAGGCACCTCCAGGGTAGTTTCCTGCTGCCTGTGGGAGCAGAGGAGAAGGCGTTTGAGGCTCCACACAGTAAATAGGGTCGTAAATTTTTACGGCCTCAATAATGATGCTGGTTCAAAGGGGCTACTCTGGCATCCACCCAAGGTTGGAAGGGCCCCCCGAAAGAGCTTGAAGAGATAATTTTCAGTTCTGATAAGCTGTGAGTGCAGTGAGCAGCCATGGGATGCTTTGTATGGGAGAGGTAACGGATGTCTTGGGGGTCTGGGCATCTCCTGAGGAGGTGGGTGAGTGCAGGAGGAGAAATAGGAAAGGAAGGGCAGAGACTGGAGGTGCTAAAGTCCAGAAAGGGGGTGAAGTGCTCCTGCTGCTGAGGGTTGATGACCCCCAGTTATGTTTCATTTCACCCCGTGTTACCGTAGCGCAGTTGGTTTTTGTCACGTCCTGGGTGTTTATTTTCTTAATTCCTGTATTGTGTAGTCACTTCTCTTGGTTTGCACTTGTATTAACTCCGAGTTTTTCCCCCCCACATTCCCCTCCCCTCTCATCTCTCACTCCCATTGTGGAATGTGTTGTCTGTGTGTGTTGCTGCCTGTGCCCGTCCTCCCCACATGGTCCCATTTCATTCTTGTGTTGACTGCGCCCCACCATTGCAGATTTCGGAGGTAAGCGAGTCCCCCCACCACAGATGTTCATTTACCCTCCCTGGCCTGATTCTATTTGACACCCAGACTTTCATTTCTGGTCCATGCACAGCTCAGCAGAACATGCTTCAAATTTAACGCCGGGGGCGGGGGCTGGAATCACATTTTTTGGGATGGCTTTCGTTGCGTTGCCGCCTGGTCTCAGCTTCCTCTGGGAATGCTTCCTGCAGGGCAGAGGTTTTGCTTTTGGAAGGGTTCACACTGCTCCAGCTGGATGTGCTGGCTTGCTCCTGCTTGTTGGCTGAGCCAGCCTGTCCTGATCAACTTTGCACCGAGAGCCCCGGCCCCTCTCTGCTGGGAGAGCCTGGGATTTGGTGGGCACCCGCACCGGTGTGTTCCCAGTAGGAACTGGGAGAGGGACAAGAGCAGCCCCAGTGCTGAGCTGTCCTTCCCACCAGCAGAGACAGTTTGGGATCTTTAAGGCCAAAGTTGACTTCTCTCTAAAAAAACCCAACAATAAACCCTGCTAGACCCCCTCCCTCTCTCACTCCTGGCTTTCTGGTTCTGCTTTTGAGGCCGCAGCTCCATGGCAGCTCCTCCCCACCCGCATGCAGCTCCTGCTGATCCTAAAAACTGGGATGGGTTTCCACTGGCCTTGCACCACGTGGAGATTCCCATCAGCACCAAACACGGGCGCTTTTCCAGCAGCATTTCTTGCCTGGGTATTCCCCCAACCAGCGCTGGTTTTGTGCCATGCCACCAAAACCGAGACGGCAGCAAAAAAAGTGAATTTTTAGGGCGCTGCCGTGTTTGGGTGACAAGTGCTGGCGGTGGCTCTGTAAGTGTCTGTGGGTGCTCCGTGGGCTCTGCTGGAGCAGGGCAGGTGTGAGCAGGAGGCTGCAGAGGTGTCATTGCTGCTGCAGAGGTGTCATTGCTGCTGCAGAGGTGTCGTTGCTGCTGTCGCAGGCGTTGTCCGTCCCCTCTCCAGGATGGCACAGCGCTCGGGGCCGTGGCTCACGCTGGCGGCTCCGCGGTGTCACCTTGTCCCCTCCCTCCTGCCCTAATGGCTTTGCTCCTCTCCAGTTCCACGACAAGATTGAGCCCATGCTGGAGACCCTGGAGAGCCTCTCCTCTCGCCTGCGGCTGCCGCCCCTGATCCCCGCCGAGGTCGACAAGATCCGGGAGTGCATCAGCGAGAACAAAAACTCCACGGTGGAGCTGGAGAAGCTGCAGCCCTCCTTCGAGGCCCTCAAACGCCGTGGGGAAGAGCTCATCGCCCGCTCCCAGGGAGCAGACAAGGACCTGGCAGCCAAAGGTAGCTCTGGGTGGATTTAAGCATCCAACTTCTCCCCAAACCATGGCTCCGTCACTGCTGGGGAGGCTTTGATGTCCCAGGGGTGTGTTTTGGAGGTTCTCCTGGCTTTAGGAGGAAGGATGAGTCCTCTGTTTGGATTTGGGAGGTTCTCCTGGCTTTAGGAGGAAGGATGAGTCAGATGGATGGATGGATGGATGGATGGACGGACGGACGGACCTGCTTCCATCTGGAACAGACAGGGTGGCATCAGTCAGAAGAGAAAAGAACTATTTGTGGCTTCTCAGCCCAGCTGGCCTCTTGTTGGTGGCCCCTGGGACAGGATTTGTTGACATCGCTTCAGCATCTAATGGTGGGGAGGGACATCCCCCAGCACAAAAAGCCCATCAGCACGATTGGCACTAATTGGCACCTTCCTTGGCAGATCAACAGGCAGCTCATGCACTGAGTGAGCAGGGACTTCATGCTAGAGGTGGCCAGAACAGAGGTTTGTTGGAGGGAGAGTGTGTGGGCAAATTTGCTCCGAGCTTGCACATAAATAAAGGCTTTTCTGCAAGCTGGAGTTTCTCACGTCCCTCAGCGTCTCCCAGAGCTAATGCTCTGATAGCCCTGGCCATTTTCATTCCCCTCTGGATATTCTGTTGGCTGTTCCTGAGTGTTTTCAAAATGCTCTTGCATTGCCAAAAGTTTTCCTTCTTCACTGAATGCTTCAATTTCCTTCCACAGTCATCCAGGACAAGTTGGATCAGATGGTTTTCTTCTGGGAAGACATCAAAGCTCGGACCGAGGAACGTGAGATTAAGTTCCTTGATGTCCTGGAGCTTGCAGAGAAGTTCTGGTACGACATGGCAGCACTCCTGACAACCATCAAGGACACCCAGGACATTGTCCACGACCTGGAGAGCCCAGGCATTGACCCCTCCATCATCAAGCAGCAGGTGGAAGCAGCAGAGGTGAGGCCCATGGGGCTGTTCCTCAGTTTGCAGGTTCTCTGCCCTCAGCTTATCAGCTAAATTGGGAAGATCTTAGATCATGGCTGTGGCCAGAGGTGGCTGTAAGTCAGTTTTGTAGGCGGTCAGGCAGATTATGAAGTTATTTCCATTGCAGTTTGGAGCTGCCAGGAAAAAGCCAGAAGTGGCTTTCACATATCCTTCACCTTAAATCACATTATCTGCTGCTCTTTTGGGAAGCACACGGAGCTCTGTGTGGTCAGAGCTCTGTGCCCACTTGCTTGGAGTGATGTGGAAGCTTGCAGGGCTCTGCTCCCAACCCAAGCCAGAGGCTGGCTGGCGTGGGAGGAGTATATTTAGGTTTTGGTCTGACCAGAGATAAGTGCTTGGATTTGTCTGTTGCTGGTTGCTTCAAGTAAGTGACAAAATCCACTTCAGGTGGATTTGAGTTGACTCAGGCCATGAGGAGCAGGGATTGCTAAGTTTAGCCTTGCTGCTCCCTTTTCATAACCATTCTAACTCTGGTTTGTACCTTTTGAACCTCAAAACCCTCACTCCTGTGTTGACAAAACGCTCCTGTAAACAGCACATCTCCTGTAAACAGCATCTTCAGCCAGGACAGTTCAGGCTCACAGCTAAATACAGATGTTCTTATTTTAGTCCCAGAGGTGGGAGCAGACCAGGGTGGTGGTGGTGGTGACAAAAATGGCCACCTGCTCTCTGATGTGGAAGGGGCTGACAGCTGGTCTGTGAGCCAGGAAGAGTTAGCTGAAGAAGAAGCTGATAAAGGTTCATGTTTGCCCCCAAAATGAATTCTACCAAGGTTGTTGACATGGAAACTGAGAAGAAGAAAAAGATAAACCTGAGAGAAACATGCAGTTGGATGTTAGCTGAAAACAGTGGTGGAGACTGCTTTGAACCAATGAACACTGTGTTGATCTGTTGTAACCAATTAGTAAAGTATGAACTTTGTGGGAAGGTATGAAAGCATGCCGTTACAATCAAGATTTGGGAATCTTGAAACAAAGAGAGAAGAGAGAAGCCTTCTGAAATTGTATAAATTTCAGAGTTTATTATTTTCAGAATTGTTCTTCTGTGCAACCATCTCAACAGCAACACTCTGTGTCACCTGCTCTTGGGCTTTGGAGTTGGGCTGTTGGCCAAGGTGTGGGGCACTGGAGCAGGAAGGACCCTCCTGCTCATGGAGCAATTTTGGAAGAGGGTTTGATCATAAAGGTTTTTCTTCTGTGGCTGTGCCTCTGCAGACTATCAAGGAGGAGACAGACGGGTTGCACGAAGAGCTGGAGTTCATCCGCCTCCTCGGGACCGACCTGATCTTTGCCTGTGGTGAGACTGAGAAGCCAGAAGTGAAAAAGAGCATTGATGAGGTAGGGAGAGCTTCCCCTCCAGATAAAATCAGGTGGGAGCAAGTGGGAGCTCTGGTTGAGGAGCTCAATGAATTTTGTGTTCCACAGATGAACAACGCGTGGGAAAACCTAAACAAAACATGGAAGGAGAGGCTGGAGAGGCTGGAGGAAGCCATGCAGTCAGCTGTGCAGTACCAAGATACGCTCCAAGTAAGAAGCAGAGCTGCTGGTGTGGAGTGGGTGGGCCTTGGGAGCACCGCTGTGAGCCCTCTCCCTGGAGTTCTGCTGGGATTTGCAGTTCCTTAAAGCAGGAAGCATCTCCTGGGCGAGCGTCTGCAGGCTCTGAGGGAGCCAGAGCTCAACCACCAGCTCTGAGGAGGAGCAGATATTTGATTGCGTTGGTCTTCCCAAAGCTTGATTCCTGCTCAGAGCAGCAGGATGAGGGAAGGCAAGAGGGCAAGAGGCAGAGCTGCCCTGACAGACGACCTTCATGGCTGTGGGGTGGTGGAGGGACCACCTTTGTCCCCTGACCAGCTGCAGGGGGGACACTTTGCCATTCCCTCACGTTGTCCTTGCTCCTTGCAGGCCATGTTTGACTGGCTGGACAACGCTGTGATCAAACTGTGCAACATGTCCCCTGTGGGCACCGACCTCAGCACGGTCAAGGAGCAGATGAACGAGATGAAGGTACCTGGGAGGGGAGGGAGCGGTTCTGCGGCGCTGCTTCGCCTCACAGAGCTCCAGTGATTCACTCGCTTCTGGTTCTTGTCCTGCTTGTCTTGGCAGGAGTTTAAAATGGAGGTTTACCAGCAGCAGATTGAGATGGAAAAGCTTAATCACCAAGGTGAACTGATGCTAAAAAAGGCTACGGATGAGACAGACAGAGACATCATCAAGGAACCACTGACAGAGCTCAAACATCTCTGGGAGAACTTGGGCGAGAAAATTGCTCACAGACAGGTAGAGTGAACACCTGGAGCTGTCACAGGATGAAACAGGCTGCAGTGCTCCCCAACCCTTTAAAACTCCCCTTTTCCATCCCAGCACAAGCTGGAAGCCGCCCTGCTGGCACTGGGCCAGTTCCAGCACGCCCTGGCTGAGCTGATGGCCTGGCTGACCCACACCGAGGAGCTGCTGGATGCCCAAAAACCCATCAACGGGGACCCGAAAGTCATCGAGGTTGAACTTGCAAAGCACCACGTGAGTATTTTCCCACTCCAGATACTCTTTTAGCCCATTCCCCTGGCAGGACTCAATTTCTCATGAAGGGTTTGAGCTGTTTTGATCCCTGGGTGTTTAGGAGAGGTGTCCAACCTTTGCCCACCTCGTGCAGGTGCTGAAGAACGACGTCCTGGCCCACCAAGCAACCGTGGAGACAGTGAACAAAGCAGGGAACGAGCTGCTGGAGTCGAGCGCAGGGGACGATGCCAGCAGCCTGCGGAACCGCCTGGAGAAGCTGAATTCCTGCTGGGAATCAGTGCTGCAGAAGACAGAGGAGAGGGAGCAGCAGCTGCAGTCCACGCTCCAGCAGGTCAGCAAGAGGCAGTGGGAATACCCCCCTGTGCAGTGGGGTGCCACTTTTTCCCTTTGTTTTAGGGAGAAATAAAAGTGGGGGAAGGAGTTGTGGCGACTGGAGTTGTGGCTGGGATTTTTTAATGGAAGTTTTTCTGTGACTGCTGTGGTTTAGTGCCTGCCCAGAAGTGCAGTGGGGAGCAGGCACACCTGTGGGTTGTGGACACACCAGCCTCACCCTCCTGAACGCGCTGGCACATCCAGCTCTGCCTCTTTATCTGCTTTCAAAGCAAACACAGCGTTACCCCTGGCACATGATCAATGGTGGCTGATGTCATCTGATCCGGGGCCGATTCTCTGTTCCCCAACAGGCTCAGGGTTTCCATGGTGAGATTGAAGAGTTCCTCCTGTGGCTAACGAGGATGGAGAGCCAATTGTCGGCATCGAAACCCACAGGAGGTCTGCCAGAAACTGCCCGGGAACAGCTCAATGCCCACATGGTAATTTCTCAGGAGAGATCTTTTTTTTTTTTTTTAACGCTTTTAAATCAGCAAGTTCCTGTCAAATGTCAGCATCAAAACTTCTCCTTTCTGTGTGTGATGGGGAGAATAGGCTGCTCTGGTCTCCTCTTACAGATAATTTTGCTCTTGATGCCTGGAACAGCCATCAGGATGCTTTAACCACCTTTTCTCAGCTCAAAGTGTCACTCTGCTGTCACTTCCCAGCCTCATGTTCCCATCACCTGCAGCCTTGCAGCACAACATGTTCCCTCCCTGAGCTTTTCTCTGCCTAACCCTTGGCTGGTGGCTCTTTGCAGGAGCTGTACAGCCAGCTCAAAGCCAAGGAGGATGTCTACAGCCAACTGCTGGCCAAGGGGAGGCTGATGCTGCTCAACCGCGACGACTCCGGCTCCAGCTCGAAGACAGAACAGAGCGTGGCCCTGCTGGAGCAGAAATGGTGTCTGGTCAGCACCAAGATGGAGGAGAGAAAGGTAACGTTGAGGGAAAAATGCATCCAGCCTTGCCCCATGGTCTGACAGCAGCTGCTCCCACTCTGCTTTCCCACACAAAGTTGGGAGTTGGGGTTTTTTTATCCGTCTCCCTTGGCTGTAAAGGTTGAGTCTGTTTGTCAGGTGGTGCTGAGTGTCAAGCTGTTAGCGTGGGTCTTTTTTTTTTTTTTTTTTTTTGTAGATAGTCATCAGAATTGGTTAAATCACACAGAAAATGAGGGTGAAATGGCATTTTGGGTTAATTCAGGGAGGTGGGAAGAAGCCTCCCGCAGCTCTCAAAGGCAGGCTTTGTTGGTCAAGCCAAACCCTCCTCCAAGCTGACTCCATCCTCAGCTTTTGGCTGGGGATGAGATAAAACAAGGGCCATGGTGGGCCCGGGCCCAGAATAAATTTGCAGCGCTGCAGCTGCTGCCATCAGAACCTCATCCCCCATCCACCCAGCCCCGTCCCCACGGAGATCCCTTTCCCAGGAAGCTGAGGGTGACGCAGCTGCTCGTGTGCCGAGGAAGGTCTCCTCTTTCAGGGGCCATTCTTGTTTGGAGAGAAAGCCTTGCCTTTCACTGCAGCCCCCTCCCCTTGGCAAAGCAGTGGCGTTCCCGGGCCGGGGCGATGAGGTTCCTGTTGCAGGGACACAAAGGCTGCCTCTGTCTGCAGATCAGAGCTCTCACCCTCCGCGTTGCGTTCTTTCCTCTCTTTCTCTCCCTCCCCGCTGCCACAGGCGAAGCTGGAGGAGGCATTGGCCCTGGCCACGGACTTCCAGAACTCCCTGCAGGATTTCATCAACTGGCTGACCCTGGCTGAGCAGAGCCTGAACATTGCACCACCCCCCAGCCTCATCCTCGCCGCGGTGCTGGCCCAGATCGACGAGCACAAGGTACCCAAGGGCTCCATCCCCGGGATGGAGGGAGCCAGGGCGGCTCCTCGCCTCGCCTGTGGCTTCTCGAGGTCACATCCGTCTCCTCTGACACGTGGGACACCCTTTGTTGTTGGCAGGTGTTTGCCAACGAGGTGAACGCTCACCGGGATCGCATCATCGAGCTGGATCAGACTGGGAACCAGCTGAAGTTCCTCAGCCAGAAGCAGGACGTGGTGCTGATCAAGAACCTGCTGGTCAGCGTCCAGTCCCGCTGGGAGAAGGTGGTGCAGCGCTCGGTGGAGCGGGGACGGGCTCTTGACGACGCCAGGAAGAGAGCCAAGCAGGTGAGAGGCGTGGGAAGGGTGTGGCAGACCCCAGGGAACGGCCAGCAGGAGGTCCCAAGACCACAGAGGGACTGGGGGCACCACCAGGGTGAAGCTTCAGGCTTGCTCGTGTTGCCTTGCAGTTCCACGAAGCCTGGAAGAAGCTGATTGATTGGCTGGAGGATGCAGAGAATCATCTGGACTCGGAGCTGGAGATCTCCAATGATCCTGACAAAATCAAGCTCCAGCTCTCCAAACACAAGGTGAAGCTCTGCCAAAGCCAGCCTGGTGCTGGACAGGGTGGAAGGGGCTCTGTTGGGAGGTTGAGCAGGGCAGTGTCTCCTCTGCCAGCACAGGAGGAAAGCATGTCCATGTCCATGCCTCCCATTGCCATGGAAATCTGGGAATCCTCAGAGCCAAGGCCAGGCTTTCTGAAGCTGTTTTGTTTTCTCTCCATTTCCCAGGAGTTCCAGAAGACTCTGGGTGGGAAGCAGCCTGTGTACGACACCACCATCAGGACAGGCAGAGCCCTCAAAGAAAAAGCCCTGCTTTCAGATGACACTCAAAAGCTGGACCATTTGCTGGGAGAAGTCCGGGATAAGTGGGACACGGTGTGTGGAAAATCCGTGGAAAGGTGAGCCCAGCCCCAGGGTTGTACCAGCAGTGCTCGTGTGCCACAGGGTGGGTGTGGGGTCACTGGGGTGTGACAGAAGGAGGTGGGTTTGCTCATGGGAGGTCTCTGGGATGTTTGTTTTCCAGGCAGCACAAGCTGGAGGAGGCCCTGCTGTTCTCTGGGCAGTTCATGGATGCGCTGCAGGCTCTGGTGGACTGGCTCTACAAGGTGGAGCCCCAGTTAGCTGAGGACCAGCCTGTCCACGGGGACCTGGATCTGGTCATGAACCTGATGGATGCTCACAAGGTGAGAGCACCTTTCCCCAGCTGTTCTCCACGACCTGAGTGGGACTTGTCCTCCCCAGAAGCCAAGGAACAGAGAGAGTTGGTGCTTTGCTGCAGGAATGCCTGCCCTGCTTTCCTGCAAGGGATAAAAAGGGAAAAAAACGGGAAGAACTTTCACATTACTGGGAAGGTGACAGGAGTGGAGCTGCCTGACCTCGCTCAGCTTCTGCTGTGTCCTTCCAGGTGTTCCAGAAGGAGCTGGGGAAGCGCACGGGGACAGTGCAGGTGCTCAAGCGCTCGGGCCGGGAGCTCATCGACAACAGCCGGGACGACACCACCTGGGTGAAGGTGCAGCTGCAGGAGCTGAGCAACCGCTGGGACACGGTGTGCAAGCTGTCTGTGTCCAAACAAACCCGCCTGGAACAGGCCCTGAAGCAGGTGAGGAGAAATCCGTGGCTGGAAAACTTTTCTTTGGGGTGCTTTGCTGGGCTCCAGGTTTGTTCCACGCCAAGCTCAGGGAAGAGGTTTTGCCTTCTCCAGGCAGGACATGCCAGCCCTGCAGTGGTTCCTGCAAAGCAGTGGGGTGGTATCAGCCTGTTACTGATTGTTTTTCCTAAAAAAATGAGCAGATAAAGGCTGGTTTGAAAAGGGAGGATGGAAAGATCTCGCTGATGTGCACAATGGTGATCAGGCAGGCCAGGCCGGTGTTTGCCAGTGTCCAGAGAGACTCGGTTGAAGCTAAAAAAAATGAAAAAAAACCAACCAAAAAGGTCAAAGGCTCTTAAGCAGCTTTTACTTCAAGTAGGCAATTCACAGAATAAACTACCCAGGTGCCAAATTGCTCAGGATACAGCACTTGTGCTGTTTTTAAAAACATTTCCTTCTTCAGTGCAGCTGATGCCGAGGGGAGGGAGGTTCCAGAGTGCTGCAGGACCCGGCAGCCCAAACCCCAGCCCCAAACGTGGCTTTCCCCCCGCTTTTTTATGTATTTTTAAAGCCCTTTTCAGCCCTGTTGTCACTCCAGCTGCCAGGAGTGAATGCAGCAGCCTGTTTGGGGAGGAGGAGGGCTGACAAAAGCCTGTGCTGTTGTTGCTGCAGGCCGAGGAGTTCAGGACAGCCGTGCACATGCTGCTGGAGTGGCTCTCGGAAGCGGAGCAGTCCCTGCGTTTTCGGGGAGCGCTGCCGGACGACGCCGAGGCCCTGCAGGCCCTCATCGATGCCCACAAGGTAAGGGGGAGCTCCAAAACACAACCCAGGCCAAGTTTAGAAGTGGGGGGGAATATCAGCAAATAATTCCTTTGGGGCTTCCAGGAGTTCATGAAGAAAGTGGAGGAGAAGAGGGGGGACGTGAACGCGGCTGTGGGGATGGGCGAGGTCATCCTGGGCGCCTGCCACCCTGACTGCATCACCACCATCAAGCACTGGATCACCATCATCCGAGCCAGGTTCGAGGAGGTGAGTCCTGCAGGGCTAGTTCCAGGCTGATGCTGGTTCCAGGGAGTGGTGGGTCCTGCTCCGTGGTTTCCCACGCTGGGTGGTCACCCCGTGTTTCCAACAGGTTCTCACGTGGGCAAAGCAGCACCAGCAGAGGCTGGAGTCGGCGCTTTCCGAGCTGGTGGCCAATGCAGAGCTTCTGGAGGAGCTCCTGGCTTGGATCCAGTGGGCTGAGACCACCCTGATCCAGCGGGACCAAGACCCCATGCCCCAGAATATTGATCAGGTCAAAGCGCTCATCTCCGAACACCAGGTGAGCCCGAGCTGAGCTCGGGAGAGAGGCAGGGGAGGGAGGCTTCCCCTGGCTCCCGGGTTGGAGGAGGCACTGCCTTCTCCTGGAATTCCTTATTCCCAGCTGGAGCAAAACCAGCCCAGGGATGATTTGGCAAATCCAAGCCAGCTCTGAGCAGCGGCTCAACCACAATCCCCAACCGCTGGTGCTTGATGCTCACCTCCCTCTGCTGGCCTGGCATGTCCCAGTGAGGGCTGGAAAGCCAAAAAGACTGAAATTGCAAAGGGTTTTTTTTCTCCTTTCTGTGTTTTGACAGTCCTTTATGGAGGAGATGACACGGAAACAGCCGGACGTGGACCGGGTGACAAAAACTTACAAAAGAAAAGCAACTGAGCCTCCCCACGGGCCCTTCATCGACAAATCCCGCAGCAACAGTGAGTCTGCTTTGGGTCCTAGCATGGCAGGAAATGAAATTCCTAGGAAGCTAATTAGCTTTGATTATCAATTAACAAGGCATCCTGTGCTAACAGCCACCAGGAAGGCGGCTGAGCCTCGTCAGGAGGGGAGAATCCAGGTGACATTTCCCAAAACAGCCATGCTGGGGGTGCTGTTCCTGGGGGTGCTTGGGCCAGCACTGCTCGCCATTCTCTCGCTCTTTCTCCACAGTTGCTTTAGGATGAAGTTTTGGGGTCTTTTTATGTGGATTCTTGAAGCCAGAGTCCAGTGTGAATTCCTGGGTGCTGGGGGATGTGGGTGTAGAGCTGTCTGTCACCCTGTCCTCCTACCTGGGGACAGCAGCCAGCAAGGCCGTGGGAGGTTTTCCCTTCCAAAAAAAAAAAGAAAAAAAACCAAAACACATTTCGCTGCTGCTCTTCAGACTCCATGAACAGTACCTCAAACAACTTCTCTCCCTCTTTTCCAGGGAAGTGCTTGGGGCAGGCTGCTCCCCCCAGCATGCCCATTATTTCCCAGTCAGAAACAAAGAACCCCAGGATAAACCAGCTCTCAGCACGCTGGCAGCAGGTCTGGCTGCTGGCCCTGGAGAGGCAGAGGAAGCTCAACGATGCCCTGGACAGGCTGGAGGAGGTAACAGCCCCTGGCTGCTCTGGGCAGGGTGGGAGCTGGGAGTTCATCCTCAGAGAGCTGCAAGAAGCATTTTAAATCAGTGCTGCCCCAGCAAATAGTTCCTGCTGCCTTTTCAGAAATCAAATATTCCTAAAATATTAAGGCTAAAAACCTTTTGGTAATTAAGGTATTAACTGCACATTAACCAGCTTTGTGCCCCTGTATTTGGTATCTGTAGAGTTAATGACAGCCAGGCCCTGCTTTCCTCCTAGTAATTAGTTTAACAATTACTGTCTCTATTTTATCCAACCATCTAATGTCATTTTTGTTTTTATTTATGCTTAACAAAGCAGCTATGCCCAGAAGTGAGTGGTGGTTTTTTTTGTTTTCTGTTGCTTTTGCTGTAGGTCAGTTCAGTTCCTTCGTATTCATGTTTTTTCTTTGTTGCTTTTCACCCCAAGAGTGTTTAGAGAGAGGCCAAAGAAACAAACAAACCCTTAAAATTGTTGTCTTACCTTGGTGTGAGCTGCTTGAGCTGGTGGGGTCCTTTTGGGGTGGGGAGATAAGAAGGGTGTTTAAATTGGAGGGTCTAAATTAGGCTGGGAATTGTGGAGCTGGAAGATGAGCGAGAAATCCCTTCTTGGCTGCTCAGAGGGAAAGGGAGAGGGGAGATCTGTGCCCAGATTGATGCTGGCAGTGGGAATTCCTCACTGGCAAGTCCCTGGGGTGAGGAAGCCTCCCCAGAAGGCCGAGCAGACGGGGTGTGTGTGTGTGTCTGTGTGCCTGTAGCTGATCTTCCCTGCCTGTGTGTCCCCACAGCAGCGTGGGCAGCGCTGCATCCCGAGCTCCCGGGATGCACAATCCACGTGCTGGCTGTTGGCTCCGCTGTGTGTCCTGTGCTGGGAGTTCAATCTGGGCAAGCTCTGCACTGGGAATTGTCTGGATAAATCCAGATAAACCTTCCCAGGAGGGCGGGCAGGGAGCGGTAGCGCCGGGAGCTCACCCAAGGCGTTTTGGGGTTGTTCTGTGAGTGCTGCCGCTTTGGGATTTCCCCCACTTGACTCTCTGTGGGTTTTCCTTCCAGTTGAAGGAGTTTGCCAACTTCGACTTTGACGTCTGGAGGAAGAAGTACATGCGCTGGATGAACCACAAGAAATCCCGGGTCATGGATTTCTTCCGGCGCATCGACAAGGACCAGGATGGGAAGATCACCCGGCAGGAATTCATCGACGGCATCCTGGCTTCCAGTGAGTCCCTGCAATGGTCCTGGGAAACCACCCTGCTGCTCCTGCATGCCTGTCTCTGACTGAGGAGCTCATCCTTTCCGCCTTTCCTTCTCCTTCCAGAATTCCCCACCACGAAGCTGGAGATGACGGCGGTGGCCGATATCTTCGACCGCGACGGTGATGGCTACATCGACTACTACGAGTTTGTGGCTGCCCTCCATCCCAACAAGGACGCCTACAGACCCACCACTGATGCTGACAAGATCGAGGATGAGGTGAAGCACCAAAAAAAAGGGGTGCTCAGCAGGGTTAGGGGTGGTTCAGGCTGCGGGTTGGCAGTGGGGAAGAGAAAAATTCGATTAAAAGAGGATTTTGGTGGTGCTGAGCCAAATTAATTGGTTGGAAGTGAGCGTGTTTTAGAAGGAAAGGCTGCTTGGGGCTGTTTTTTCCGAGCAGTGATTTGTACTGGGGGAGACTCCCAAAATCCTGGTTTCTCACCTCTCGTGTTGGTGGTGGCAGGTCACCAGGCAAGTGGCCCAGTGCAAGTGTGCCAAGAGATTCCAAGTGGAGCAGATCGGCGAGAACAAATACCGGGTAAGGCAGAGGGGGATGGAAACCTCCCCAAATCCTCCTCCCCCTTCCCACCAAGGGAGGGGGCATCACCCAGGGGGTGCCCAGCTTGGCACGGGGGGACCCGGGGTGAGGCAGAGACCTCGTCCCCTGGCACTGGAGGAGGTGGCTGGGATGTGTTTTCCCAGCTCCATCCTTGGCCCCAGGGCGTTCCCTGAATTGGGAGAACATAAAAGTGTCCCTGTTCTGGGGCAGGCAGCCCGGGGGCCCCCGTGAAACGCCGCTTTCACTCGGCCGGAGCCGCCCTTGAAGTTTCCCTCCTGGATGAGTGTACCTTGTGCCTGTGTTTTTCTTAGCTCGCTCCCGAAGAAGGGAGAATAATTTCCTGACAGAATCTCTTTGTAACGAGCTGCTGGTTGTGTTTCAAACCCTTCACCGAGGTGAAGTGGCGGCAGAATTCCCACTTTCCTGCCCCAGCTGGGTTTGGGGTTGATGTTCCAGCCCTCCGGCAGCACCGGCCCCAAGCTGCCAGAGCTTCTCCTTGACCCCAAACAGCCCAACCCCCCCCAGATTTCGAACTCCTGCAGTTAACAGATTTCATGATTATTGCACTGTTAATCCCATAAATGTTTTTCTTGTTTTTCTTTCCCCTCCTCTTCCTCTGGACTTTCCTCCCCTCTCCCCGTTCCCCCTCCCTACACAACTCCTGTCCCTCCATAGTTCTTCCTCGGCAATCAGGTACAGTTTAGTTTACCTTGTGGTGCTGTTTCTCACCTCTGGAATTTTTTTAACCACTATAGCTCTGTGTGTTGTGATACTGCTCTGTCCTGTGGTGCTGTGGGAGGATGTAATCTGGGAGCTCTGCTCAGCAGAGCCTGGTACAGAGGAGTGCCACCCCCCAAAAAAAAAAAAAAAAAATTGGGCAGAAAAAAAGAGGAAAAAATCTGATGGAAAAAGCAAGATTTGGCAAAAGCAGAGAGATTATTCTCTCTGGGATCCTCCCCTGGATATATTGGGGGGGTTCGTGGTGGTGAATCGTGGCACGGGGGCACAAATGGATGTGTTCTCCTGAGGGGCACAGCCAGCCCAGGGGGCACAACCTGCACCAGGCTCAGGGTGGGTTTGGACTGCAATCACCATGGAATGAGAGCTCTGAGTAATCCTTGTAGGACAACTAAACCCTCATCCCTGCTACTCCCACTGAGTAACTCCTCACTGGGGCAAGGCTCCCCTCCCAGAACCTGCATGTGTCCTGAGAGTGTCGTGACCTGAGATAAGCCCAGCCCCCTTTTGAACGGGGCTGGAGCACCCTGTGTCCCTCTGATGTCCCCACTGCCCCTGCCCAGATGAAAAAAAGCTTCTTTTTCACATGCAGTGATGGTGCCCACGCAAAAAAGATACCCCAAAAGATGCCCAAAATGAAACAAACTTGGATGTTGGAAGTGGATGACTCCTGAGAGCTCTGGCTTTAATTTAGGCAGCGATTATAGAAATGTCTTCAACAAAAACTGAAAAATAATGAGAATTGATTTGTCCCTGGAGTTGGCTCTTGAAGGACATCTCATGGAGAGCCTGGAGAGAGGGGAAAAAGTTTCCCTGCTCCCTTCCCTGCCTGTGAGCACAGTGGCAGCTCTTTAACTGAGACAAGGACAGCTCGGTAGGACCCTTGAGCAGGGAGATCCACCAATGGTCCAGGTCCCGTATCCCTGCGGGTCAGAGGTGTCACCTCCTGCCCTGACCCACCCCAGTCACTTTGCACTCTCTGTTTTCATTGAATCTCTTATTTTTTGCATCTCCACCCACAGAAAATGTTCCTATTTGGGTTTTTTTTTTTTCCCTTTTTTTAATCATTCTGGAGAGGGTCTTGCTTGCAAAACCTGGTTCTCCTGTCTTCTCATCCCAGCAGGTGCTCTGCAGACCTGGATGCAGAGCTGCCACATCCAAGCCAGGCTCTCCATGTCCCTCCCATGCCTGGCAGACACCCAGGAGCCTGGGCTCGGGTGTCCAGGAGATTTAGGGGAGCTGTATAAACACATGCTTTTGATCTGGGGTGCACTTTTTTGATATCACAGGCATTTCAAACCACTAATGAACATCGCAGTCACTAATCAACATTGCTGGAGGTTCCTGCCTGGATTCCCATCACTCTGCACTCACCCAAACATCCTCACTGGGCAATTGCTGCAGCAGGGGCTTTGTGGCTGCTGGGGTCAAGTCTGAGGCTCAGGAGAATCCCTGGATTTCAGACTTGGTGGTGATCACAGGTGTCTGGCTCGGCTTGTCCTGCTGAATCAGCCGGCTCCTTCCCACGTGGGCTGCACCAGGAGGGTCAGGGCATTGCCAGCCTCTATTTCCTTCACCAAAGAAAGAGAGAAAAAAACCCCTAGAATTCTGGTTGAGAAAACCCATCCAACCCCAAAATCTAAAATCTCCTTTGTTGCGCTGAAAAAATTACTTTAAAATGAAAGGATTTGGGTTGGTTGCATCATCTCCAAACCAGTCAGGAAAACTCATCAATTGGGATTACCTCTCACTTATTCCAGAAGAGCCTGTCTGGAGAAGCCTTTAAACTGTGGAATAGGTGGATGAAAGCCTTTGGTGCAGCCTGGGGAGGGAAGGAGCCGCCTTGCCCTGGTTGTTCCCCTTTCCCTGACCCTCTCCTTGGCCCACAGTTCGGCGATTCCCAGCAGCTGCGGCTGGTCCGTATCCTGAGGAGCACGGTCATGGTCCGTGTGGGCGGAGGATGGATGGCCCTGGACGAGTTTCTAGTGAAGAATGACCCGTGCAGAGGTAAGGCTTGATGCAATCAGAGTCTCCTCACCCACGGAGGGGAGTTTGGATGCTGTGGCTGGGTGACCAGCATGGGCCATTGTCGAGATGGGCAGGAACTTGGAGAAAACAGATCCAAAACAAACGGAGAATTTGGAATCACCAGATTTGGTGATGCTGCAGCTAACCTGGCAGTGTTTATCCAGGGAAAGAGGGAAGGTTGTGTTTTCCTTGGTTTTAAGGTCTCAGCAGGTGGAGCTGGGGTCACATCCTCCCCAAAACCTTGAGGTTTGACAGTGGTCAGAGCCACTGGGCTGGACAAGAGCCATGCCCAGGGGAGAGAGCAGGATTAGCCAGGGGCTGGCCAGGACTGGAGCGAGTTTTGGAGAGTGCTCCACGTTTCCCTGGGGTCTCTGGGATGTTAATTGCTTCGGCTATGTCTTGTTCAAGCTGCTGCATTCCGTGCTCCGGCTGCCCGACGGCTGTTGCTGAAAGCAGCATGATTTACAGCGAGCTCCGGGGAGAGCCCTCGGGGTTTTCCTGCTCCTCCTCCGCCCTGCACGCTTTGCAGCAGATGTTTTGCAGCGCTGACATCGAGGTTGTTTCTATCCCTTGGTTATCTCAGCGTGGCGCTTCCCTCCTGCAATTGCTTTCTTGGCTTTCTGGTCCATAATCCGTCGGCCCCGGAATTCCTCCGGTGTCCCGTAAGGCTCGGTGCATGCCCTCGCTCTCTGTTTGACCACCCCTGAGCATGAAGCACTCTGGCACACCTCAGCTGAAACCCACAGACCTCCTCCCTGCTTGGTTGCCCCTTGCTTGTCAAAGGGAGACCCTCCAGCTCTTTGAGGTGTTTGGATGAAAGTTTTTGAAAAGTCTGTTTTCAATGGCTGGTTGGAAAAGCTGGGAAGGTGGTTTTCTCTCCTCACTCCCCAAAAAATGCGTGGAGAGCTGCCCAGAGTTGCAAGAGAGCAGAATCTCTCTTAGATTCTCGAGAATTTCAACCTTCAAAGCTGCTTTTGCTATTTTTAAGCCACGTTAAAGATCACATTGGCCGCTGTTGTGACATGGTGAGGTAAAGGCCATCAGGATGCTTTTCCAGAAGAGAGGAACAGAGCATCCCGTGTGAATTCCAGGCCCTGGGGCAGCTTTTAATCAGCCGGTTTCTCAAAGAGCTGATCCGTGGCAGGAGGTGGTTTTAAGGCAGAGCAGGAGAACCAGGGCGGCCTCGCTGCCCTCGGAGATGGGCACGGGGAGATGCCCAAGGAGGCTGCTCCCAGCCCTGGAGCCTCCTGAGCCCCGCTGAGGATGTTGGGTCCCTCCAAAGCTGAGTTCCCCTCTCCTTTCTCCCCTTCCAGCACGAGGACGGACCAACCTGGAGCTGCGGGAGAAGTTCATCCTGCCGGAAGGCGCCTCGCAGGGAATGACCCCGTTCCGGTCGCGGGGCCGGAGATCCAAACCCTCCTCCCGGGCAGCTTCCCCGACCCGATCCAGCTCCAGCGCCAGCCAGAGCAACCACAGCTGCGCCTCCATGCCCTCCTCTCCGGCCACTCCGGCCAGCGGAGCCAAGGTGGGGGCAGGGGTGAAGCTTTCCCTTCCCTTTAGAAATCAGTGGTCTCCAAAACCCAGATGAGGAGCTGCAGGTGCAGGGAGGAGGAAGGTTGGGGCTTGGGGGCTTGAGGAGGGCTCTAGAAGGTGCTCATTGGTGTCCAGGGGGGATGGGGGTGGGATGCTGCAGGATGGATTTCCAGGTTTCCAGCCCGGACTTGGATCCCTGTGGCTCCACAGGAGCGTCCCCAGCGCTCGCCGTGCAGCCGAAGGCTCCTGGTGCCCGAGGCAGGGCTGTGGTGTCAGGAGGAAGCCGTCACGCCTCATCTGTCCTTCCCCACCATGTCATTATTTCATCACCTTTTGGGTTTCTTCCTTTATTTTAATTTATGTAATTCCCATTTGGTTCTTGCTCCATTTCAGTGCCATTTTCCCCCCGTTTTCCGGATACTCTCCCATTTCTCTTTTTTTATTTATTTTTTTTTTTACCACTCATCCCACCTCTCCCCCCCTTCCTTGGCTTTTCCATTTCACAGACTCCACATCACTTCTCTCGATGTTATGACAAACCCTGGTTGATAAACAGTAAAGCGGGCACCCCCCTGAGGGGAATCGATTATTCCGACTTCCAGCTCCCGAGCGCCGAGGTAGAGTATGGTCTGCCAGCCCCAAGGAGCTGCTGGCAGGCTGGAGTGCCCCTGGCACGGAGTCATCCCACTCCCCTGCCTGCTCTTAACGCTTTCCTCGTGGTAGAGCAGCGCTTGTAGCACCGCTAACGCTCCGACTGTTGGCGTTTTTCATGGGTCTCCAACTCGGATTAAAATTAAAATACCGGCTTCAGAGCGAAGCACAACTCTTTCAATCCACCTTCACCTGCTTCCAAACCGTGTTAATCCTCTTGTGCTTTGAAAAATGTGTTCATTTTCCGAGCTTTATTGGAAAGGGGCCGCGTTTGGCTTCCCAAAAATTGAAATCCAGCAGCCGAGTTGAGACTTGAAAATCAGCTACAGCGCATGCACTGTCAGCACACCGCCTCAGTTTTATGGAGAGCTTGTGTTTCTCACCATGTTGAAGCACGTCTGGTGTGTCCAGCCACCGCCTTGATGCTCCCAGGAGGATGAATTTGGGCTGAGCCTTTGGTTTCCCCAAAGTTTTCAGCCTCCTCGTGGACTTTTCCTGCCCTTGCGAGTGGGTGATGAGAAGCACCGGGTAGATCCCAGTGGTTCATTGCTCTGGTGAGGTAACTGTGTCTTGCTCAGCGGTGCTTCCATGTGGAAAATGGATTAATTTGATTCACCAGGAGGTCAGGAGCACTTCCCCAGTTGCCCCAAATTGATGCTTGCTGCCTATTTTAAAATAGGATCAAGGATGAGAATCGAAATCTCTGATGATGACAATGGTACCTCAAAAATCGCGTGTTAATGGATTTTGATTCCCTCAGCTGCCCCTCTCCCCCTGCAGCTCCAGTTTCATCACATTCCAACATTTCTGAGGTTCCCAAAAATCACAAAATCGCAGGGGGTGGAGGAAAACCCCTCCAGCTGTGGGAAATGCCCTCTGGGATCTGTGTCCGTCTCTCCAGGGGTGCAGCACCCCTAAAACCCCCAGGGCTGGGGACGCGACAGGCAGGCGCTTTCCTGCAGCACTGCCCCAAACCCAGAGTTTTGGATGGTGAACTGGAACTGGAGCTGCTTTTTCCAGCTGGATCCAGGTGCCCTCGCCCTGCTGGCACCTTCCCCTTGGCTTCCTGCAGCAGCGGCGGGAGCAGAGTTGCCTGTTGTGCTGCTTCACCCCACAGCAGCTGCACTTCCAACATCTTAAAGGTCGGGAAAAGGCACCGTTTCGGGATGCAGCCAGAGCTCATCTGCTGTGGTTTGTGTCCCTGTCCATCCCTTTTCCAATTTGGCTGCCTCTGGGCACTGGAAGTGGTGTGGACATCAGCACCAGGGTGTCCCTGCACCTCTGCCCACAATGGGTTGTGCCACTCGAGATCCCGAGCTGGACTTGACCTTCCAAAATGCTCCTGAGCTGCTCGGATGCTAAAATCCCTATTTTTCCTTATTTCCTTTGTGGAGGTTTCAAGCCCAGCTGATGCTGCCTCTTAACAGCTTTGCTTGGAATTTTCTTTTTCCCAACAAATTCCCTTTCATCAGCCTGCAGCTCACAAACTGCCGTTCCCCTCCAAATTTTCAGCATTTGGGCTTTTCCCTTATTTTATAAATAAGGGAACTGAAACTGAAACAGCAGCTTGTGCCTTCCCTGACCATTGAGATGGGGGTTCCTTAAGTGCCCAGATTTTTGCTGAGGATCTGATCTGGGATGTGATGTGGGCCCGTCACGGTGCAGGTGACAGCTGAAGGATGTCCTGTGTGTGCTTCCTCCCAAGGTGACCCCCTCGGCGGGCAGCAAGCTGAAGCGCCCCACCTTCCACTCCAGCCGGACCTCCCTGGCTGGGGACACCAGTAACAGCTCCTCACCAGTCTCGACAGGTGCCAAAGCCACTCGGGCAGGTGAGTGAAGGGAAAAGATGGAAAAACTCCCCCCCGGTGCAGTGAGGAACATACAGAATATTTGAGGGATGGGCGGTGGGGGAGGAGATGCTGGCACAGCTCTGCACTCCAGGAAATTGCTGAAATTCAGGAAGGAATCAACCCAGGTGTTGAACCTCCCATCTCAGGGGTGCTGGTGGAAGCACCCAGAGAGGGGTTGGGGATTTTGCTGTTGATCTGGGGATGGGGGAGTGATGTCTGGAGAGGCTCTGTGGAACAGAGGCTGGACAGAGTTGGAGTTAGGGTTAGGGTTAGAGTTAAAGGAATAAAGTAGAGATTTATTAAAAGGCCTTTATAGGACACACCATGGGCAGCACAAGAGCCTGGCCGTGGCTCCACCCAAGATGGACTCCGAGTCACAAGTTCTCATACTTTTATAAGTTTGGTCCATTTAAATATTGGGGTTAATTGCCCAATTACACCTCGAGGTTATGCAGCCCCATCCTCCCAGTTTGCTCTCCTCAGTTCCCTGTTGTTTGCACTTTTTGGGCCTGGAGCTGCAGCGGTGTCCTTGGTTCTGGGGCTGGAAATTGATTGTTTTGTGTGCCTGAGCTGTCTGACTTTCAACACTTTATATGAAGTTCAGAGTTACAGACTAACGCAGTACAGAATCTGGGAAACACGAAATCTAAAACTGGAGGCATCAGGAGGAGCAAAACTTAAGGCAATGGGAGGAACAAAATTTAGGGCATTGGGAGGAACAAAACTTAAGGCATCAGGAGAAAGAAAGGGCATCAGGAGGAACAAAACTTAGGGCATTGGGAGGAACAAAACTTAAGACATCAGGAGGAACAAAGGGCATTAGGAGGAGCAAAACTTAGGGCATTGGGAGGAACAAAATTTAGAGCATCAGGAGGAACAAAACTTGGGGCATCAGGAGGAACAAAGGGCATCAGGAGGAGCAAAACTTAGGGCATTGGGAGGAACAAAACTTAAGGTATCAGGAGAAACAAAGGGCATCAGGAGGAGCAAAATTTAGGGTATCAGGAGAAACAAAACTTGGGGCATCAGGAAGAACAAAACTTAAGGTATCAGGAGGAACAAAGGGCATCAGGAGGAGCAAAACTCAGGGCATTGGGAGGAACAAACCTTCCTTCTGACAGCTTTGTGGGCTCTCCCCGCAGACCCTAAAAAAGCAGCCAGTCGTCCCACGAGCCGCGCCGGGAGCCGCACGGGGAGCCGGGCCAGCAGCCGGCGGGGCAGCGACGCCTCCGACTTCGACCTGCTGGAGACGCAGTCGGCCTGCTCGGACACCTCGGAGAGCAGCGCGGCCGGCGGGCAGAGCTCGCGCCGGGGCGCGGCCAAACCCTCCAAAATCCCCACCATGTCCAAGAAAACGCCCACTGCCACCCCAAAAACTCCAGGCCCTAAGAGATAATACTGTACCCGCGGGAGAGAGGAAGGAAAAACAAAACAAAACAACGCACCCGACCCGTGTCCGGTTTTTAACCCTGCTCCGTACATTGGATGTATATTTATTCTAAATGGGAGAAACTATATTGTTAAAAGTGTAAAAGAGAAGTTGTGTTATGAAGCTGCCTTATTTGGGTTTTTTGTTTTGTTTTGTTTTTGGGTTTTGTTTTGTTTTTTTTTTTTCTTTTTTGTAAGTTACTATTTTTCATGTGAATATTTATGTAGATAAAAAAATTGCCTCTCGGTGACCCCTGTTTAGAGAGGGGCCTGGAAAACTGAAATGTGGGAGAGAAAGAAAAAAAAAAACAAGAAAAAGATTTAAAAAAAAAAAAAAAGGAAGCAAAAAAAAAAGGTCAAGATGTGAAAGTGTAAAGAAAAACTAAAATATAAATAGGATTTCTGCGCGGTGCAGGGTGTGAACCTGCTTTATCTTTTAGGATTGTTTCCTAAATGCATCTTTATAAACTTAACTTGCTGTCTCAGCAAGGTAAATTATATTTAAAAGCAAAGACCTGAATCCTGCAGTGTTCAAGGAACTCTCTTTTTGTAAATCACAGATACCTCAACCAGAGAAACATGAGGTGAGGGGACTTGGGGCTTATGTTTCCATTTTTTTTAAAGCTATGTGGTTTTATCTGAAGAAAGCGGAGTTTGACTTTAATAAAATTTGCACACACTACAGCAAAGGCCGTGACAATTTTGCTGTCTTGAAAATACTGTCCTGACAACTTTGTTTTTAAAGAACAAACCGAGGGTGAAGGGTTTGGGGAAGGGTTTGAGGAGGAGCTTCACACCAGAGGATACGGGGTAGGATTGCAGGTCTGGATCACTGGGATGCATCCCTCAGAGGTGGTGGGCCCTCCAAAATCAAGGATTCTTCTGGATTGATGGCTTAACCAGCCTGCCCCGAGGCGTTCCTTACACAATCACTGTTTTATCTGCATCTCTTTGTTTCCTATTTATTATTTAACTGGTCATTCCACTTCCAGCCAGGCTGAGATTGATGTGAACTCTGCTCCTAGGAGAAATCTGGACTTACACGCACAGTTGCTTGTCCTTGAAATGAGTCTCACCAGCACACTCGCTGCAAGTCCTGTCTCGCTTTTGTATGCTCCTTTTTCTTTGTAATAAAATCCAACTGACCAAGTGACCAGGAGACGGGCCGGGGCCGAGGGCTCTCCACAGCTCCTGTATTTATTAAATATTGTTCCTCTCCGGCTCTGACCGTGTTGCTGTGTGATCCTCTCAATTGGTTTCAAATTGAGGCAAAACTGAAGCTCTACCAATGAATTGTTTAAAAGAACCAGACACATTTTTGTATTAAAATTGCTTGCGGTAATAAACGATCTTGCCTCCTACTTTATTCCCCAGTGTTAGCTTTGTAAGGATGAGCTGGAGCTGGTTATCCCATGTGGGAAGGCAGTGGCTGTTGAAGTCAGGGGGTGTTTGCACCTGGGTTTTCTTGTAGGATGGAGCAGGGAGCCAGCCAGCCCCAAAATTAAATGGTCCAGGTGGGTGGGTGAGGCTGGTGAGGTGCTCAGTGGGATGGGGAAGCGGGTGCCTGTGAGGGGGAGGGATGCAGGGGGGTGTCCAAGAGTTTGTGTGGCCTTGGGAGTGGATGCCCAAGTGGGTGAGTGTCCCCAGGTGTGAGTATTCATGGATTTGGGTGCCCCTGGGTTTGGTTTTCCACAAGGATGAGTATCCCCAGGTGTGGATGTTCAGGGATTTGGGAGCCAGTGAGGGTGGGTGTCCCTGGGTCTGGCTGCCTACAAGGGGGATCCTCCTTAGAAGTGGGTGCCTGTGGGGTGAGCATCCCTAGGAATGGATTTCCACGCGTTTGTGCAACCACGAGCAGGAGCATCCCTAGGGATGGGTGCCCATGGTTTTGGGTGTGAGTGAGGCTGGGAACCCACGGCTTTGGGTGCCCACGAGGATGAACATCCCCAGGGATGGGTTCCCATGAATTTGTGTCTCCACGGCTTTGGGTGCCTGCCGCTTCTCATGCCCAGCGATGCTCCCCGTGCCCCGGAGCAGCCGGGCGGGGAGGGCCGGGGCGGTGCCGCTGGAGGGACCGTCCCTTCCCCTCGCCCCGCCGGGGCGGGCCGGGGCCGTGCCGGTGCCCGGGGCCGCACCGCACCGGGCGGGCGGGGGGTCCCGGCGGTGCCATGGGGCCGGGGCGCGGGGCGGCCGGGGGGCGGCGAGGGGCCGTGGCGCTGCTGTGGGTGGCGGCCGTGCTGTGCCAGCTGGGCAGCGGCAGCGTCCTCCGCCGCCGGCTCCACGCCGCCGGGGTCCCGCAGCGGCGGCTGAGCGGCGGCGAGCGGCGGGACGTGCAGCGGGAGATCCTGGCCGTGCTGGGGCTGCCCGGCCGGCCCCGGCCCCGCGCCCCCGCCCGCGCCCCCGCCGCCGCCGCGCCGCTCTTCATGCTCGATCTGTACCACGCCGTGGCCGGCGAGGAGGAGGAGGAGGAGGGCGAGGAAGCGGCGGTGTCGCGCCCGGTGCTCACCGGGCTCAGCACGCAGAGCCCCCCGCCCGGCAGCGTCGTGAGCCGCGCAGACACCGTGGTCAGCCTCGTCAACATGGGTGAGAACCGCTGCGGGGCACCGGGAGGACCGGGGGGCACCGAGGGTAACGGGGCGCACCGGGGGGCACCGGGATGTGCGGGGCATCGGGGGGACCGGAGCGCACCGGGGGTACCGGATATGCGCGGGCAGGATCCCGGCGGCTTTGGCAGGACCGGGGGCACCGGGACGATCGGAGCGCCCCGGGGCTCACTGAGGGTACCGGGAGGGGATACCGGGATGTGTGGCCAGGATCCCGGAGGTTTTGGCAGGACCGGGGGCAGCGGGACGATCGGAGCGCACGGGGATGATCCAGGTGGTTTAGGCAGCACCGGGAGGGACCGGGGCGCACGGAGGGACCGGGGGGACAAAAGCAGACGGGAGTGGACGGGCAGGACCGGCGAGAAGGCGGCGGCTGAGCCCGCAAAGCGCAGAGCCGGGAAGGCACCGAGGGGACACCGAGGGACAGCCCCGGCGGGACGGGCACGGGGCTGAGCTGACCCCAACCCCAACTCCCGGTCCGTGACTGTGGCACCGGCAGCTCCGGGCATCCCTCGGGCTGGTTTCTCAGTCCTTGTTCAAACAAGGAACTCTTTCGCCCAAAGTTAAGCTCAGTAACGGGGAGAGCGGCGGTGAGGGACACGGTGGCGGCGAGGGACACGAGTGTTGGCTGAAAGTGGCCGGGATGAATCCCAATTCCCTTTAAAAAGGAGAAATTGAGAGGGAATGTCCCGCAGCAAGGGGGAGCTGAGGGAGGCTCTCCCCGTTTCGGTGGGCAGCGAACGGGGCTCAGGATAGGTGGGACAGCAGCTCTGGGTGACCCTCGATGGGACACTGAATCACGGCTCCAAATAAAACCCTCGAGGCTGCTAATTATTGCTGGAATCCCGTCCAGCTGCTTACCAGGCTCCAGCTCCAGCATCCCTCGCATTTCCAGGCTGCAGCAGAGCTGTTCCCAGTATCAGCGGGGCCACAAACGCTCGGGATGAGATGAATCCTCTCCCAGGGCAGGCATTTGGGGTGGCCTGAACCCAGTGGGATTCACAGACTGGGAGCTCGGAGATGGAGCTTTTCCCTGCCCCTGCTCGTTGCTTTAAAGGGTATTTGGGTGCCCCGAGTACAAAATCCACCACAACCTCTGAGGATGGGGAGAATCCCTCCTTGGAGATTGGAGGCAGGGAGGGGGATCTGCACCCTTGGGAGGAGGTTTAGGCGAGGGAGGAGCTGTAGAAGTGTCTCCCACTCATTCCTACACCCCGTGTGCCACGGGTGGGTGTGAGGAGTCTCCCTGGGACAGACCCAGGTGCTTGGGGTGCCCACAGGCGCAGGCACCCAGCTCCCCTCCAGAGTCCTGAGGGAACTGGTAGAGCTCAGCATCCTGGGAAAGCTGAGAGTGATGGAGACAAAAACTGAAACACCAAATCCCCTCAGCACCTGGGACAACACCCAAGCGCCAAAATGGGCTTTAAAATGGTCAGGTTTGAGGGCAACCAGCGTGGGATGCTCAGGGGAGCCTTTGGGAGGTGTCACTGCTGGTGCAGGGGTGCAGGCACGGGGGCACTGCTGCCCAGTGCTCCTGCAGTGGCCAGGAGAGTTGGGGAGCACAGCTCCAGCCTTCAATTTGAATGGCTTTGATTTCTGCGGCTTCGTCGGCCCCTTCATGTTAATTAAATAAGGAGGATTTTTTCTGTGGGAGAAGGCCAGCTCTCATTTGCATACATAATTAGCTGCACAATTATCCTGATGGGACATGCAAATGGCGTAAAGCCTGTGCCCCATTGGGCACTTGGACCTCTTTACTCGCAGCCATCCCTGTGTGAGCCGGGGCACTCCTTGTTCCTGGCAAGGGGGAGTGACAAACCTCCCTGGAGCACAAACACGCCCCATTTTGGCGGGGGGGCACGGGTAGCCAGGGCCGCTGGGCACCCCCAGCTGCATTTGGTGATGGTGGATCTGCCCATCCCAGCCCTTCTGCTCCTCCCGGAGCGAGGATGAAGCCTGGCCCGTGCTGTTTCTGTGCCCTCGCTGCAGCAGTCGGGCGGGATGTTGGGTTTTTAAGCCCGGGGTCAGGATGGGCTTTGGGATTTCTCCTCAGCTCTGAGTCATGGATACGGGCAGGGTGTAATTGTGGGGCAGAGAGATGTGCATTGGGAAGGGGGTGAGGACTCACAGCATTCCCCAGCCCCCCAGGGCACCACAGTGTACACATCCCCCCTCTCCCTCCTGGCATCCATGGCTCCAAATTATTGGAGGGTGTCCCTGCCCATGGCAAGGGGTTGGAATTAGGTGATCTTTAAGGTTCCTTCCAACCCAAAGCAGTCTGTGATTCCCTGGGGCTGGACTCCCCTGTGGCTGTTTCGGATGAAGCTGTGCCCACAGCCACACATCTTCCTGGAAAATCCAGGGAGCACTGGAGAGGAACACAGGACACCTTGGCAAAAAACAGCCACAGCACTCCGGGCACTTCAGGGAGCCCTAAGTGTGGGGTGGGAGCTCAGGGCAGCCTCTTTAATTGAATTTTAGGAGTTGGGAAGTTCATCACCCACTGCCCTCGCCCCCACACAATTACCACTGAAAAATCCAGCTGCTGTCAGCAGCTGGCTCAGGATTTTCCCACCCCTGGCTTCATTTTGCAGCCATTTGAGCCTCCTCTCCTGGGCATCCACCCGAGGGCAGCCTGTGCCAAGGTGTCAGTGCTCTCTATGGACCCTCCGTGTGTGTTTTAGTGGGAAAAGCTTCCCAAATAAATCCTGGGATCCACCTGTGCACGGTGCTCCCAGCTGGATGAGTGTAGGGCAGGGGCCAAGGCCAAAGGTAGCTGGGATGGGGTGTCCTGAGCCGAGTCCTGCAGCTCCCAGTGCTCATCCCAAAAGGATGGAGGAAACACTCATGAGGCAAACTGGGAGTCTGGATGTGTTGGGATAACTCCTAAATCCCTCCCCACTTCAGAAAGCCTCCAGAGCTTATTTTTTCCTCCTTGCTAGCGAAGGACAGCATCTTCCCTGCATCTCCTTTAAACCTATTTTAGGATCCAGAGCACTTGATGTGGTTGAATATCCTGGCATTTCCTTTTAATTTGGTGTCTGAAATGATCGTGGGGACCCATCGGGAGCAGCCAGGACCGGTAATTACCACTGATGCACAGTTTATAGAAGCCCAGAAAGTGCACAATGAAAAACGTGCAGCTAAGAATAACCTGGGGAGCAGGAGGAAGGGTGGGATCTGAGAAGGGATCTGGGAATGCTCAGGGACTGGGAGACACCAGGAGGCTCAGTCGAGATGGAGCTGGGCATCCCCTGCCCAGGAAATGGCCCCAAGGCTGTTTGTATTGGTTTATAATAATTTTTATATCATTTTTTGGGGGGTGACAGGAGCACAGGGGGACACTCAGCTTCGGGGGAAGATGCAGCAGCTCCTGGGGATGATGCCAAAGGAGGGGGAAAGGAGAGCAAAGCGCTTGGGTTGGGCTTTTTTAGTGCGTCTCCTCTGCAATCCGGATAATCCGCCCACAGATAATTGAGGGTTGCTGGTGTGGCTGAGTCAACCCGAATCAGGGGCAGGTTCCCAGGCACCGTGGGCTCCCCAAACCAGCCGGGGGGGCACCCCCAGCACACCCCCAGCCGGGGGGGGGGCACCCCCAGCACACCCCCAGCAGCATCTGAGCACCCACGGCTCTGCTGGGTGCTCAGGGGGGACTGCAGGGCTCTCATTTCACAACCCTTCGGATTTCAGCAGCAAACACGGTGATGTTGAGCCCTCCCCAAGCTGCTGTTTGTGGCCAGTCATGGCACAGAAGGGGAAGCTTCTCCCTCCTCCCAAAGGGGTTCCCTTTTTTCCTCCCTGAAAAAGCAGAGAATTCAGGGATTCCCCCCAGAATTTCATCCCAAAGACAGACAGATTGCTGTCAGATCCAGTTTATTTGGTTCATCAAGGAGCTCAGCTAATTGCAGCCCTTTTTGCATTTCTCCTGCTGCCAAGGTGTCCCTGGGCTCTCCTCCCACCAAATCCCCTCCTCTGCCTTCACGCCTGGACCCCTCCATCACCTCCACAGCAAGAGGATATTTTCATTAAAAAAAAATTAACAGAGGCTTTCACTCTTCTTTAGGGACAAAAATCACCTTTTTGGCTTTTTTATCTGGCATGGGGTCTCTGTGGCTCCCTTGGCTCTGAAAAAAAATCCTTCTGCCCATCCCTGGGTGAGGGTCCAGCTACAGCCAAAGATTTTGGACCAAGTGACCAAAAACACCCAAGGGGACACCAGTCTGTACCTGAGTGTCCCTTGGACCGACTGTGGGACACCCACTGGTGGCTTATCAGTGCTAAAAAACCAGAGGTGACTGCTCTGCTTGTGTTTTGGGGGGAATTGAAGGATTTTTGCAAGCGCCACGGGGTCTCGGCAGCTTTGGCAGCACCAATAAGCCAGGAGAATAAAACCACCCCACGATGGGATGGTGGAAGAAATGGGAAAGAGGGAAGAGGCTGAGGGATTGCAGAGGGTTTGGGGGGCTCTGTGTCCCCCCCCGAGGGGGACAGGGGTTGGGTCAGGTCCCCACAGCATCCTTCTGTCCAGCTGGCAGCCGCCCTGCTGGAGCAGGAAGCGCTCTCCGCATCCGCCCTGCCCGCCTGGCCCCGGGCTCTTTTTATAACACAGCTTGTGGTGAGGCCAGGAGCTGGAGGGAATGTGGGATTTGAAAAACAAAACAAAACAAAAAAAAGGGGAGAGGGGGGCAAAAAAAGAGGAAAAAAATAAGAAGAAGGAAAAGAACTTGTGGGTACGTCAGTAAAATCTCGGTGTTGGGTTTGGAGGGATGCACTGCTCCCTCCAATGGGAATGGCAAGCTTATGGTGGATCAAATTTAGAGTATTTCCCCCCCTGGAACTGGTTAAAAAATGTATTTAAAATGTTTATTTTTTATTTAGTTAATTATTTGTTTTAGTTCTAAAAGTAAGCGCCCGGTTACGTCGCTTTTGCGCCTGAAGCGGGAGAAGCTTTTAGTCACATTGAATCATATTTAATCATAAACTTTAATTAGATGAAGAAGATTGGGATATTTTTAAAGAAGAATTTGAAGCAAATAATTGCACATTAACAAAACTGTGGGGGCTGCATTACCATAGAGAAAGGAAGCTTTATTCTTTATGGACGAACAAAATAAAATCAGATTTTTCCTGTCCCAGTGTGGTGGAGAAAAAAGGTGTTTTCAGGAAAAAGGGAGGGTTTTTTTACAGAGCAGTAACCTGATAATCCCCCCCAACTCCCCAAAAACACACAGGCTGAAAAGCTTTACTTGTGGATAAATTTTTGCTTGTGGACAAATGTTTACTTGTGGACCTGTAACATCCAGTGATGGCCCTGATGAGCCCTGGGTTTGCTGCAAGAAAAGTTTGAAAAACTCCATGTGGTCCTGCTGACCCCCAAAACTTCAACATTTTGAATGTGTTTTTCACCTTTTGATGAAGCACAGAAGGCTGCAGCCCCTAAAGCCATCACATTCTGTGTGCTCCTCCCATAGCTAGCGTTTGTGCTTTTAATTTTGATTTATTTTAATTAATAATAAAGGAGGAGGGCTGGGAGGGGAAGCTGGTGGGTTTACAGCAAAATAAAATGCAGAAACAGGGGAGGCTGATCCGGATTCAATCCCTCAGGAGATGGGAACTCCCAACCAAGGGCGGGCGGCTCAGAACCAGCGAGTTCATCCCCAAAATCCATTTGGTGGGGCTCAGTGGGGAGGTTCCAGGCTTGGCTCAGCCATCCCTGACCCCTTTTTTTTCTCCTCAGTGGAGCAGGACCGGGACCTGTTCTCACCCAAGCCCTACTGGAAGGAGTTCAGGTTCGACCTGACCCAGGTGCCGGCGGGAGAGGCCGTGACGGCCGCCGAGTTCCGCATCTACAAATCCTGGGGTGTCCCCAGCCACGCCAACAGCAGCCTCCACGTCAGCATCTACGAGGTGGCTGCCCAGCATTCCAACAGGTGAGGGGCTGGGAACGGCAGGAACAGCAGGAAGGGGGGTGGGAATGAGGGTGAGGGGGGTGGGAGTGGGGATGGAGGTGAGGGGAGTGGGTATGGCGTGGAGAAAATGGAGTGGGGTGATGGGGATGGGGTGGAGAGGATGGGAATGGGGGTGAGGATGAAGGTGGTGGGGATGAGAAAGGGTGTGGGAATGAAGGAGATGGGAAGGGAATGGGGATAGCAGTGAGGATGATGGGGATGGGGGTGAGAATGTGGGGGATGGGGATGATGGGAGTGGGAATGAAAATGTGAATGGGTAAGGGAATGAAGAAAATGGGAATGGGAATGGAAACAAGGTTAGTGGGGATAGGGATTGAAAATGGGAATTGAAACAAAGTTAGTGGGGATAGGGATGGAAAATGGGAATGGGAACAAGGTTAATGGGGATAGGGATTGGGAATGGAAATGGAAACAAAGTTAGTGGGGATAGGGATGGAAAATGGGAATGGGAACAAGGTTAGTGGGGATAGGGATTGGGAATGGGAATGGGAACAAGGTTAACAGGGATAGGGATTAAAAATGGGAATGGAAACAAGGTTAGTGGGGATAGGGATAGAAAATGGGAATGGAAATAAGGTTAATGGGGATAGGGATTGAAAATGGGAATGGGAATGAAGATAATGGGAATGGAGATGATGGGAATGGGTGTGGGCAAGGAATGAAGATAGGAATGGGAATAGAACTGAAGAAGAGGGGAATGGGGGTGGGAATGGGGTGATGGCGATGGAAATGAAGATGATGGGGATGGGAATTGGGATGAAGATGGAGACAGGTGTGGGGACCAGCCCCAGGCTTTCCCTTCCCACCCCACCCGAAGTGGCACCGCCATGTCCAGCTGCTCCCACACCTTCCCACAGGGCAGTGCCACGCCCTGGCATTTCCACCTGGGCAGGGAGGGAGCTTTTCCCAGGACACCCCCATGGTGTCCAGCACAGCCAGTGGCACTGAGAGCCAGGATCTGCCCGGACACAGCTCCGAGGAGTCATTTCCATTAATTATCCTTCCTGCTGGAGCCCCTTGGGTGCTGTTACTCACCTGCTCCTTTTCCCCCTGTTCCTGCAGGGAGTCTGACCTGTTCCTGCTGGATGTGCAGGACCTGCGTGCTGGGACAGAGGGCTGGCTGGTGTTTGATGTCACGGCCGCCAGCAACCACTGGTCAGTGGATCAGAAACACAACCTGGGGCTGCGGCTCTACGTGGAGACAGATGATGGTGAGCCTGCCCGACCTGCCTGCAGCGTTTGGGGACAAATTCCCAGGATCTGGAGTCCTCTCGGTGCAGTGGATGTGGTGGGGGGGTTGATCTCAGTGCAGTTTTAAATTTCCAGCTGTGATGGGTGCCAGCAGTCTGGGTTTGCAGGTTCTGATGGCAGTGGACTGTAATTAACCTCATTAACAATTAATGAACTCCTTACCTGGAGGGATCCTCTGCGTGTGTGGCAGAGAATTAACCCTCTTTTCCCCACGGGATTAAATCTGCTCCAGCAGTGCTTTGTCCAGGTGGGAAGGCACACAAAGAGCAGCTCCTCTTCCATGGGAGGAGGAATCACAGCCAGGAAAGCCCCAACCCTTCCTTGGGGTGAAGGAGAAAATCCATTTTAACCCTTGAATAGCCCCATGTGACCATTTCGTGCTGGAGCAGGACCCTCAGGGGTCTCCAACCCCTTGGGATGCCAAAACCACATCTCCTGCTGCAAGTTTCCTGTACTTCTAACCTCTGCTTTAACCAAACGAGTTCTATTTGAGGACAAACCCACCCACAGTCCTGTCCCTGCAGGGCACAGCGTCGATCCGGGCTCGGCCGGGCTCCTGGGGCGCCGGGGACCCCGCTCCAAGCAGCCCTTCATGGTGACATTTTTCCGGGCCAGCCCCAGCCCCTCCCGTGTCACACGAGCAGCCAAATCCCCGAGGAGGCGACAGCCCAAGAAATCCAACGACCTGCCCCACCCCAACAAGCTCCCAGGAATTTTTGGTAAGGTGTTTTCTGGAGGAGGGGGGGATCTCCCTGCGGAAAACATGAGGCTCTGCTTGTCAGGACCTTGAAATCCCAATTTTTTGGCCCAAGGGAAAGAGAGCGAATAGTTCTGAGGTTTTAGGGTTGGAGGTTTTTGAAGTTTGGGAGGTGCAAAGAGGGTTTGGGTTGGATGCCCTCAATGAAATGGTGTTTTGTGAGCGTGTCAGGATTACTGAATATTGGAATTTTTGCTTCATTGCCCTTGGCTTTGGAGCCCTGGGAAGGTGTGACAGCTCCAGAAAGCTCAGGAAGGAGGGGAACAGGAAGGCCTGAGTTTGGGAAACCCTCAAAGTGAGCAAAGCTGGGGTTTAGCCCTTCCAAGGCTGAATACCTTCATCCCAATATTGGAATATCAATTTATAGGCCAGTCTGGAGCTGCTTTTCCCTTTGTGCAGCAACAAAGGCTCCTCTCCTTTGGCTCTCCTGGGCTAATCCCAGGGGCTGGATCCCACCTCTGAGGGGGAATTCCAGGCCTGAAATCCCTGTTCCTTTTTCCCACAGATGATGTCCACGCCACAGATGGGCGGCAGGTCTGCCGGCGCCACGAGCTCTACGTCAGCTTCCAGGACCTTGGCTGGCTGGTACTTGTCTGCTGGGAGAAGTAAATGACAAAAAAAAAAAAAAAAAACAAAACATCATTCCATTCCCCCACCCTGGGCTCCCTCCCAGGCTGGATTCTCCTGCCCATGAAACCATCCCGGGAGCTGGGAAGGCAAACACGAACTGCCACAACCCCAAACCCCACCGGTGACCCCAAACTGATGGCTGATCCAAAAAAACCAAAATAAACCCTTGCTGCCGGCACAGCCCTGCAGGGAGGAGGTGGCTGAGCTGTTTATGCAGGTGGGGAATGGATGAGGGGGCACAGAAGGGTGAAGCCCTCCGTGCAATCCCCCTTTTTTTTTTTTTTTTTTTTCTTTGCAGGACTGGGTGATTGCTCCACAGGGATACTCAGCCTACTACTGCGAGGGGGAGTGTGCATTCCCACTGGACTCCTGCATGAACGCCACCAACCACGCCATCCTGCAGTCCCTGGTCAGTGCAGCCCACGAGGGCAGCCCTGGGGGGACATCCAGGGTCCTGGGGAGCAGTCAGAGCCTGGCAGGTCCTGAGGAAGAGCTGAGATTTTGGGATGAGCAGGGCTGGGTTTGAGGGTGTTCAGGTGGGAGGGTGCAGTTGGGCTCCTGATTGAAATAAAGGATTAAATTTGTGGGTGAATGCACATCTGGGTGGGTTCATGTCCATCTGGATGGGTGCTTGCACATCTGGATGAGTGAATGCACATCTGGATGAGTATTCACGCATCTGGATGGGTGAATGCACATCTGGATGGGTGAATGCACATCTGGGTGGGTGTTCACGCATCTGGATGGGTGAATGCAGATCTGGGTGGGTGCTCACACATCTGGATGAGTGCTCACACATCTGCATGGGTGAATGCAGGTCTGGATGGGTGGATGCAGATCTGGATGAGTGCTCGCACATCTGGATGAATGCTCACACATCTGGATGGCTGCTCACAGGCTGGCCCCCACCACTGGAACCACCACGGGAGGTTCCAATACGGAATTTCAAGACATTCGTGGAGACACCCAGAGTGAGGGCACAAAGCTCTGTCCCTCACCCGCAGTCAGTGAGGTTTTGTAATCCCAGAGCTCCCTCACCTCTTGATTTTCTGACTGACACGATCCTGCTCCAGCTTCACAGCAGCTGGGGCAAAACTGATGATTTCTGACAGGTTAATGGTCCCTCTCCCCAGGCAGTGAGCTGGGGAGCAGGGACAAGCCCAGGGCACACCAGAGCTCCCCAAAAAATGCTCCGTGGTCATCCCTGCATCCTCCTCTCCAGCTGCTTCCGAGGGCTTATCCACAGCCCCAGCACCCAAACGTTGGGCTCAGCATATTCCGAGCAAGAAAGCTTTAATGCCTTGGGTTTGTTTTTTTCCCAAACCCACCCCACATCCCAGCCAGCGCTTTAATTTCTGGAATTTCCTGCCCTGTGAGTGTTTTGGTTTCCCAATGGCAGAGCCACCCCGGCTCCGGTGCTCGCGGTTAATTACAGGGAGTGCCGAGCCCTCGGCCGAGCCTTTGAAGGTGTCGCCTGGCTGGGTTTAATTTTGACATTAACAAAACTTCCAGGGCCCATCCAGGGGCTGGGAACCATCCTGGCAGCGGCAGGGAGGGGCTCTTTCCCCCCCGCTACACCCACCCATCGCCCCCAAACCCAGCGCTGTTCCCAAAACCGTTGGGGCAGGATGTGAATCACCTGGATCCGGCCCTTCTGGGAAGAGCCAGGGCAAAGGCGGCTGCGGAGCCGTGCCAGCCCCAGCCTGAGCTGCAAATAGCAGGGTTGGAGAGCAAAAACACCGGACTTCCGAGCTGGGAGAGCTCGGCTGCCCCTGCTGTAAATTAATCGCACATGTCGGGGCAGCCAGCGAGGGCTCCGCGCGTCCTGCCAGCCTCCCTCCAGCTCCTGCCCTGCAGGAAAACACCGGGATAATGAGTGTGCCCAGCAGGGAAAAGCCATCCAAGAGTGCAGTTCTGGTCACAGAGCTGTTGGTGGACTTTAGGTTTGAAGTTTGGCATGGAGAATCTCTGTCGGAACAACACTCAGCGACCCCCGCCTACACCAGAGCCTGACCCGTGCTGCGCTGATTTATGGGGTTTATTTTAGTCATTGGTCTATTTTTGTGAGAAAAAGGGCCCTGAAATCCCAAATTAATGAAGGGGCTGCTTGGCCCACGCAGTGCCATGAGCCCTGATCCAATGTAAACCGCAGCAGGGACTGCCTGAAGTTTAGAATAAATATTTTTGCAAAAAGATGGAAATAATCCCCCCATTCACCCAGCGTTTTTTGCTCGGTCTGACGCTTTTTCTGTTGCCTGGAGCCACGTTTGCTGGTGCTGACGGGCTCCATCCATCCCCCAGGTCCACCTGATGAAGCCTGAGGCCGTGCCCAAGGCGTGCTGTGCCCCCACCAAGCTCAGTGCCACCTCTGTCCTCTACTACGACAGCAACAACAACGTCATCCTCAAAAAGCATCGGAACATGGTGGTGAAATCCTGCGGCTGCCACTGATGGACAGGTCCCATTCCCAGCCCTGAGTGTCCCCTCCCTATCCCTGAGTGTCCCATTCCCACCCCTGACTGCCCCATTTGCACCCCTGGATGTCCCATTCCTGTCCCTGAGTGTCCCATTCCTGTCCCTGAGTGTCCCCTCCCTATCCCTGAGTGTCCCATTCCCACCCCTGGATGTCCCATTCTCATCCCTGGATGTCCCATTCCTGTCCCTGAGTGTCCCATCCCCACCCCTGAGTGCCCCATTCTCATCCCTGGATGTCCCATTCCTGTCCCTGAGTGTCCCATCCCCACCCCTGAGTGCCCCATTCTCATCCCTGGATGTCCCATTTGCACCCCTGGATGTCCCATTCCTGTCCCTGAGTGTCCCATCCCCACCCCTGAGTGCCCCATTCTCATCCCTGGATGTCCCATTTGCACCCCTGGATGTCCCATTCCTGTCCCTGAGTGTCCCATTCCCACCCCTGGATGTCCCATTCCCGTCCCTGAGTGTCCCATTCTCACCCCTGAATGTGCCATTCCTGTCCCTGGATGTCCCATTCTTGTCCCTGAGTGTCCCCTCCCATTCCCACCAGAGCAATGTCACCCTGGGTTTCTGCTGCATGCATGGAAGAGGAGCTTTGTGGGCTGCATCAGAGCAAAATCCATTAATAATAATAATAATAACCACCAAAATTAAACCCCTCCCACCCCTTCCTAGAAGTGGATGTAAATAATATAAAACTTCCTTTTTCTTATCCTGCTTGATGAGACACACAGATATATACAAACATATATATATATAGGATATAGGAAAGAGAGGATTTTTGGCTGATTCTGTTTTGTCTGTGACTGATGTGTTTTCCCTGTGGTGGAGGCAGTTTTGGGGGGGAGGCAGCATCCAGGCTGCTCTGGGACTGAGCTGTGTATTTCTCCACTAACCCACCTCTACCCAAGTGCTTTTAATTCCCTTAATGAAAACATCATCAGCCAATTAAGTAGCTGGCTGACCGACCCCCTCCTGTTTACCCAAAGTTCACCAAACTCAGCCAGTTGGAAAAAAAATAAAATATCCATATTGAGCTACAGCACTGTTATAAAATAAACGCAAAGTTTGGAAAGTAAACACGGAGTTTCTCTTGCTCTTTGTTTTTTAATGTCACAGCACAACAGGGCTCTGTTCAGAGGGCCTTTTGCAATGAAAAAATACTCAGAATTGGCTAAAATTGTAGCTATTTGCTTGAAAATGAGCCCTGATGTGAGTTTTAGGTCAGGCTGTGCCCATCCCGTGGGCTCCCAGCAGGGCTGTGACCGCACCAGTCCCAGGCAGCTTCCCCAGGTTATTTGCACAACTGAATTATTTATTTGCTCTGATTTTAAAAGGAAAAGGCCTGTCCTGGTTCTCAGCTCGGATACCTGGGGAGCCTTACATCAATAAACAAGGAAATAAGCTGGCACAGTCGGGGAAAAATCCCAATGAAACCCCACCAAAATAAGGAAGATTTGCTCCCTGTCAGTGCCCGGCTTCCCAAGGAAAAGTCCTGCTTGTCTGGGTATTTAATTCCACACGAAATCCAGCTCAGGATGCAATCCTGGCTCTGTGGGATGTGGTGCTCCTGCAGAGAGAACTCCCAGGCCTTGCACTGACTCTGGGCTCTCCCTCTCAGGTCTTGCTGAAGATGCCGGCAAGGGCTGACTTTAAAATGTGGGATTTAAACAAAAAGAAGGGAGCAAGGAAGGGGAAAGCTGGGCTGGTTTGTCTGTCAGGAATCACACCTGTGCATCTCACCTTGTCTCAGTTTTAGGACAATGCACAACTCCCTCAAAAAGCACCCTAGGAAACCAGAAAGAAGCAACCCTTATGGGAAAACAACATCATGACTTGTGAGGGGCTGGGCAAACCCAAAATCCCCAGTGGCACAAGCACTTCCGAACATCCCCAAAATCCAAACATCAGATCTTCCTCTCCACCTCAGCAGCCTCATCCCTCCTACCAATACCTGCACAAGCTCAGAACCAAACATCCCTTCCATAATTCCACTGGAAACCCAAACCCCATCATTTCCTGGTCACCTTTAAGTGCAAAGCCAGGGCTGCCCACCACAGGAACTACAAATCCATGTGCTTTATCCCACTCTGCAACCTGCAGGCTGGAAATCCCTTCCTACAGCCTCATCACTCTGGGTTTTTTTCTTCTCCATCACCTCAAGAGCTCCCTCAGTTCCCGGTGTTCCTTGTCCTGACCGTGTTCTCCAGCTCACACACCCCGGTGAACGCCCTCCCTCTGGCGTGGGGATGGAGCTGGACCAGCCTTCCCAGCAGGAGAGACACCAGCCAGGAACCTGCCTCCCTCTGCTGCTGGAAAAGGACACTACAAAGGCAAAAACACCTCCAGGAGATGCTGCTGTGCAGCAAACACGAGAGGTTCAGCTCTGCTCTTCTCTCCCTGGCACAGGCACCTTCCCCTGGAGCCAGGATTTAGGCACCGGATTCATGAAGATGAGGGCAAATACAAAAAAAAAAAAAAAAAAAGCATCTTTGCTCAAAGACCAGCCTCCCACAGAGGGAATTCAGCAGCCAGGCCCTCAGTATTTTCAAAACTAGGTTTTATTTTTACCAAACATAAATTTTTTTCCAGAACACGGCAGCAGGACCAGCCCAGCCCAGCTCGGGCAGCGCAGGCTGGGAAGCGATTTATCCCAGGAAGGATAAATCCTGCCCACAGGAACCTTTGCAGGGGAATTCCTATGGAAGCTGCAGGATGGGCAGTGCTGGGGAGTCCCCGGGGTGTCCCATCCCTGCTGGTTCCCTGTCCCTCCAGGCCAGGCTCTCCCCATCCAGCCCCTCCAAGCACCGAGCTCACGGGCACTCCCCGCAGTCTGAGATGATCACCTTCTGCTTTGGCTTCCCATCTTTGGTGCCCTGAGCCTTGCAGAAAAGAGCAGCAGGAATTCCAGGCGTGAATCCTCAGGGCAGGAAGGAAGTGGGCTCTGGCCCCAGCTCCCCCCTGCCCTCACCTACCTCGATCTCCCTCACCACGTCCATGCCCTCCGTCACCTCCCCGAACACCACGTGCTTCCCGTCCAGCCAGTCTGTTTTCTCACAGGTGATGAAGAACTGGGAGCCGTTGGTGTTTGGGCCCGAGTTTGCCATGGACACCATCCCTGGGATCAGAGAGTGCAGAGTTATGGCTGAGTTCAGGAGCTCCTACCCCAGCCCAGCCCCGTTCCCATGTCCCACAGAACGCTGCTGGATATCAAAACCCCCAGAAACTACCAGAAATCAATTATGCTGAGGAGCACTTGCAAGTGTGAAAGTTGCTCAGCTATTTTTAGCTGCAGTAACAGCAAAGCTGTTTGTATGGAGATAAATCTGCTTGCTTGCTCCTGCCTTTCACAGTCCTGCTGTGGCAACCCTCGTTTAAAATCAAGCAGGAAAAGCAGCTTTGAAATTGTTTTTCCTTTATGTAACACTGCAAATAAAGTGGATGGAGAGGGAACGATGCATTTGGTGAGACACAAGAGTCTGAATGTGGCAGAAAAACGTGGTCAATGTAGATGATAATTATTATAATTCAGGGCTGCTGCTATCAACATGGCCAAAACAGCCCAAATGGGGTCCCTGGATGATGCCAAGCCATTTTCTCTCCTGGAGAATGGGCTTTACCTGGCCCTGTGTGCTTGAGGATGAAGTTTTCATCATCAAACTTCTTCCCGTAGATGGATTTGCCGCCGGTGCCGTTGTGGTTGGTGAAGTCTCCGGCCTGGCACATGAACTGGGGGATGATGCGGTGGAAGCTGCTGCCTTTGAAGCCAAATCCTTTCTCGTGGGTGCAGAGGCAGCGGAAATTCTCTGTGTGGGGGGCAAAGGGGAGGGAGGTGAGAGCTGTGCCCCCCCCGGGGGGGTCACCAGGTGTTGAGGATTTTTAGCAGGACAATGGACACACATTCAGCAGATGCACAATCCAGCCTTCTGGTAACAAATAATCAGTTCAAGGAACGGGGTCAGTGAATCCTTGAAGACAGGAAAAGAAGTAGAGTCAGCGAGAATCAGCAAAAGTTGTCAGCAAAGTTTGAGAAAGTAAAAAAGAGAACTCAGGGTGGGCCAGACGAGCAAAGCAGGACGTGTGAAGAATCGGGTGATCCAATCAGCATTTAATTTTAGACGCATGGACAGTTAGGATTAACCAATAATCATGTTATGTTATCAATAATCCTCTGCTAGAGGAGCATAAACAGCAGAACTCATCATAAATACAGGCTTCTGTATAATAAAAGTGGCTTCACTTGATCATACTGATCACAGTGTGCTGTCCCATTTTTGATCCTCCACACCACAACCAGGAGGGGAGGCTGAGCCTTCGCCTCACCTGCGGTCATGGGCACCACGTCGGAGCGCAGGAGGATCCGCAGCCGCCCCGCGGGCTTGTTCCCGATCTTGATGTCCATGTAAACCTGGGGGTTGACCCGGGATTTCTTGGCAGGAGGCTCGTCCTGGGCAGGAAAAGAAAGAAAAGCAAGTTGAGGTGACATTTCTCTCTGCTTTGCACTCTCATCCTCTGGGATAACGGGGATACAGATGGCTCCGGTTGTTTTTCCTACCTCCTGTGCCTCTGCTTTGGGGGCCTCTGCTCCTCCCTCCTCCTTGTTCTCCTCCAAAGTCTTCCCTGAGAACTTCTTCAGCCACTCGTCATCTGACCAGACTGTGGCCACAAAAGGAAAGGTCAGAGCACAGGAACTGACCCAAAGGGCCACAGCTCAGCTTATGCACAGAGCTCCGAGCACGCCCAGGGATGTTCTGTTCCCCAGCTCACCAGGCCTGGATGACCCTTCTTTAATCCTCATGGGTTTGGCCAGGTTCACTCGGATTGTCCTGCCAAAGAGCTCAGACTCGTTCTGCAGAGGGGAAAAAAGCACAGCAAAGCCCACCAAAAGGTATAAAACCACCGTGCCCCCTCAAAGCCCTGCAGAGCTTTGGACAGAGGACACAGCTTCTGCTCTCTCTGTAGCCCACAGCACCCAGGGCAGCAAAGCCACACATCCCCAAGGAACAGGGAGCAGAAGTGGGAGCAGGGTCCATACCATGTTGTCAATAGCTGCTGCTGCATCCTGCCAAAAGAAAAAAATCAAAATAAAATCATTATTAACATTTATTCTCATGGTCCAGCATAGCCATGTCCCAGCATCTCATTATAAAGAAAATTGCCAGGTTTTATTAAACCTCACCTATCCCAGGGATGTATGAACTGATGGGTTTTGTAAAAGCCATATCCAAACCCCATCCATGTGGCGTTTCCAAACCCCATGTGGGTCTCATCTTCCCACTAACCCCTCATATTTAAGATGTTTTATTGCTGCCATGAGCATTTGGGAGAGGAGAGATTTGTGTACAAAGCCCAGGACAGATAATCAGAGGACAAATAGATGACAGCCCATGAAACCAAGGAACCCAGCCAGGGATGGTGGCAGGGGAGCAGTTTGGGTTGGAAACAGGAAAAGTGGGAACTTCAGCCCAAGAGAAAATGGGAAAAGTGGGGACTTGGAAGAGCAGAACAATGTTATGGCGGGTAACCCACACGCGATTTCACCAGCAGGAAGAGGATCCATCCCAAAAAACCCCAAAATGGCTCAAGCACTCGCTGGTTCCTCACCTCTGCCAGCTCAAACTCCACGAAGGCGAATCCGCGGTGCTTTTCTGGAGGGAAGGAAGGAAGCGAGGGGTCAGGGCCAGCACGGACACATCGGTACCACGGGGCGGGGCGGGGGGGGGTCCCATCCCGGGAAAGCCACCCCAAACCCGCACCCCGGGGATGCTCCAGCCCGCCCAGGCACGCACCGGTCTCGTAGTCCAGCGGGATCTGGATGTCGGTGATGTCTCCGAAGGGGATGAAGGCGGCGTGCAGCACCTTCTCGTCCACCTCCTCGGCCAGCCCGCCTGCGGGGGCGGCCAGCGGTCACCGCCGGCGGCCCCGGCCCCTCGGGGGTCCCCCCAGCCCGGCCACTCACCCACGTACAGCACCCGCTTGGTGGCCGCCATCGCGCCCCGCTCCCCCGGAACGGCTCGGCCCGGCCCGGCCCGCCCCGGAACGGCGACATCGCTCCGCCCTCCGCCGGGGCTCGGCCGGCACGGCTCGCGTTCACAGCAGAGAGCCCGGGCGAGCCGCTGGTGCAGCCCTGCGCGCTCCTTCCACCCCGGTCCAGGCTTTCCCAAAGCCTCCCGTGCACTGCGGGAGGGGTGCTCAGCTCCAGCCTGAGCGCGGTGTTGGAGCTTGGGTTGGAGAGGGCTCGTCCCAGCGTAGCGAGTGGTCTGTGCTACCTGAATAAATGCTTTTTAGCCCAAAGGATCACCCAAAATAAGCTTGTAAAGGATTTATCGAGCCCAGTGGCAAACCTCAGGTATAAAATAGCAGCAGGGCCACTAAAGATCCAGCTGAAAATGTAGAAATGTAAACAAAGAACAGCCCAGGACAAAACAGGCCAAACCCTTGTACCCTTCACTTGAAAATACCTCCCCCAACCCTTCTTAGAGCACTGTTTACAGCCATCACCCCTTCAGATACTGCCCCAGGCATGATTTTAAATAGTCATTATCTAAAATTAGTAAGCAGAATAAGTCAAATCCCTGTTTAATGTATTCACCCCCCAATTAACTGCCCATCAGTTTAATTTCACAAAGCCACACCACATTTGTTTATCCAACAGAGAGAAATGATGAGAAACACAGTGCAAGTTTATTCCTTTATTGATAAATGTTTCCCAAACTTTCCAAACTGGATTGTTCAATTAAACACAAACTCACAAAAATACTTCCAGCCTAAAATCCTCAACGTCCTCTTTAGAAGACACAAGGGGCAGCTCTGTTCTGGCAAAGGAAAAGCTTGCAACCCCCCAGATTCTGGTTTTGGAAACCTTGAGCTTCAGAGTTGGCTTTTTAAATAAGATCTATAAGATTAATTTACAAAATGCAATATAACTATGTGATACAATGCATGGCCTTGAGATCGGCAGGACAGTGAAGGATCTTCACACATCTTGAGCTGATGTCTAGGAAGGGGCTATTTGGCTTCTTTGTATCCTAGAGGGGAAAGAGGGACAGAAGTTATTGACAGCATCCCTGCTCCAGGCTAGGGAATACTCCAGCATTCCAAGAAATAAGGATTCCAGTGTAATTGGGAAGGTACAGAGAAGCTGCTTGTCCTGGTCAGATGATCAGAAATTGTTATTATCCACAAGAAACTCAAATTCTTTGCTAGACCACCCAGTGAAAATAAGAATACTCATCATTCTTCACCAGCTTGAGCTGTGACATCTGATCACAGATCTCCAGTACAAAGTCCTGGAAATGGCAATTCCAGACAACCCACAGAAAAATGGATCATGAGAAACAGGAAGAGACATTCCAAGAATCAAAATCCTTATCCATAAATAAAACAAGAGCCAACCCCAAGCACAGGTGACACCACTTGTGTGGACAGACATATCCAGTGAAACATTTCCAACATTTATTATATCCAGAAGGCAAGTGGTTTCCAGGATAAGGAATGGGCACTAAGAGCCTGTTTAGCCTCAAAATCGCCAGAGCTCCTCGTGGCTATCTCCCAGATTAGCAGTTCCACAAGACTCATCCCCAGCATGTCAGCTCCAAGGAATACCTCAGGGACTTGAACAACATCTTTAGATCCCTTAAATGAGCATCAGAATGAATATTTCTTAAGTTCTACATAAGTATTCTGCTGGGAGAAACTACATTAGGAGCTTTTTGTTGTTGAAAAGTGGACTACAATCAGGTAAGTGCTGGTCACAGACCCACATGAATTGTTCACCGTGTTTTATTTATTTATATATTTTTTTTTAATTAAATAAAACAACTGTGTTTTATTTACTGATTCTGGAAGCTTTCCACTGAAGCTGAGGACTGAGACACTCACCAGTCATCCTGGTTCAAGAGGTAGCAGCAACCACACCCACTTTCTGGGCAGCTTCTTTCTTAGCTTGGTGAGCCTGCAGCACTGCCACGGCCTCCTCCACCTGGGGACACAAATCCAGTGAGATTTTCTCCCTGCTCAGAGGCCCCCCCAAGACAAAAAAGGGACACAGCAGCTCACCTTGGAGCGGAGGGACTCTGGAGATTCCAGCATATGCAGCAGTTCTGAGTTGTCAATCTCTAGCAGCATTCCTGTGATCTTCCCCGCCAGGCTGGGGTGCATAGCTTGGATCAGGGGGAACAAACGCTCTCCTGAAGGAGAAAAAGGAGTTCAGGTGGATGAGTCTGGATCTTTGAAACCTGAGGGGATGAAAAATGATTGGTGAGCAGTGGGGTTTTACTCACCCAGCATCTGTTTCTGCTCCTGGGGAGGGGCAGCAGCCAGCATGGAGGCTGTCAGTGGCTCCTGGCCCTGCACATGCACTGCAGGCTGTGGTGCCTGAAAAGGGCAGACAACAGTTCTGAAATAAGGAAGAGGCTGATTGCTTCATATTTAGACAATTCTAAGATGTTCCCTCCTAAAACACAATCTTTGTCAAGCCTACAGAACACCTCAGCTTCAGAAAAGGGCAGGTAAGGTGCCCTTGGTTCACAAACACTCCCTGCAAGCCTTGAGCTCAAAACCCTGGAATGTCACACAGGAGCACCATAAATGTCTTACAAAACCTGGATCAAACATCATGAGATGTTGAGAAAGCCAGGTGTAGATGGTGCTCTTTCTTTCAATGATGCCCCAGTGAGAACTTGGCAAAGAGGAGAGAGACTTAAATGGTTGCAAAACATTGGAACAAAGAACCAAGAGAAATATCCTTACAGCCAGTCTGGCTACAAAAGGGCTTGTGAATACAAGACAGATCATCCAACCAGAGTGCCCCTGGCAAAGGCACAACTGCCAGATTTTAAAATTCCAAATTAGCATTGTCTGGGTCGTAAAAGGAGCTTGAAGTTTCTATAAAAATACTTCAGTTGCATGTGAAACTGCAGGGACTTCCCAGCCCTGCCCTGCCCTGGTGGTACCTGCAGAGGTTGGACACCTGGGTGTGGGCTGCGGACACTTGAGGCATATTTGTAAGGAGGAACAGCCCTGGGAGCAGGGGCAGCTACAGGAGGACGGGGAGCCAAATTCTGTGCTGCTGTGCCAACACCTGCAAAGGAACAGAACACGGTGACAAACACCTGCAGCAACATGCTAACAAGTTGGGATGTCTGGTTTTAATTCAAACTATGCTCTGCACAGTGATAATTCTTCAGAAACCAAAGTGTAGCTGGTTACTTCAGGAAAGGGCTGTTCTCCCTAGAACCAATCCATAGATTCCACACCTTTTGTTCTACAGCTGATCACCGGGAAAAAATTAATTAGGCTGCTCTCCTCTGAAAGCAAAACCCATAAGCTACAGAGAGTTTTGGGCGGTGTTGCAGAGGTGTAGAGATGAGTCCCAAACCAGTGGAGAAGAACCCATCTGGATTTCCACTGCTGTGCTGTAGCACCAAGTGCTCCCAGACCTGCACAGCAGAGCGAGGAACAGGAAAGCAGCAGGTGCTGGCTCTGCTCTTTGCAGACAGCCCAGGTCTGATCGTCTTTGGGAGAAGTCAAGTCTCCACAGCATCCTCCTCCCTCCCAGAGAAGGGGAAAAGCCCAGGAAGAGACCCCTTTTTACCAACTCTCTGGGCAGCAGCGGGGAGGCCCCGGGAGGCAGGAGCGTTGGCAGGGGTCAAGTGGCGCAGGGCGGGCCGGGGCCCCGACTGGCGCATGGCATTCGGCATTCCCTGGAAGCCTAGAGGATGGAAGGAGGGGAAATCCTCAAAAGAGAAGCACCTGGCAAGACAGGACAGCCAGCTACAGGGGTGGTGCATGGGAAGAATCAGAGAATCACGGAATATACCGAGTTGGAAGGGATGCACAAGGATCAGAGTCCAGCTCCTGGCCCTGCACAGGACCATTCCCACAAAGTAAAGCATTAATTGTTCCCGTTGGGAAGTAAAGCTCCCAAAGGGTTCTACAACCAAAGCAACCTCTGGTGCTCTCACCTTGAGGTCTCCCTCCTTGCTGCCATCGTGGGTTGGGTCTCATCTGTGTCATTTGGTTGGGTGCATAGTAAGTGGGTCTGCTCTGAGCCTGGAGGAAGATCAGATAAGCTCAGAGGCAACATCCAAGCGCATCACAAACATTGTTTACAACGTGTTTTGGCAGCCGTTGCCAGGACTCAACTCAGGTCGGATTAAGAGAACAGGCAGCTGGCAAGTCACAGAATTAACTCCACTGCTGCACCCCTCATTAGGAGTTGTTGCTTACAGGCATGAGAAAGGCTCAGTGAGATTAGCACAGGTTAAAAACCTCACAGCAGCTCACCTGGGGCACAGCAGGCATGAAATAACCACCAGCAGCGGGCTGGAACTGGTTGATGATGGTGTTGGCAGGCAAGGCCCTCATGCCAGCGATGCGCTGCATGTACTGGTTGGTGAGGTGGGCCTTCCTCTCCTCCTTCCTCTGTGCCAGTGCCACATAGAGGGGCTTGGAGCCCACAATGCGCCCGTTCATCTCTGTCACAGCTTTGGTGGCCTCCTCTGGAGAGGAAAAGCAGACAAAGCCAAACCCTTTGCTCCGTCCATCTTCCAGCATCACCTGCAGTAAAGATCAATTGCTAATGGAGTACCAGTACAACTGAGCTGAAGAATCTGTGGTTTTTTTTAGATTTTAGGTAGCACACAACTTGTTGCAGAGGTGTAGAGACAGGTTCTCATGAAGAGTCACCTGTCTGGATTTGCTCTGCGTTGCTGTCAGCACCATGTGTCCCCAGGCCCACACTGCACAGTAAGGAATGGGAAAGATTTGGTGCAGTCCTAAATGCACAGAGGAAAGTGCCATTTCATGCTTACCACCTCAAGCAAGCATGTTTGCCACTTCCTGCCTCCCCTTTTAGTAGGGGAATGAAGCTTTCAGTAAAATCCCACTATTTACTAGCCAAGGTGTTTTCAGAATCACAATAACCACACGTTAAGAACAGCCCTTTAATGCCATGTCAGACAACAATTCCTTCTTCAGGCTTTAAAATCCAAGTAACCCCCAAATCCCACAGTACCTTGGCACTTGTTATTGACCCAAAAGGTGAGAACTCCTTCCTCAGTTTTTCATCATCTATAGTGTCATCTAGGTTTTTAATGTACAGGTTAACACCCTGGAAAGGGAGAGAACAGCATGACATTCACAACATCAAAAAAAAAAAAAAACAACTTAATCACATCAACTGTTACCCATCTGCCAGAGCAGTAATTTATCTGAAAACTCTTAATTTAGCATCATGTTCCTTCTACACCACCCAAAGCTGAAGGTGATAAATGTTGCAAAGGCGTAGAGACAAGTCCCACTGTGGTGAAAGGGAGCTTGTCTGGATTTCCTCTGCCTTCCTGTGGCATCATAACGTGTCCCCAGTCCACCACTGCACCTCAGGGAGTGGGGGAGTTTCAGATGCCACCTCTGACACGACCCAGTTCTGCCACAAATTACAGAGAGCAGTGCAGAGTTGTGCTGCCTCTTCCCATCCCCCCAGGGATCCCCATTTGAAAGTCAAGGAGACTTCATGCCTGTTGTCTCACATCTTCCTAAACACTTTCAGTACCAAGACTAAGCCCTGATGCCCCCTTTGCCACCAAATACCACGGAGACACCTCTGTGTTTTAACCCAGGATGTCTCACAGGACAATAACTGCTCTGGCAATTCCTTCAACAGACCAGAAATAGTGCTTAAATTGAGAAAAGCAACATTATTCACCTGGTACCGGCTGAGTCTCTCCTGTTTTAGCTGTTCAAACCTTCTTTTCAGCTCTGCCTGGCGCTCAGCCTTCTTCTGTGCTCTGCCCACAAAGAGCATTTTCCCGTTGATGTCCTTCCCGTTCATTTCTTCCACTGCCTGCACAGAGGGTTCAAGAGGAAACTCTCAGCTGCTGCAGCAGGACAGCCCCTGATTGTGTCAGAGCAGGACTGCCCAGAGCTGTGTCCCTGCCTGTCAGTCAATAAACCGGAGTTTGCACGTTACCTTTGCACTTTTCCTGTTAACAACAGGCTCATTAAAGACAAGCTGAAGTTATCACACAGATCAAGCTGACACACCACTGAGCACTGAACTAACTTGGAAATTCATCCCCACCCTTTCTTGTAATTAAAGCTACATTTTAACAAGCATTCTGCTTAGAAAAGACCATTTTTGAGCAGTGTTCTCACTCTAGGTGCCCTCGTCCTCCTCCTTCAGCCCTGCACTGTAGTATTTCTTTAGCAATTAACATTCTTGATTATACCACTGCACTCTGTGTGGATCTAGGAAACTGGAGGGATGCCAAGTTACCCTTCAATGTCAAGCTATTAAGGTGCAAAAAGTTTCCAAGTTCCTACATCTAGAAGAGGTCATGCCCAAGGCAGAATTTTCTTCCATTTCAGAAACAGGCTCCCAGGATAAACCAAGTTTTTCTTTTCTGAAGTTATCTAAGCAACATAAAAGTCAGTCCTACCTTGTTGGCTTCTTCATGCTTTTCAAAGCTTACAAAGCCAAAGCCTTTGGATTTTCCAGTGGGGTCTGTCATCACTTTAACACTCAGAGTTTTACCTGTTACCAAGAAACAGGGTTAGTAAAATACCAGAAGTATTTCAAGATTGTTAAATTCCATGTAGTATCTCCAGTCTTCAGCCTTAAAGTGACCCAGGTAGGGACTACACAGCAGCACTCAAACTAACACATTTCATGAAATTCACAGCCTCAATTAAAGTATTTCTGTATTTACCATATTTGCCAAAGAGCTCCTTTAGTCTTTCATCATCCATGTCATCCCCAAAGTTTTTAATATAGACATTGGTGAATTCCTTCGCCTTGGCTCCCAGCTCAGCCTCCCTCTCTTTACGAGACTTGAATCTCCCAACAAATCTGTAAGATAAAAAAAATGAAAATCCCAATAAACAGATCGGTTCCAAGAGCGAAAAGATAATGTGTGACTTGCAGCGAGGCAAAAAAAAATGAGTGTGCAGTAGGAGCTGGGAATGGGGACAAGAAAGGGTGACAGCAGAGGACAACAAACAGGCCACAGACCAACCAGAAAAATCACCTGTGCTGTGGCTGGCCAAGGACTCCCACTGGCCCTAGACAGAACCCACCCCAGCCCGCTCACAGAGAGGTGGCAAATCAAGGCTCGGTCAGGGAAGCCCACCAGTCCTGGAATGGAGGGGTAGCAGGCCATGGCTTGGGCAGGGTCACTCACCAGCCCTGGAGTGGAGAGGTAGCAGGCCAAGGCTTGGGCCAGGAGAACCAGTGCCTTGTGTGTCCCTGTTAATACCGAGATGCATCCCGGAGCATGTGAGCGCTGCTGCTGCCGCCTGTGACACTCACACTTTGCGGTCGTTGAGCAGCATGCCGTTCATCTTCTCGATGGCCCTATCTGCAGCATCCTGGGTCTCAAAGTGCACAAAGGCGTAGCCCTTAGAGCCATTCTCATCACACACCACCTGCAGGAGAGGGAGCAAAGCCAGCTGTCAGCGTCCCTCCTCTGCCACGGGCCAGCGGGTGAAAACGCGCCACTGCCAAGGGTCAGCACCAGGCAGCTCCTGACAAGGGTCAGCACCAGGCAGACACCACCTGTGCGTCAGATTCCTGCACTTCATGACCAAATCTGATGTAATCTCAGCTTTGGGTCAACTCTGCCTTTCAGAGATTCTGTTTTAACACCAAGGTCATAGGTTTGATCTCTGTAGGCAGCGTTCATTTAAAGAGTTGGACTTGACGAGCCTTGTGTGTCTCAACTCAGAATATTCTGTGAATTTGCTGCTTATACTTGACAAAAAGTGTCCCTTTCACTACCTACACTCAATCTCTGATCATGTCCCCACCCTAAAAGAACTGGACAATGTAACCACATCTCACCTTGCAGGACAAAATGTTTCCGAAGGCCGAGAATGTGTCGTAAAGTGCCTTGTTATCAATGGATTTGTCCAGGTTCTTGATGAAGACATTCCCAACCCCTGACTTCCTCAGGGAAGGGTCCCTCTGAGACCACATGATGCGAATGGGTTTCCCTTTGATCACATCAAAATTCATGGTATCGAGAGCTCGCTCAGCTGCAAGAGAAGCCAAGAACAGATTTTCCGTGGTTGGTTACAAAATAAAGGTTTCCAGTGGGTGGGTGATCCTTTTCCCTGGATTTTACTCAGCTCATGGAGGCATTTGGGGTATTATCAGAGGTGATCAATGACTTTTAACTCAATGTTTCAAGGGAGGTCTCTGCAGCACAGTCACTAAGTATATAAAAGGTTTCACAGACTTTAAATTTACATTATAGCAATGTATTTACCACCACAGCAAAACTGATATCAAAATGCCTGGTTTATTAGTCATATTCTGAATTATTATAAAGGTAAATTACTCCACCCAAGAAGGAAAGGAAAACCAGGAAACTCTGGTAAAAAAAACTCTGTGTGGCTGTTTTGCTTTTCATGAAGCTCACATCTCCCCATCCTCATTTCTATTCAGAGAGAAGGATCATCTCCCTGTCAGGTCAGGGAAAATGTGCACGAACACATGGCTGGCTGTGAGGACATGAGTCAGCTTCTACATAACTTATGTGGCCAAAAAATGATTCCCGAGTTGTTCAAGCTAAAGATGACAAGAGAACTGAGAAAATTCTGGGGGGGAAAAAGTCTGTACACCCCATCTGATTAACAGGGAAGTGTTTATCTAAGCTCTTAAACGCCAGCACTGTCATTCTAACCTGCACTGAAACCCCCCTCCACGAGGCTATTTCTGCTGCCTACTGGTGTATTAAAAGGATCATTACATACACACATCAGGATCTTGTTCATAAAATTGAGATGCTTGCACTGTTCTGTGCCAGAAAACACTCCCAGCATGGAGCGAGCAGAGAAGAAAGAAAGAGTCTTAATTCCCAGCATGGAGCAAGCAAAGAGATGGAAAGACATGCATTAAAATTGAGGAAAATTAACAGGGCAGAAACCAAGCTTTCCAAATTTGTTTGGCTCAGTTCTCCCAGGCCACCTTCACCCTGTGGTATTTGCTGATTAGATTTCAGGAGCAGAAAATTCAAGGAAAAGACCAATCTGAGCACCTTGCATGTGACTTGGCTCGTGCAGCCTGATTAACTACTCAGCATGTCCCAAAACTACCTCCAGGAACTCCAGTGGAATATTGCCTACCAAAGCCTGCACTCCCTAGCCCCAGTGCCAGCCTCCACTACTGCATGGAAGTTTCTCCAATTTTTTCATGTGCTTTGAAATGCAGGTTTTTTTTTTTTTTTTTGTTCTTGCTGCTTTTCAAATTGAAATGGGACCATCACTGTTCTCCCCACACACAAATCCAGTTGGAAACACGCTCTGCTTGAAAAAAAAAATATATAATTTAAGGACTCCAACAGCTCTGCTTAGTCCAAGGTGTTACATGCAATTAACTGCCAGGCTAAAACGATTCCTCAGCTGCTGCTCCAAGTCCATGCAAGCCAGGTTCTTCCTGCAGTCCTTTCCTAGTGTAGGCAGCTCAGCAGGCGAGCCGGTGCAGCTCGTCAAATTTGGCAGTGTTTAATTATAGCAGGCAGAGGTCCTGCAGAAGCATGTGCTGGCAAGGGCACAAACTGGGTGGATAATACCATTTGCAGCAGGAACAGGCTCCTGCTGGAAGGTGACAAGCAGACCAAGCAGTGGCTGTAACCAGGGGGAGTGTGAAGGCTCCAGAGCCACCACCCAGCTCCAGAGCACTTAGGAAGTTCTTCCCGGTTTCTCCCCAGCTCCCTGAGCAGATACTATTGCTCTGCTCTTTCAACGGGTTGCTACTGTTCCACTCTATTATTACACCCAGACACTTCTGGTGAGAGGAGAAAGCCCTACAAGGATTCCCCGAGGGATGTGTGCCACACCCACAGGTGGAGATGCAACCCCTCTACACCAGGACCTCAGAAAACCTGTAAAGGATCTGCAAGAGTTCTGTGAATGACTCACACCAAGCACATCTGATTCATTTCCTTCATCTGAGCAAACACCTTCTCATTTTCTTCTATTTAAGCCACAAAGCTTCAGCCATTTCAGTTCCTGTATCTGTTTCTCTCCCACTGGTTCCTGTCATCCTTCCAGCAGACTCAACTGCGGCTCATACAGAACATAAAACACACTCACAGCCCCTTTCAGGCTTCCTTTTCATTCCCTTTCTGGATAGGGAGAGCACCTGAACACTCACTGCAGTTTGCCTCAGGCCTCAAGAGCAATTAGCCTCCCTTACAGGTGCAGAGTTGACACAATGTGGAATTAGTGGCTGTGGAGCATGAAAATCAATTACCAACCTCACACCCCAAGATTCATCCACCAGAAACTCCAGACAAAGAGTTTTATTCTCCCCAGACCTCCAGGCTCTCACTTAGGTCACTGAGCAAAAAAGTCCTGACAAGGAAAACACACCGTGCAAATGTAGCCACTTGTTTTTTTAAAAAAAGAGATTGTGCATATTCAAAAGAATTAAGTTCCTCAGTCACTGAGGTTACAACAAAATGCTGCTGCAGTGAAGCTTGTGTCAGTACCAACTCTTCCCTTTTAACTTCACAATTCGCCTTACACAGCTCCTCCTTTACACTGTCTTCAAGGAAGAGAACAAACAAGTTTATCTATAGCTTCCTACAGAAACACATATCTATTTCCAGCCCTGGGATCCTCCTTAGCTTGGGAAACATTCTGGTTTTCCTACACTTTCAGAACACCTTATCTCTGCAGCCAAACTGAAGTTTCTCTGCTTCATTACCCTGAGCTGTCTTTTTGTGACTGTCAGTGTTTGGGATTCAACAAACGGAGTGCAGCAGGTGGGTTTTTTATTTATGTAGGGTAATACATGCCGCAGTTTGACAGGAGAAATTCAGAAATTCGCATCTCTTCATGAGGGCAGGAGGAGTTTGACTATTTCCCTGTTCCAGTATTCACTCAATTATTAGGTTCAAACCACTTGACCTTCTAAGACCTACCAGTAACAAGACACCACCTACTCGCTCCAAGTATCACTTCAAGTCCAGGAGCTTCCTAAAATGTCTGCTGCCTCCCCAGCAGCCCAGAATGGTGCAGCCTCCCCCTAAATTCCTGCCTATTTATTACCATAAAAGATTACCTTGGAATATATTGGGAAGGCCCCCATTTGTACGAGGTGCAGAACGCTTCTGCTAAAGCACATGGGACCAGCCACTGATCCCTTCTGAGATCACCCTTCTCTGCTTTGAGAGAACTTCATCTACACTTCTGCACCCCAAAATTCTCCCCAAAATTTATCCAATCCATGCTGGAGTTCCTTCCTGCCTTTGTTTCTGCTGCTTGTTTTTATGTCTCTGACCCTGCAAAATGAGATCAGAGCTTAAGGAAGGCAGGTGAGCTGGGGTAACTTTGTTTTTGATCAATGTACCAATGTGGTTTTATAAGAGGCACTCAGGGCAGGATAGGACCACACATAGAGGCTCTCATGTTCCTTCTTTCTGAGAATCTTTAAAACACAAATACACCGCCCCCCCCCAAAAAAAAAAAAAAAGCTTTTTTGTGCCACAAATGAGAAATTAGGCAGTGGGGTGCAAGTCAGCTTTTAAACAGCATGACAAGGAAAAGGATCAAAAGTGCTCAGTCAGCTCAGTCCAAGGAAATGGCATCACAGGGAACTGCCCTGGGAGAGGATGGAAGCTCTGCAAAAACGTAAGGTAAGAAAACCTACTACAGGCTAAAGGAAAGCTTACAAAGTCTGTGCTGCTGTAAACTGATTCTGAACTCACTCTCATCTCCACTTGGATGCCTCTATCACACAGAGGTGCTGTTAAACCCCAGCACGGAGCAATAAACTTGCAGCAGTCAGCAGGCAGAGCTCTGAAAACTGGGGCAGAAAACGCTGACCCATTTTCCTTCCAGAAAAGACGTGTTCTAAAATGACCTCTCCTGTCCCATCTTTCATGTGCTGCTTCAGCTCTGCAACACCTGCCTTTGAGCAGGAAGCAAAGTGTGAAAAAAAGAGAGTCTGGCAAGAGCAAAGCAAATGTGGCTTCTGCACATGAGACAATCTGGTTTTCCACACGTTGAACAAAGCATTTTATTTCACTTTAGAGCAAGAACACCGCTTCCCCAACTGGGAGGCACAGCCAGCTGCTTGAACAACAGGAGATAGCAAATTTATTAAACTGGGAGTGTGTGGAGCAGCCACAGGATCAGTCACTTAACTGAGCACGCAGCCTACTCTGAAGTTTCTCTGCTAGGACTGGCTGCACAAAACCCCACAGAAACAGCCCCAAACTACCCCAGAATGAAGGCGAACACAGCAGGGATTATTTTCTCATACGAGGAGCAAACACGAATATCTGAAATTTACTATCAGTGCAAGAAACAGGCCTGCCTAAAATTACAGATATTAGTAAGAAGTGCATTTTGCAGAGCATTTTGTAGCCACCAAGCAGCAAAAAATATTCCAGCTGCAATCACCAGAAAGAGACGATTCACCCTGTAACGTTGCGGTGGGCAGCTACATGGCAACACGTGAATTAGTGGGAGAAAAAAAGAGGAAAAATGAGGTGGGAAAAGCCATGGATGCGGCTGCCGTTGCTACTTACCATCTGCGGGCTGCTGGAAGTTGACGTAGGCGTAGCCCAGGGAGCGGCGGGTGATCATATCCCTGCAGACCCGAATGGACAGCACGGGGCCAGCCGGGCTGAACTTCTCATAGAGCATGGCCTCGGTGATATCGGGGTGCAGGTCCCCCACGTACAGCGAGGCCATGGGGTAACTGCTGGCGGCCGTGTTCATCTTTCCCTCGGCGCTCTCAACCACTGGGGGGTTTTTTAACTTGGGGAGGGTCTCAAGTCAAGCTCCTTACAAATATTAATTCTGGGGGAACACTCAAAACTCTTAATTAAAGCCTAAGCTGCGGCCGGCAGAAGCTCGGGACAAGGGGGACTGGCGGGAGGGTGGGCACCAGGACACTGAGCAGCTGAGAGGCTTGTGCAAGCTTGAAAATCAGCAAAAACACCCCAAAGTTACGCCTCCTGGAGAGCAGCGATCGGATAAGACGCCAAAATTCGTACGCCGGCTCCCAAGAGCTTTAAGGCAAAAAACAAAACTCCTAAAACCCCAACGTCTCTTATCTTTTGCTTCGATTTAGCCCAGATTCTGCAGAGCGGCGGCCCGTGGATTTTCCTGAGGAAACAAAACAAAATAAAACCCAAATAAATAAATAAGGCTCAAACGCGCACCAACGCAACTATTTATCTTAAAACTAGCTCGGCTAGATAGCCCAAAGGTATTATAAATAAACCAGCGCGGCACGCGGCGGCCTGAGGGCGGGCGGGCGGGCAGGGCGCGGCCGCCGCGCTCTCCCGGCGCGCCGCGCTCCCTACCCCGCGGCGCCGGCCCGGGGCGGGCTCGGCGGCGCCGGTCCCGACCCCGACTCACGCGGTGCGGCCGCGGCGGGCGGAGAGGCGGCGGTTTCGGGCGGCGGGCGGCCCTTTATAGGCGCCGCGGCGGCGCGAGTGGGCCGCGGTGCCGCCGAGAGGAGGCGGCCGGGCCCGGCCCGGAGCGCCCCGCGCCGCACGCAGCGCCCCCCAACGGGCGGGAGGACCCGCCCGGCTCCCGCCATTTCGGGGGCCTCACAGGAGAGCGGCCCGCGCTGGGAATGATTAAAGTTAATCGTTGTTGGAAATTGTGTGGCTTGCCTGATTAGTTTTAGGACAATAAAGGGAAGGAGATGGTGGAGGGGAGGGGGGGGGTCCGGCAGAGGTCACAAAGATGATTTGGGGTCTGGAGCATTGCCCTCATGAGGGGAGACTGCAAGAGCTGGGCCTGGTCTGTCTGGAGAAGGGAAGGCTGAGAAGGATCCCATAAATTGTGGGATTATGGATCCCATAAATCCATAAAATATCCCCAAGTGGTGTCAGAGGAATGTGCCAGGCTGTTCAGTGTTCCCGACATGGAGCAACAGCCATAAGCAAAAACACAAGTTTCACCTCAACAGATTTAGGGATGAACAATCCCCTGTGGGCAGCTGGCAGGGAGATGGATCCACAGCAACAAACCCCACAAGAGTTTTTGGGGTTCTCTTCCCTCCCACCCCATCCTACATGTGCAGATGTCTCACAGGGCAGCTCAGTCCCACCATAAAACACAAAACAATCCAGGGAAGACTCCTGTGGAGAGCGGGGCCGTGGGGCTGGGACAGGGCAAGGAGCAGGTCGAGCAGAGGAATGCACCAGGAGAGCGAACAATTCCTCTGGGATTTTTCTTCTCACTGCTCCAAGCTCTGGTTTTGGAGGTGTTGCTGGCAGCGGGATGAGGAGAGGTCGGAGCTGGAGCTGTTCCCACAACCTCCTCCTCTTCAGAGCGTCGTTTTTCCCCAAATGAGCGCGAGTTCCCGCGGCAGCCCTGGCGCTGTTCCAGCTCCCATCATGGGCTGCCCTGGAGCGGGACCAAGGGTCCTGGATGTCTCCCCATGGAAGCGAGCTGTCAGTCCCTCTTCCCCGGATGAGGCTTAAACAGCTCCCAGCAGAAAGCTGCTGGAATGGGAGAGGGATTCACCTCCCTCTGCTGCTGTCCTGTGGCTTCACGCTCACGAGATCAGCTCCAGGGAGATCCGTAATTATCTATTTCCAGCATCTTCAGCGGAGCGTGAGGACACGGCAGAGCAGGATTCAGTGATTCATCAGTGACCTTCAGGCTCCATGGCTGTCCTGTTAAGGGGGACTAAGTCTGTAGATGCTGGTTAGCTGGGCATTGTGGCTTCTCAATTGGTGAATTGCCTTTAATTTGCTTTAAAAGCAGGATACAACGTCATCAAAAAATTGGGATATAATATCTTCCCCTTCACTACAGTGGAATAATCAAGAGTAGCAGAAAAAAGGTAAAAATAGCAAAGCAAATTGTAGTGATTTGCAATATTTTCTACCCTCCTCCTCCTGCTCCCATCATTCTCCCAACAGCTGACGGTGCCGCGAGGCCGCACTGGTGGGATCACACCTGCCACTGTTTTGAGCTTGGTCCTTCACAGCTGGCACCTCCTCCGCTGGGAAACCAGGGACTGACACAGGCATGTCGCGGTGGAAGTGTTCAGCTCCTGCTTTGACAGCTAAAGTCAAAACACAGCCCAGCTCAAAGAGCGTGTTTCCACATAAAACGCCCTTTGGCTGCAGCAGCCGCTGTGGCTCTGATTTGAAACATATTTTGTGACATTTGTGCTCCCTCCCAGGGGACTCAGTGCAGACAGCCGCAGTTGTGTCCTGCTCGATCCTTTTCACTCCCTACACGGACTGAGTGGTACAAAACTGCCCCAGGGGCCGCCCTGCTCTTGGTGCCCTCAACGCATGGGTGCAGCTGCTCCTGGTGACCAGCGATACCTGAGCTCCTCGCAGCTGGCCCTCTCAGCACCTTCAGCAGTGCCTGGAGCGGAGGGGACATCTGTTAATGGCTTCATCTGGCCAATCCATCCCCATCCATGGCGCTGGTGGGTGACCCATCCATCATCCAGAGGCCTCCCAAGCTGCTGTGCCACCGTGCGTCTGAGCTGTGCCTCGGTCGCTGATGGTCACCCCGAAAGATCACCCAGTTCTCAGCACAGATGGCAGGCTTTCCACCAAATGCTGCCCCTGGGTTAGGATTTCTCCTCCTCGGCTTTAGGATTTCACCAGCAGATGGCAGGGCGGGATTGCTCCACGAGCAGAAAGGAGGGAGAACATTTCCCCCAGGGCAGGAGTGAGATAAGCAATGTTTTTCATGCGGGGGAATTTGGGAGAGCAGGGCTGGCTCCTGGAGCACCTGCTGCACAGCACATCTCCCACAGCCTGGGAGTGTCCCTGTCCTCTCCAAGCTCGTTCATCAGGACCCTGTTTTGTTCCAGCCGTGTCGGGGTGGGAGCCTTGTTTAACACCGCTGTGCCACCGAGCAGCCCACGCCTTCCCACAGGTCTCTCCATCAGGATTTTTTTTTTGCCTGAAGAACAAGGATGAAGGGAGTGCACGGAGAGTTCGGGGATTTCCCCTGCAGGGTAGATCAAAAGCTGCCAGGATGTATTAGAGTTTAGGCTAAAGAAAACCCTGGGAAAAGAAAATTAAATGAAGCTGCCGTCCCGACCTACTGCTCTGTAATCACCGAGTTGCTGTGGGGAGAAAACCCCACGGGCCTGAACCGATGCCCTTCCACCCACCCTGGCTCCCATTTGATCCGCGGAGATCAGGAAGTGGGGTTTGGGTGTTTTTTTTTTTTTTTTTTTTTTTTTTCCCCACTGTCTCTGTTTTGTTTTAGCACTGTAGCCCGCGGGGCCGGTTTGTATGCCTGCCTCCCACGGAGGGTAATTTGGTTCCTCTCTCTGGCCGAGGCCACACCAGAGCACTGAGCTCCAGCCGGGTCAGGGCAGCCCAGGCACCAGCGGGACGACCCGTCATCAATAGCCCTATTATTGCTCTTGAAGTTTCTCCCCGCTTCCAGACGGATGCTGCATTACTCCATCACAGCTGCAGTTGCTCCCTTCCAGCAATTCCCCACACAGCACTTAAGGAAGGGATTAATGGGCGGTTTTGAAAGGCATTTTGCAGCGGGAAGGAGTTATGGGAAAGGAAGTTGAATTCCCACCATTCCTCAGTAAAATTCTCCCAAGCATCTTTCACGAAGAGGGATCATTTACTGGTCCTTTCCTCAAAACAGAGACAGGCTCTCAGCTGTGGCTCTTTGTTTAGTCCAAAGCGTTTCCCGACAGCGAGATGCCACAGGGGTTGTTCTGGTCCTGGCTGCAAAGGGTCAGGAGACCAGGGCGAGCCCTCAGTCTGGCTGCAAGGCTCTGCCAGACTCCATCTGTTCCCTGACACTTCTGTAGACCCTAAATGAAATTATTTCTTCTCAAGTGACGGGTTATTGCCAATCTCAGGGCAAGCCTCGGTGAATACCCATCTGATTCCGACTCATTTTCCAAAGTAAAAAGTCTTGGGGCCAGAATGACCAAGAGTTATAAAAGAATCAGAGGGGATGTCACCTTAAAAGCTGCATCTTACCTTTTTTTTTTTCTTTTTGACGCTTTTCAGGGATCAAAACCTGCCACAAAATTACTCATCAATGACCTTCCCAGGTTCCTTCTGTGATCCAGGCAGGCTGGATGAGCAGATGGGATTCACTTCAATACTAAATTTCACAACCAGGACAGGGGTTTGAAAGACTTTATTTGACACCTTGGCTGATGTCACAGCTCGTGAATCTAAGAGCACTGCACAGTGTAAAGTGAGGCCGTGAGCTCTAGTGCACAAACCAGCTGCAGGAACAGCCAGGCTTCACGAGGATTTCCCTCCTGTGACTTTATTAAAAAGGAATATGTTGTTCCTGGCTGATTCCGGCACTTGAGGACAAGGGTGAGAAGCAGCAGAGGCATTTCTGTGTGTTAAGTGCGATGACTTCCACCAAAACAACTGGGAGGGACTCACTTCCCAAACAATGGCAGATACATACATTGACATGCACATGGCAGATACCATCTGCAGGAAGGAAAACAACAGCTCATCCACACAGCCCAACCGGCTGCACCTCTGACCTGAGGCATGGGAAGAGTTTCTCCCATTCAAAAGAGATCTTCTCCCTTTTTTTTACCTTTCTTTGCACCGACCTCTTCTCTCTTTCCATGGGGTGGGGTGCTGTAGAGGTGGACAAGGGCTGGGCATGCAGCTGGATCCAGAATATTGTGCACGTGTATCCCAGCAAGTCAAGGCACAAATGCAGGGAGCTGTTCAGGTGGGGGGGAGCACTGGGACACCCTGCCCTGCCACCACCGGACATGGCACAGGGGCAGGGTGGCTTGAAAGCGCCAAGCTTCTGTTCTTTCTGCCCAAAGAAGAGAGGAGGGGAGGCCAGCTGCAGGAGCAGAGGTGTGGTCTGCTGTGACACTCATCTAGGGGCACACAGGGCAAGGCAGGGAGAGCTCTCAGGACTCAGGACAAGTGCAGTGACACCTCAGTGGGTTTTGGTCCCGGCCCAGGGAGGGGGATGAGAGGTGTGAGACCCAAACATAGTGCTGGAGAAAGAAAACAGAGACATTGTAGGAGGGGAGGGTGAAGGATGCTAGGCTCAGGGAGAACGAGGGAGGCACTTCAAATTCAGGCTGCTCCAACCCATTTTCCCCCTTTGCAGACACTGCTGTTCGGCAGGGGGTGGAGGAGAGACAGCTCCAGCAGGGAGGCTGGCAGAGGGAAAGGCATTTTCTTCTCACTTTGGCAGTCAGAGCCTTGCCCTCGGTGACAGGCGTCCCTTTGAAATCCTCGGTCTCGCCTCTTCACACCTCGGTGCAGGGCAGGGGCTGTGCCCAGGTGGCCTGGCCGGCTGCTCCAGCAGGGTTTGTGCCGGGAACCCAGCGCAGGCCCTGCAGCCACGGCGGGATCTCAGCTGGGTTGTGGGAACGAGCCCTGCTAAGCCGCTGCCTCACTCCACCTTAAGGGCACATAAGTAGGAAAAGCTGGTAATGCAGAGAGGAAAGCACAGGGATTAGCAGGCAGCCAGTTCTCTTCGGGAGCTGGGGGGGCTGGAGCCTGCCTTGTGGGTGCCAGCAGTGCTGGGCAAGGGGCGTGAGCTGTGTCCATCCCACCACCCCAAAATTAGGTGCTGCAGCTGGGGGATGCGTCGCAGGGAATCGGCACGAGCAAGTCTGGCTGGCAGCTCCGAGTCCCCGGGGAAATAAAGACAGTATTTCAAGGCTGGCTGTTTTCCAAAGGAGAGCAAGGCTGGGTTCTGCAGAGGGGTTTGCTGGAGGAGGAATGGGGCTGGGATCTGCGTGTGCCCCCTCCCTCGTATCCAGAAGGGTCTGGAGCGTGGCCTCGTGCAGGCAAGTGCATGGAATTGGATGTGATTTACGTTTGCAGGCATCACAAGGGAGAGGACGTGTGATGGTGAGGCGACAAGGGCGGTGCAAGGAGGGAGGGAAGAGCAGAGAGAATTTTCTCTATGGATCCTTGGCTTCTGCAAAGCAGGAAAGATGCCTTTTCAACCGAGTTTGTTCACAGCCCTGCGGGCGATGAGCGCTGGAGAACTCCTGTCTCCGGAGGGGAAGGGAGGGTCAGAAAGCCCCGATTTCCGTCGCCCAGGAGCGGCAGATCCTGGATGTCCCAACCCTGATCCCTGGTCCCTGCGCGGCAGCGCCCAAGATGGGTGGCGCTGCATAAGCTGGCGGCACAGGGATGCCGGCAGAGGCTGGGGAGAAGAGGAATGTGGCGATTTGGCTGCTCTTGGACGAGCCCTCTCTCAGTGCTCCCGCTGGCGACGGCATCCTGGGCACGGCTGTCACGGCTGCGGCCGAGCTGGCGCCGCGGGCCCTCCGGCTGGAGGAACCCATCCTGCTGGCCAGGAAGCTCCGGCGGGATGGCAGCATCTCGCCAGGGACGCGGCGGAGAGGGGCCGGCCTCACTGCAGGGCTGGGGTAAGCCAGGGAAGATGCAGTCAAAACAACCGGAGCGGGAGCGGCCTCCCTCCTGGGGATCTGCACAGGGCCGGCGGCGCCGTGCAGGAAGGACCAGGGCCAGGTCTGGATGGGCAGCAGGGACGCGGCCACGGGCGAAGGCTCCATTTCTGCCACGTAATTATTCAGGTGGGAGAGGAGTCGCAGCCGGATGGGGTCGGCAGCGTTTTGGCCCTCGAGGATGCCCAGGTACCTGACAACTTCGGTGAGACACTCGCGGAAGCCGATGCTTCTGTAATCCACAGCCAGAGCCCGGGCATCCAGGAAGCCTGGAGGGAGAGGACATGGGTGACATTAAAACCGTGCAGAGCTCAGGAATGCGCCTGGATTTCACTACCCTCTCTAATGCACTGTGTTTTTCACTTGAGGCACTTTGCTGCCGTGTGATATTCCTGAAGCAGGCAGCCAAGTGGGTGTCCCAAGAGACTGGAGGTTTGTGTGCATGAGAGCGGCATCTGCGGTTATCTCACCGGGATAAACCCGCCAGGGTCAGGGAGCCTCTCACTGGTGTGAGACCAGAAAAAGGTTTCATTAGCTGTGCTCAGGAAGGGAGGTTTTTTCCCCTATTGGATTCTATCAGTGATGCTGGAGACGTGGCTGTGGGCTAGATGGGCACTGGGATTGGGCTGCCTTTGCCAGAGGGATATTCCGCTCAGGACAGTGTCTCCTCAACGCACAGCTGAGCACCACTTCTCTCTGCCTGGCTCCCAAAATTTACACTGCCTTTAAAGCAATGTCACAGGGCAGTGGCAGAACCAAAACAGCTGGGCTGAGAAAGCTCAAAGCCACAGAAATCAGCAACCAACTGCTGATTTCAGGCTTCTGCTCCCAACTTGCAGCTTCATGAGACCATAAGCAATAAAGCAGAGAATGTCACAGCACAGTGAAGTGCTGGACCACTGTGCTTGACGGGGTCTCTCGTGACAATGCAGCCCTTTGTTGCAGTGCAGTCAAACTGAATATCTAAACAAATCTTCCAGACCAAGTTACAGCCCTGAACCAAAGCCTGGATGCCAGCAATGTCCCCAGCAAGCCAAAACTGGGTGGTAAGCAAGCCAGAGGCTTCTTTACTGGAGCTGTGATCTCCATCCTGTTAACTGGAACAGGACAGAGGGTCTGAACTAAAGTCTCAGTACAAATAAAACCTTTGTTGGATTTTGCACAGGACTCCCTGTCTCTTCTTATAACAACCAAGAGACACACACACACAAAAAAAGAACAGAAAAGGAAAAAAAGCCTTGTTTATTTGCAGAGTTCTCATGCAGAATTCAGCCTCCGCAGGAAATGTATCCCAGGGAGGAGGTAAAGAGTTTAATATGGTTTTTCTGGAAGCAGGCTCCGTTTTGGAGCAGGAATAAATGAGTCTCTGGCAAAGCAGCTTTTAGCAGGGGGTGAAACACCCCTGCTGTCCCTGTGGGGCTGGGGGTTTACCATCCCACATACCCCAGTCTCCCAAATGGATGCATGGGATGCTGACCCATCTGAAGGAAAATGCCCATCTGCCCTCCCTGAAAAGGTATTTCCCTTGGGAAGCAGGCAGAGCTGGCTGGAGGCAGCTTGCTGCTGCTGCTGCTGGGGAATTTTCCTTCCAGGTTTGCACCTTCACCTCAGCCATGTGCTCATAAGAGCAGTTCTTACCCGTTCCTCCTGTGGCGTGAAGCATTTTTAAGTGATCCACTGTCATTTGTAGAATTTCTGCCTTCTCCAGCTTGGAAGACCCCTGTGTTGGGAGCAGAAAGGAAAAGCCATTTGTCATTTTATGGTCCAGGGCTTTGTGCCTCTCAGGAGCCGAGGTCTGGCCAATGATTTCCTCCCTGAAACCTCTCTGAAGCCCAGGAGTGCTCAGAATGGCGCAGGGCATCCACCAGGGCTCTGTTTTTCACATCAAGTGAGCAGAAAAAAGAGCTCCTTCCCGATGCAGATTGAAAAAAATCCCCATTTCTGTGCTTCCTCATATCTGCAAAACACTTCCTAGATTGATTTTATCCTCCCTAGGGCTCCTGAATATTTGCTAATATCGTTTCACCACCCCATTTCCACCACCCACTTACGCCCCAGAGTGAGGAGGATAAGAAAGGCATAGCCTTGCTCCAGACTTCCTCATTCTGGGGGCTGTACCCCAAACCCTGCAGGCCTCACGGGGGGCACCAGGTGCTCCCACAAACACACACCTGCTTCTCGAAGGCCGTGGGCACCAGGCGCCGCAGCTCCGAGAGGCTGCTGTTGATGCGGTCTCGGCGCCGCTTCTCGATGATCTGTGGGAGATTTTCCAAGCAGACAGAAGAAACCACAGTCACTTACAGCCACAGCTCACAGATCTAACGCCCTCCAGGTGCTTTGGAAGGGCCGTGTGTGTGAATGTTTTGGAGTGCAGAAGTTGAGTGAAGAAACGTGGACTGGTCTGATAAGCCCAGGTGAAATTGCTCTTCCCTATTCTGCCGGGTTTGAGGCCAAATCTCTGGGGAAAAAATTGGGTTTGGGGGGAGTTCTGCAGGAGGTGGAGCAGGAGCGGTGTAAAGCTGATTTTAACAGGAAGGATGGGCCAAGAGCCCCCCAGTGCACACAGGGGGACACCCCTGGCACACAGGGCCAGCCTGACCAGGGGACACAGCTGCCCTGAAAGGACACTCACCCCTCTCCTCTTCTTCCTGGCTTGTATCTGAGATGTTGTGGTGGGAGACACAGACCTGGAAACATGGCTGGAAAGGAAGGAGAGGGGATCATTTCTGGCTGGAGAGCAACCTCTCTTGCACATATGTTCTACACACGTTTGCCATCTGCAGTTTCCTCCCCCCACCCCAAAAAATGTCTTCTGTGGTTCCCATCTCATTTTTACCCACAACACAGAGCTCAGGAATTGGGGATGGGGAGCAAAGCAGAGATTTGAATCCCACTCTCTCCCCTCCGAGAATCTCCCACCAGCCTGGGACAGATTTCTGCACCAAACTGTCCACCCACTCCCAGGCACAATTCTTCCATCCCAACCCATGATGGCATCTCCACAGAGCTGGAAAAGCAGTGATCTGAGCTCTGGAGTCATGGCCTTTCTTCCTCCATGTGTGAACCTCCCGTCTCTCGTGTCTGAGCCTGCCCTGTCTGCAGGGCTTTGCATCTCGGAGCCACGATGGCAGGAGGGATCTGAGTTCTGGGATCCGAGCTCCCACCCAGGGAGGGCTGGCTGCTCCTCAGGGTGAGGCCAGTGGTGGCACTGATGTGGTTTCTGAGGGCTTCCCACAGAGTCGCTTCCCAAACCACAGTTTTCGGGGTGGGCTGGGATGTTCTGAACTCACGGACACCCCTGAACCATCCAGAGAGGGGCCGGGGGCTGGGCAGGGAGGACACCTGGCAGGAGGTGACGGAGCAGGGACCCTCCTGCTGGGGCTCAGCTCTGCCCAGGGGACGAGGGACATCGTGGGGACAGTCTAAGGAACAGGGCCCCACAAACCACCCTGTGCCTGCCTGGCTAAAAGCACCAAAGGTCAGCACTAGACATGCAGAGGGAGGCAAAGTTCAACCCTTAGGTCCCCACGGAGGTGAAGTCTCCATAACCATGGATAACCGGGCGTGGGAAACTCCCTGCAGCAAGACCCTGTGGCCGAGGAGGGGGATGAGGCTGGCTGGGCCACCTCCCACCTCCCCCAAGCAGGATTTGTCCCTCTGGAAAGGGCAGCTGGCTCAGGGCTGTTTCTGTGCCTTACGAAACTCGGAGCAGGGATGTGAACACGCCTGCAATCCCGGCCAGCCCAGCGCGCCGCAGGGACCAGAGCTGGTGTCAGACACCCAAATCTGGAAAAGGGGCACTTGGGTTCACCCCAATCCAAATGTTTTTCAGTTTGACAAAGCATTTTAATAAGAGTCTATTAAGGATTTTCCTGCACAGACGCTGCAGTCTGCAGCAAGCCGACCCAGCGCAGCCTATTAAAAATAGGCCCAAGCGAGGTGCTTTCAGAAGTGGTTTTACACAATAACACGTTCTTCTACTGCCTGCTCTGCTCGTCTCCATACAGGTCCCCTATTTGAATGTCTGCTGGGTGGGCTCTCTCTGGGCAGAGGTGCTGGCTGGCTCCACAAGTACTAACACGCATTGCCAGCTACGCAGACACACACAGAATGAGCAATTTTGGTGTGAAAACACGCTCTGTATGGACACCAGGGTGTTTTAGGTGCAGGGGGTAGGTGCTGAATTCACCTGGAAATGCAAAGTAGGCACCCAAAGAGGAATAGGAATTTTTGAAACTCTCTTTGTAGAGCTGTCTGGATGCGTTGCTCTTGGTGAGCTTCAGGTCCAGATGTGGGTATCAACACCCATCTCACTGCAAAATGTATTTTAAAAATACTTCTGGTGGATTTGAACCGCATAAAAGATGGTGTGAGTATATTCTCTGGTGATTAAAATTTCTGCATTGCTCTTTGCTTGGTTTTATCATCCACAGCATAACTTTGGCTGTGAACTTGGCAGATCTTGCACTTCTGCAGTGACCCCGGATCCTAAACTTGCTCCACAAACTGATTCAAGCCTCACACCCGGCGTGACTCATCCCCTCACTACAGGGAAACTGGTTTGCCCAAACCACTCAACCGATGGGTAATGGGCTGGGAACCCCAGCCAGGCAGCCTCTCTCTGCTCTAATCACTCCTCCTCACTTCCCACCTGGAAATGTCTGCTTTTTCTGGGTGCACCAGCATCCCATGCAGGATGGCATTACTTGGGGTGTGACCTCAGCAGGGCAAGAACAGTTCTTTTGGCCGTAGATTTGCGTGACATGAGGACCAACATCCACCTATACAAATATCACCAGATCACAGCCAGCCTGGTTCCACCACCGGCTCGAGAAGACGAACACATTAGCAGCACCAGGGGGAGATTAAAAGTTCATCATTACTGGTCACCGAAATAAATAAATATTTTGTCCCTTGGGGTCCTGTGGACTCTGTGCTGCACTGATGTGAAGAGGTGGGATACATTTCAGCTGCAGCAGGAAAGCAGCTTAAATATTGATGCACTTGGAAATGCATAAGGGCTCAGGGAAATTCTGCAGGACATTTTGTGTAAGACGTGCCCGACTCTGCTGCGACTGTATCAGAAGCAGATTCATGAATTTTGTCCCATGAGAAGCTGAGCTTGGCACCAGCCAGGCAGTTTCTCCACTCAGGATACCAAAGAGCAAGAGGGAATGAATTAATCCAAGGCCTTGCTGGATGTGGAGGGAGTGGAAACACTTGGCTACTGAAACAAGAGTTCAAAAGCAGCTGATTTTTGGATGGGAACAAATAACAGAGCCTTTCCTTCATCCTCTGTGCCGTCTGCACCTTCGGAGCCTGGGAGGGCTGACCCAGCCTGGGAACCGGGCTTGCTGGGGATGCCCGGTGCCAGGGGAGCCTGAGGGCATCACCTGGGGAACCACACACGGGTCCTGTCCTCACCATTCCCTCACAAACTGCAAAGCCCCGGAGCCGAAAGTGCAGCTCAGCAGCGCTGGGACAGAGACTGCACTGCCGAGGGGCACCGGGGCAGCGCTTCCCTGCTCGGGCTCCCTCCCTAACACATCACAGCCCCAGCTGCTGCGTTACGAATGCATCAGCACAGCAGAAGCGTTTTTCTCACGCAAAACCTCCCGTCTCTTCCACATTCCCTGGGAGCCCTCGGATTGCCGGGAGCGCAGGGGTGTGGGTGCCTCTGCTCCGGGGGGGCTGCCCCATCTCGGGGTGCAGAGAACGGGCTCCCACTGCCCTTCTGCCACCTGGCAGGAGAAGGCCACCGCGCTGGCTTTGATGGGGTTCTCTTGAAGCTCCTAACGCAGCTTTAACACTTGTATGGCCACTTCGATTTCCTTGGGGGTCAGCCCCATGGCCAGCACCAGCCCTACCCAGCACTCTGGGGTCATCCTGCCGGTCCCCGCAGGACCAGCCCGACCCCGAGGGGTTAAGCGAGGTGCGAGGGACTCCCGGTGCGGCGGTGGCAGCGCCGGTGCCCTCCCGTCCGTGCCCCGGTTCAGCCGTGGCAGAGCCGGTGCCCTCCCGTGCCATGCCCCGGCAGGCACCGGGCGCTGCCGCTCCGAGCAGCTCGCGGGGAGCGGTGCTGGGACCCCAAAAACCCGCGTGGGACGCAGCCTGCCCTCACCTGTACTCCTCCTCCCGGCCCACGTCGATGGTGCCGTCAGACTCCGTGTCGGACGAGCTCTCCTCGCAGAGCCGCTTCATCCTGGCGGGGGGGGAAGCCGGTGGGCTCGGCGAGGTTGCCCCACGCGTGGACCCGCTGGCCGCCGCCGTCCTCGCCCGCCGTGCTCGGGGCAGTGCTCTGTCCCTGCCCGGGCTCCGCCGCTCCGGCCCCGCACGGCTCCTCCCCTGCCCGCTCTGCCTCTCCCACCCCCGGCTCTCCTTCCCTGGCTCCCTCCCGGCACGTCCCCACCTCCCGGGTAATGGGTTAATGAGCCACCATCTCCCGGGAGTGACGGATTACGCGGCCGCGCCGGCGCTCCCCGGTTCCCAGGGCCCCCCCTCCTCGCCCCGCCGCCTCCTCCCGCTCGCTGGTCGAAATCCCAAGTCTTCCTGTAAAAGGAACAGTCTGTGTGAACCGTCTCATGTCCCCCCCTCCTGCCCACGGCCCCCCTTCCACCCGCTGCACATTGGCCTCAGCCCCAGTTTAAAGGGACCAGTGACCTCACTGGCAACAGAAAACCGTGGGAAAGAGATGGGACTGATAAAGCCTTGAGTTGTTTCAGGGAAAAATCAACATCCAGCCCCACACGCACACACATGTCTGCCCGGCACCTCGCAGGCTCACGGCTCGGATGGAAAGCCGCTCGCTCGGAGCGCGGCGCTGTTTGAGGACGCCGCTCAAAGGGCCCTCGGCTGGCATCGATCGGCGGCCACTGCCGAGGGCCGGGGTGGCAGCGGTGGCACCGCACTCGGGCCAGGCCTGGCACCGCAGCGCGGTGGTCCCGCCGGGAGCTCGGCCTCCTGCCACGCTCCCACAGCCTTGGAGCCTCTTCAAGTGCCAGCTCACCAGGGCATTAGACACCTACCCCGTGAGACAAAACGGCCGAAGCCCAACTTTAGGCTTTGTAACACTGGGATGAATCGCTGTTTTCTGGTCTCTTTCCGCAAAGCTGGAAACTTTAAGCCACAGCCCAGCATCGAGCGAGCATCTCCCTTTCCCCGCTCCTGCAGCAAGGAGGCAGGAATCTGTTTTTCAGAGCCCTGCGCTGCTAAAATCCCCCAAGGCAGCAAAAACGTGTGCGTGTGGGAGAGAGACAGAGAGAGGGGAGGAGGGAGAGCGCTGAAGTGGAGGTTCCCAGTACGAAAATAATGCCTTTTATTTTGAAGAAAATAATCGGCGCTGAGATCTGGCAACACGTGGGTTTCCCAAAGCCCTTCTGCAGAGACCGTGGCGGCGATAAGAGCCCCGTCGCCGCTCGGGCCAGCCAAGCCACCCGTCTCCCGTGGCCTCCTGGGGTGCTCCCTATCTCCCTCAGCCATCTCTGCCAGCTCACCCACACTGCACCCGCCAACACCGAGGTGTCTGCAATTCCCCAGCACCTCGCCAGCAGCTCCGGAAAAGCCAAATCCCGGCTCCTGCCTGCCCTTCGCCCACGCCTGCCCCAGCTGAGCAAAGCACAGACCTCCCCACCGAGCAGATTTTGGGACTGAACCACACCATCCTCCTTTCTGAAGTGAAGCAGCGGGGACCTGAACCAGCCGTCCTGGGCTGGAGTGGAAAACTGACATCTCGGCAGTGTTTGTAAACTGGAAAAAGGGAGTGAAACCCGTGCTTTAGGTCACAGCACTTTGTTACTCTGATTCTGGTGTTTTGTTTTCACTATGAGAAGTGGTCAAGAAGCCGAGCTGTTATTAGCTTACATTTCCAAATGAAAAGTTACTTTGAACCAGAAGAGTTAGAAAAGTGTTATTTTAGCAGTTTTCAGACCCGCTCCTCCTCCCTTTCCAAAGTGATTTCAGTTAGAAACACATACATCCCCAAACCAAACTTCCCATAAACATGTGTTTTTGAGAGATTAATACTCTTTCCACCGATAAAACCATTTAAATGGGATCCTGAGATTGGTTGTTTCAGGCTCTTGCTCATATCACAGCGAGCCTGAACCAAGCCGAGCCCAGACCTGCCACAGAGGAACACTTTTCTTCTCCATCAGAAAGGAATTCACTGTCCAGACTCCATCTTTTCTGGGCCCTGTCTAAGCATCATTATCTGGGTTCAATTGAAGTGTAATTGGCAACATGTTTTTCTAGGATTACACTTCATTATGAACAGAGCGGGGGCCCCAAAACCCACTTCTCCTGTAATCGGATCCGCTCTCCAGCCTGTGCTCCTGGAGAGTCGTTTATAATCGACCCCAGGGATCCCAGGGGGATTGTGAAGGACATCTGAATCACCCCAGACCGAGCAGAGACCCCTCACAGGCTGGTTCAGCGGAGACGACAGGGAAGGATTAAACGAGCTTAGCTGCGTGAGGGGAGCTGGATTTCAGGAGTGTCACCCATGTCCCACGGGAGGGAGCAGCCAGACCTCCCCCACTGTGGGCAAGGGGAGCTGGGGTGCAGAAATGGGGGTTCTGCCCCTCCTGGCCTCTCACTGGGTACCTTTGCAGCCAATTCCCACGGTACCGTGACCCCGAGAGCAGAGCCACAAGCAGTGGGTGACCAACCTCTGCCCAGAGCTGATTTGCTCTTCCCTGGAGAGCTCCGGGCTTTGCCACAGCCAAGCCAGGGAATTATCAGAGGAAAGCTCTCCCCAAGCCCTGAATTAACAGTGCTGGCCCCGTGCTTGGGGCTGTTTCCCCTCTGGAATGACAGCAAGCATTGCTGCAATGCCTGTTCCCGTCCCTGGGACCCCTGTGAGACCCTCAGGGACTCAGGAGCTGGTGAGAGCTGTCCCCTGCTCCGGCTGGCTGTGCCTCTCCGTGGTGGGAACTGTTTCCAGAGGATGGGTGTCACGAGGACGGGGCTAAGCCATCCATCACACCCAGCACTAATTGGCTACCCTGCTTCAGAGGCCAAGGAATAAGTGAGCTGCAAAGATTGATGTCCCTTCCCTACAGCAGGAAAAACTCTCCGGGCCAGGACTGAGGGTGGATCCCTGCCAGGGACCTGGGATTGCCTCGGTTTGCCTGTGCCAGGCCCGTCCTGAGGGTGAAGGGCTCCAGACTGAGTGTCCCAGGAGGGGCAATGGTCAGCCCAGCCACCAACCCCCCTCCCACGCTGGGACCACGCTGCTGCTCCCTCCCCTCCCGCCTTCCCAGCTCTGGGAAATGTCCCAGGAGAGCGGCCAGCTGTGAAAAGCTGCAGCAGCTGGAATGTGGGAGGGAGGGCAAGGCTTCTGGAAAGCCAGAGGCAGCCGAGGAGCAGGACTTATCTGTTACCTCCCCGTGAACTGACACCTCTGGTTTAACCCCGTGCATGCCTGGAATGCCCTGTCCTCACATCTTCAGTCAACATCACCTCCTAACCTCAGGTCCCACCGCCGCCTGCCAGAGCCACAGCTGTAATTTCCAAAGCAGAGGCCTCAGAGGGATGCTGGACAGGATTCCTGGCTGTGGACAGGCTGCCTCACTCTGTGGCTAAGCAGATTCATCGCGGGCGGGAGAACCAGGCAGGGCTTTCAGGAGGTGATTTGGGATGAAAGCGTGGAGGGATGAATACGGTATCACCTCCGTGCTCTGTCAGATCTGGAGCAAGGCCAGGAGAGGATTGTTTGCCGTGGCTCTGCTCCAAGCCAGAGGCACCACAATTGCAAACTCCCCCCCACTTCCCCGGCCCACGCAATCCAGAGCCCGCCCAGCCGACTGCTACGGGCAGTCCAGGGGAGGGAAAAACAACATTTTCCCACAAACCCGTGGCCTCACCCTTCCCCAGGCAGGCACAGGGCAGATCCTGGAGCTGGAATTCGGCGCTGCCCTCACCACCCTGGCAGGGCTGTCTGTGTCCTCACACCTATTGCCCCATGGCAGGTCTGGGAATGTGGCTCAGCCCTGCAATCCCATGGGATGGGGCTCTACGAGGCTGCACCTGCCGAGCTCACGGCTGGGACACCTTGGAGCTGCTGCTGTCCCCTTGAGTCTGTGCCACTCTGTGTCACCAGGTCAGTGGGGCTGAGGGACAGCCAGGGACAGGATCACCATCCTGCTCTGGAATCAGCAGAACATCCTGATGGTTTAGCATCAGACACCACCAGTGGGCTGGGCCCTTGACATGCCTCAGTTTCCCCACCCATAATGATGCTGCTGCACTGGGCGCTTGTTTTACAGAGAAGCCACAACAAGTGATAATTGTTATTGCACCAAACCTGCCCACAGACGGAGCAACTGCGTGTCCAGGAGCCCCCTGACATCAGGGCTCCCCTGTGGCCACACAGAGAGGACTGAAGACTTGTTGGCACTGGACACTGGGCTGCTCCTCTCTGGTATTTTGTACCCAGAGAGGGTGGTGGGGACAAGGTGAGGGTGGTGGGGACAAGGTGAGGGTGGTGGGGACAAGATGAGGGTGATGGGGACAAGGTGAGGGTGACGGGGACAAGGTGAGCTGCTGTGGCACAGGATGGTCCCCATGACCACTGCAGCTCTGGGTTCCGTGGCTCTCGCACTCAGGGATGGATGAGCCAGCCCTGGAAGTGCCAACTCCCAGCTCTGGCCGCTGGAAAGCCTTGGATGGCCTGAGGGCTGCACCCCTGCTAGGAAACCAGGAGCTGGGATGGGAAAACCCGTGGCTGGTGAGGCAAGGTCCTGGTCTTCCCCCGGGGCCAGTCCCCAGGGCTCCGGGGAACACAATGCCTTTGTTTGGGACTTGGCCTGCTGCAAGGAGCCCTTCCCTCGCTCAGCCCCAAAACACCAACCCTTCAAAAGGCCTGTCCTCCCCCTCCCCTTCCCCCAGCAATGCTAATGTGCCAGGCTTCTTCTCATGAACCCTGGGAGAGATCAGGCTGGTAGACAGTTTCACCACTTGTTAAATGTGTGTTTAGCGATCTTGTGAGTAGACAAGAACAAATACAAACAAGCCGGGCTGGAGAGCCCCTGCCCCTCCGCCCTGCCTGGAACGCACCAGCCCCAAAGCCTTTCTTCTCTAACCACTTCAAACTTTCATTTCTTCTGAAGCCACAACAAGGCACACTTTGTAAAGCAAATGAGTAAACAGCAACTTTCAGCTTAAAAGGAAAACAAGGGGGAGGGACTGTTTTTAATTACTGGATTTTAAAAAGGGCTTTATTCTGTTAATTGCTTTCTGTTGTAAAATGTTCTCCTGCACACAGCCCTGGTTCTAGCTGCGTTGCTGCTGGCCAGATGGCACTGCAGAGGCAATGACAGCATGTGCCTGTGCTGCTTGGCTACACAAGTGCCTTTAACATTCACAGACAACACCCCCGAGCCCTCCCGGCCTCCTGGAAGTGACATGAGGCACCGAGCCCCGCTCAGACGTGGCCGGTGCTTTGGCATGTCCAACCCCCGCCACTTCCAAAGCATCGGCACGCACGGAAAAAGCCTCTGCAGCTTTCACGGCGAGCTCCCAAAAGGGGCCAATCGCTGCCGATCGCCCCGGCTGCGGTGTCACCTCCCCGATGTTCGTGCGAGGTGCTGAGCTCAGCCCGGTCCCACCCTCGGGGTGACGGAGCTGCGGGGTCTGGCGTGCGTGGAGGCATGTGGGGCTCTCCGTGTGCTGCAGCCGTGCCAGACGGATTCCAACTGCAGCCCCGATGATCACAACCAGCTTGGGAGACACCCCGAGCCCGTGGAAACAGATGGGTTGAAAACACAGAGCTCAGGGGTGCACGGGAGGATCTTGAGCAGCAACGCCACCAGTGAGGTTGTCACTGTGCTGGGAACAGATGGCACAGGGGGAAAGGAGCGGGGAGAGGTGGCAGCAGCAGGAGATTCTTCTCCAATTGGATTAGCCCCAGGAGGGAGGGAAGGAAATGGAGCAGGGATGCCTTGGGCTCCTGGCACATGGAGACCCTGAAGCCCTCACTGCACCCTGGGTGCTGCAGGGTTTCCAAAAGGCCATGCATGCCTCAGAGGGGGCCCAGCCAGTGAGGGGAGGAGGGAGAG